>NW_009647874.1:3536107-3536390 GCF_000708025.1 Charadrius vociferus | reverse complement strand
GGTCCCGCTCCCCTCCCCGTCCTCCCTCGCTCTTTTCTCTCCCCGCGAGTTTACCCAGCAGTGCTTTGGGGCGGGCGCGTTTCCGCCGGTTTTTCCTGTTGGAGAAGGGAAGGGGGAGCTGTTTTCTTTCTCTCTCTCTCTCCCTCTCCGCTCGCAGTGTATTTTGTATCCCTTTTCTCCTCCTCCTTCTTCTCCTCCTCCTCCTTTTTTCCACCTCCTCCTCCCCGGCTATCTTTGTCTGGCTCGCAGCACCCCGCTCCAGCCCCGCGTCTCTGCCCCTCCG
>NW_009647874.1:3531372-3534794 GCF_000708025.1 Charadrius vociferus | reverse complement strand
CCCCTTCCTTCTCGTCCCCTTCTTCCCCCCGCCTCCACCCCCTTCCCCAGGACCCCGCTGGGATTTTTGAGCTGGTGGAAGTGGTTGGCAATGGCACGTACGGGCAAGTCTACAAGGTTTGTGGCAGAATTTCTTCTCTTTTTGTTGTTGTCGTTTTTTTTTTTTTTTTTTTCCTAGAGGGTGGCCGGTGTCTCTGCCGGGCTGAGCAGACGGCTGACGGCGAGACACCCCGCTGTGGCAAGCGGAGCAGTTGGGGATGACAAAAATGTTGCCCTTGTCATTGTTGCTGCCCGTGACAAGTTTGTCAGCCTCTTGGCTTCTGCTTTTCCAAAGGGGCACGAATTACTCTCCCAACTATCCATCCCGAAATGACGAAACAGTCCTTTATTGTCCTTACTCCCCCCTACAACCTTCCCCCAAGAAATGACCAAACCGAGTGGACGCTGTCAGAGCGTGTCCGCACTAAAGAAATAGGTCCGCGGGCTCATTCAGAATTGCTGCTGGAAGTCCTCGTGGAAGTTGCTGCTGCTGCTGCGGTGACTTGAGACAAAGGCATTGGCCTTCATTAAAATTGTCACCCGGTTTCCTTGTTGGAAAACCGTCAAAGTGCTGAAGCTGTCGACTCGGGGGTGAACAGTGCTGCATCCCATCCTGCTGTGCTGTGCAAGGATTGGGGGGTGGAGGGGGAGAGTGACAATAATAAGCGATCGAAGCAGGGAAAGCTTATTTAGTGAAAATAAGAATTCCCAGAATAACCTGTTTGACAAGTGTATGACTTTAAAAAATAGAAATCGGAGAGTGGCCATGTGGGTGTGAAACTAGCCTACTTTTTTTTAAATTTTTTTATCCCCCCCCCCCTCCAGTGTGCAGTCAGTGGAACAAACAAATCTTGAAATTGCATGACTTTGCAGTTGAGTGCTAGCTACCAGGATGACTAATTATTCACACAGTCTTAATACTTGGCTAAAGACAGAGAGCTCTAGCCTTATATTGTATAGAAATGCAAGGCACATTTGCAGAGGGAAGGAGAGATAACTGAAAGTAACCGAATATGCCTAGCTGCTTGGGTTTGATGTTTTTTGTTTGTTTTTTTTTTTTTTGCTTATAAACAAGGCAATATAATTGGTGAGTTTCCCTGATGGCAAGATACTGCTGCTTGCAGCTCCAGTAACTAAATAAAGCACTTTGGTGCCTCTTCTGCAAATGAAACACATGTCAGTTTGTTTTGAGGGCGTGAACCTCAGCCTTGGTGATGGAGAAGTAGGCTGTGCAGCCTGCGAGCTGCATTGAAAGACTAGATGTGGAATAACCAGGCTGCTGCTGTTGGCAGAAAGCTGGAAAAAAGGATGTGGCTCAAAAGGTTGGAGGAGAGGGGGGAGATAAGTGAGAAGCTGCGCTTTGACACCACCTTGAACATGTAATTTTTTTTTTCCTGACAAATTAAATGACATCATTTAAATTTTTTATGTAATCGTTCTGCTCCCAGAGCTGTCATCTCCTGAATCCTTCTTACAAAAAAAAGAGGATTGTAGGGCATGAATGTGTGACTTAAAACTCTCCTGTTAATTATTGCAATTTGGTGCATTGTTTCTTGGCTTACTTGTTAATGCTTTGACTTAATGAGCGAAGTCCTCATTTGTTTAACAGTCTCGAGAATAGAAATGTTTCGTTTCATTTTCCTTCGATATGCCAGAAGTCTCCTGGAATAGTTAACATTAGCAACGAAACTCAGCGCCTGCATTTGTTGACTTGGAAGAGTGAATGAACACCTGAGGTCTAAGGGCATCGGTGTCACTCTGATAACAGGGGAAACAGCGCGCGGTTTCTGTCAGGGCATTGGTTTCAGTGTGCGTCTGATGAGATTTCCCTGTCCTTCCTCACCGGTTAGACAACGGTGGAAAGGTTTCCTCTTGCCTGGTGGTTTGGGTGCCAGGAATAAAAGAATTGGGTAAATACTGCTTTGCTGTAGAGCCTTTCAGACATTAGTGGATTGACAGGTGTGTGTAAGTTTGGATTTGCACTGCTACTTCTTAGGCATTCGTATACATTTGTATAGGTAGGCTAAAAATGGGGACACCTAACAGGGTTGTACATAAAGAAAAATAACAAAATGAAAACAAAAAGCTTCCTAGCTGTGATTAAACCTTGGCTTTCTTCTTAAAAGAATGCAGCTATGTAAAAAAAAAAAAAAAAAAAAATCCCCCCCAAAATAGCAGTGCAATAATATTTAACTTTTCTCAGCTGCTGTTTCCTTAGGAAAAATGCTCTGGGGATACCCGAAGATGAAACTGTGTGTGTATGTTCTGAGGGCTTTCGGAGGAACTGCATAACCGAGGGAAAAACGTGGTTACGCTGTGTTTGCTTGTTGCCTTCCGCTTCCCTCCTACCCAGCAACCCCTCCTTGAAATCCCTCTTCCCAAATGGGTTCATTTCCCTTTTAACTGGGCTGTCGTCCCAAGGGACTGGCCCGGGAAAAAGAGGGGGGGGAGTGGTTGGACGGGAGAGGTTTTCTTTGAGGAGCCGTAGCCCCCCGAGATCGAGATCGCTGGGGCAGCGCTGGTTTGATGTACTTCCACCTTCGTGTATCGGCATCAGCGATGATGTAAACGGGGCGCCGGCAGCGGGATTGGCTGGCTACCTGCCACTGCGGGGAGGACGCAGGGAGCGGGAGAGGGCATGACGTTATCTCTTTGTCTGGCTCATACACCCCGGCGATGATGAGGATGATGATGCTGAAGATCCTTTGCCTGCGGCTGGGGGGTGTGTGTGTGTGTGTGTGTCTCCTCTCTGGCAGTGGGGAAGGATGCGGCGCCCAACCTGTTGAAGAGCAGGAGATGGTCCTGGTTTTCTCCTCTTCACCTGAGCTGTTCCCAGCTCGGACCTGTCTAGCCAGAGATATTTCTATAGGTAGTTCTACCCTGAGCTGTGTGTAGGTGTATAGATGTATACAGACGTACATACACGCATGAAAGATGAGGGCAGTCTTAAGTTGTGTGACACCTGAGTGCAAGCGGAGTTACTCCATGGCACAGCGCAGTGTGGATCCTCCCGGCGTTTGATGCCATTAAGTGGGTTGGCTTATGTGGAGTATTAAAAAATACTAAGTTTTCAGCTGCTCCGCTTAAAGCCCGTAGGGTTTACATTATTTTCATCTTCGTAACCTCGCTTACACCCCCCTCTGCATGAAGGAGCCTTGTGATTCAAGAGGAGCTTGTTATGCAGCCATGAATTGGGGGGGGGAGGGGGGGAATGAGTCTGAGGTTCCCCAGCCCTGGGTGCCTTGAAGAAATGGGGTGTTTTTGGGGAAGCCTTTGCCCCGTGCAGGGGAGAGGGCAGCGACGGGGGTGGCTCAGTGGTCCTGGGGCAAAGCAGAACTCCTCCGCTGCTTATCCGAAACCCTGGGGGGGGGGGGGGGGGAAGGG
>NW_009647874.1:3507108-3531351 GCF_000708025.1 Charadrius vociferus | reverse complement strand
AAGCGAACCCCCCCCGCGCTTTTTCGAAACCCTGGGGGGGGGGGGGAGGTGCAAGGCCGGCCTGGAAGTTGTTTTTCCTTTTTGTAGTTAGTTCTAAATCCGAGAAGGATGTCATGGAATAAAGAGGGGATGCTTTTGCACCTTGGGTCACTTGTAAGTTAGAAAGCAAAGGGTTAAACATTGCAAAGTAGAGCCCCACCGAGCTGGTGCGGAAATTACTGGGATGAAGAATTTCCCACCCCCCCACCCCCCAGGTCTGTATTTTAACACTTTTAAGGAGCCCCACAACTCTGCTGGGGTTTGGAGGGAGAAATTTCCCTTCAGCAGGTTGGTGTCAGCTGGCGGGGGAGGGCAGCGGTGTACCCATGTACCACCGCCTGAAACGGGTGAGGTGCGAGCGAGGGGGTGATGTGCATGGCACAGAATTCAGCAGAAAAGCGGCGTTCGCCCGAAACTGTGCTTTTTGCGCGCGCTGCTGTCCCGTGGGGTGGGCTGTGCCCCTACGTCTGCTTTCCTCCCGTAGCCGATCCCGCTTTATCAGAGCACTTCAGTGTGACTGGAACTTGTGGCTGGCTTACCGCGCGATTAGCTGCCTTGAGGACTTTTTTTGATCTTTCGCAAATAGTGGCAAAGCATTTTTAGCATTGCTGCGGTTAGATTTCAGTTTTTCCCATCCAGTAGTGAGCTTAATTTGAAGTTTGGATCACACAAAATGAAAACACTCCTGAAATTTGCCTCGAGATAGGATTCGAACTCGGTGCTTGCTTCCCTTTTTTTATTTTTTTTTTTTTTTAATGCAAAAAGGACCTTTGAACTAAAGGCAATGATTACTATTTTGCACATTTTAAAATCTCTACCATATGATTGTTCATAGAGGCATAAGGCTGATTAATTTTGCTATTGAGACTGAACTGTGTTGACTTGCTCAGGCACTTTCTCTTTGGGTTTTTTCTGTGGGGTGTGTGTATGTGTTTTTTTAAAGACAGCTAACGCTTTAAAGTAGCTGTTGTGAGTGCGCTGTTACGTCTCACAGATAGACATCGTAATTCTCTTGTAGCGGCAATGACTGGGGAGGAAGGATGTTTTTGTGCGAGTTCTGAGGGTGCACCAGAAAGAGGAGAATTAGAGATGATATTCCTAATTGCCCTCAATGCAGGCTGGTGTGGTTTTCTAAGAGCCTTGTAATAGTTAATTCACAGTGAAGGCTTCTTTTGTTGATTTATGTTGCAGCCTTCCAAAACTGCATGTAAATGATGTGTATTGTCTAACTGCTGGCTCATAAAAGGAAATGATGTAAGATGTGATCGTTTAAATGCGGATTTGAAAATAAATTAAAACTTGGATAAATGTTTTCCCACGCTAAGGATACTCTATTTTTGTCTTAATGGACTTTATCTTACAAGGTGACTGTGTTGGGGGGTAGGAAGAGAAGACAGTGCTTGGTATTCTCTATGAACTCAGCTGAATTTCCCCCCCCCCCGGCTCCTTTCCCCTTTCTTTCTCTTGCTGCTAAAGGGACATCATTGTGGATTCAAATGATTTTGTTAAACATGAATACAATTCCAGTCTTATCGCTATAAAGACAAACTGGACTGAGGATCAGTGAGGTCACTGGCTTTCAGGAACTGATCCAGACCAGCTCTCTTAAGTATGAACTGCTCTTCTTCTCTTCTTCCTCTGATTTTTTTTTTTTTTTTTTTTTTCATGGACTGTGTTGCAAAGGGAGAGTTTGCCATTGGGGAAATTGGGAAGGACCTGGCAGGGGCTGGAATACTGGCATTTCTCTCGGTCCTGCGGCTAGATGTAGCCCTTAGCGTTGTTTGCCATCCTCCCCCAAATTGGCTGAACTTTTGACCAGTTCTCCATCACCCAAATCCTTCTTAATTAAATATACAAAAGCTAGGCAGGTGGCCAGTGGGGATTACTGATATTTATTTTTATTAAAAAAAAGAAAAAGAGAAAAGAAAGCAACCTGCCAATTGTGGGTAACCACATGTCCCTCTCATTCTTCCTCCCCCAGTCCATCTGTCTGTTTGTCAAAACGTCTATTTTTTTTTTTTGTATCTTGTCTTAAATCAAATTGCAGGCTCCTGGGGTAGGAATTCCTTATTCCTGGAGTAATTAGAAGGGGACCCAGCACTCTGGGACCTGGGTGTGTGCAGGTCTTCGCAGTGATGGATGTAACAAAATACAGCCCAGAGTCTTACGCTGACTCCTGGGAAATCTTTTCAGCTTTCTGTAGGAAGATTTTTCAGCTGATATGGGTAAAATTTCAGTCGAAATCGTCTCGCGCGCTCCTTGCTTGTTGTGTGCATGTGCTCTCTCCCCGCTGGCAATGGTAAGGGGGCATTTCCCCAGGCTTGCCAAGGCGGATGAGTTTCCCCATGAAGGTCTCTGCACCTCGCTCCAGGCGTGGGGAAGATGAGCTTTATTCATAAGGCCCACGACAGGGATTTTTGTTCATTTGAGGATATTAAAGCAAGAAGAGGAGAAACCCAGAAACATACGCCTTCCCTTTCCTTGCTTTATTTTTTCTCTCTCCCTGTAATGGAAATTTTGGTGACATGTTATCAACTTCCAGGCACCAGAGCCTTAGCGGTAGTGTGCGGAATTGCTTTTTTTGGCCTCTGTGATGATGGCAGGTCCGCACCTCCCACCCTAGGGGATGACGTAGAGGAATGTCCCCAAAGGGAATCCAGAATTACAAGAGGTGTTCACCCTTTGCATTTCCCTGCCTTCAGCATGTACATTTTTTAGTATAAATTTTTGGACTAGAATGCTAGCTGACTTTCCTCATGTGGTCTAGCGTGTGTTTGTGTATACACATTATGTTCGAGTCATCTTCTTTTCAAGTGGTACTTTCTGTTGCAAGCAGGATTTCAGCCGGGTAGGTTGTGTACCTACCTTCTCGAGGTCTGTTTTCCTTGGAGGAGAGTGGTATTTTTGTTTTTCCCATTTTACATTTCTGACTGTACGCTCTGGCTCTTGCCAGAAGTATTTCTCCCTGCCTTTGGATGACATTGATATTTAAGCTCAATAGCATTGACTTGCACAATGTGAGCTTGACTGTAGTCAAAAGTTACAGTAAGATCCTTATCTGCCACGTTGTTTTAGGTCCCAGTCCAACTCCCACTGGAGCTGGTGGAAAAAATTCAACTCGCTTGAGTGAGAGGTAGATTTGGGAGGGGATCTCACAGCTTTGCACAAGAGTTTTCTTATCAAATAGCTTATGTTTGTAGCATTATGGGTCCTTGATTGTTTCTCAAGTTGGCACAGGCTCAAGAAAAGGTACTGTTGGCTCTAAAATAAGGCAACTATGGGAAGGGGGAGGACAAAACCCACGACTGTGCATAACTTTGGCAACCTTGAGGTAGCTTTGAATGTAGAGGACTTGGAGATTTTGACATTGCATTTCAGTATTACTTCCAAAGTGTATTTTATCCGTTGGATGTGGTGTGAAACACTTGCATGGAGGCACAAAATACGACACTGATGACAAACTGCAGAATGCTGCCGAATGCTCAGTGTGCTGTTGTTGGTGCCTCCACCTAACTCTCAGTCCTGGTCCTCCATCCTGTCCTGAGCAAGGCTTTATGTATCTCCTCCTGGGTGGCCACAGCAGTCCTAATGTCTGTGGTATCTATTTCAGTGTTAGGAAAAGGAGGGAGCAGCTTTCTGAAAGAGAAGTGAGTACAGACTGGAGACACGATAGTCCTGCAGGCAGAGCAGTCCCTTGCTCTGCCAGGCTTTGCCGTCCTGCAGCAGAGTGAAATCTGCTGTTCTCAATGTGATGAGTAACTACAATTTGACCTCAGCAGTGTTGGTTTTAATTTGCTGCTGATTGGGAAACCTGTGAGAAGCAGCACTGAAGAAGGATGAAATCCCAGAGACTGGGGAATGGAGATGCCCACCCTTACAGAGGACTGGCACTTCGAAAGCACATAGGGGTCAGGCGGACATAGGGATGGAGTGGGCTTCTCTCTACTTTATTTAGAAATTGGTACTACTAACTCCTATCTCAAGTGCCCTGCGCAACTCACTGTAGCAGGCGTGAAGGGTGTTGACTTCTCGCTGGGCTTTTCCCATGCCCTCCTCCTGCTTGATCTTGCATCACGCTGACAAGTGAAGGACCAAACCTATGGGAAGGTGTGGAGTTAGGAAGAGATAGGACAGCTCAGAGAGAAGCAGCTTAGTAAGGGTGAATTTACAGAGGGAATCAGGGGGTGAAGAAGGAGAAGCTGGCTTAAATGTTGAGAATAAATTAGTTAATCATTCATAGTTGTGTGCAACAAGATGTAGTGTGGAGTCAGGGGGAGTGCTTCATATAAGAAAAAGTAAGGGACAGCTTAGCTTTTAGTAGAAATTCCTCAGCATGTATCATATATATGCTATGTTATAGATATGCTATTTATACTATATACAAAAATAGTTATACATTATGAAAGAGATTAGCTTTTACCCATGGCAGTTTGCTAGCTTTCACTAGCCAGCCAGGCTTTGGGCTTACCCACACCAGGGGAAGATCCACTGACACAAGTTTTTGCACTGATTTCAGCATGGCCCAGGCTGTGGAGACCTCCCTCAGCCCACCTCACTGTGTTGGTGACCGTGTGCCAGAACAAGTGATGTCTTCTGGGGGAGATTGTTTAACACTTCTGGCAAAAGGCTTCTTTCCCACCGAACCTGCGCCTCCCTGGGTTGCTCTGCCATTGGAGCTGTCGTTATCGCTGTACAAACAGGACACTGCAAGTGCCAACAGGTCCTGATCAGCCTGTCTAGTAATAAAACAGCTAATGTGGTAAAACTCCTAACGTGGATGCAGTTATACTGGTATTGTAGCGCTTATCTGGTATGTCTCCGTCACCTCCCTTTGGAGCTGTCCCATGGTGCGTTGATAAGAGCTGCTCTCCACGCAGGGATCGCAGTGACTCATGGATTTGTACCTGCAAGTGAGAGAGCTGCATGGGCTGTAGGCACATGCTTCCTGGAGCGAGGTAGCACTACCCATGGAGAAGGTCTGCTGTGGGTCTGGGATCAGCAGCATGGCTGCTGGGGCCATTAGTGGTGTGCCATCGCCACTCGTCTGCTTCCTCCCCTGCCCCTAGTGTGCCTGGAAAGCCCCCTGGCTCTGGAGCTTAATGTTCTTCCCACCACCCTGGCTGGGGAAGTCCTAAAAGACCCGTCTGGGCACCTTGCGTTGGAGACATGGATGCTGCTGGGCTCCTGACCCGCCCCTGAAGGCTTTCCTTTGTACTGCTCTCCACATGGAAATGCTGGTCCTCACATCCATCCATAACACCTGTTTGCGTGGTCTTTGGCTACTCACTATGTGTCGTATTATCCCCAAAAGTGGCTTTTCTTTTTGGTACGCCTATGGAGTTCCCCTTAGCTTCACTGGATATTTTAGGGTGCTGAAAATCAGTCTGGTTTTAGCTTTGAATGTTTGGGTTACCATCTTTTTATGTTGTACCAGTCCATGGTATGGACTTGTTGGCTCTGGTTCCTACACCTGACAGTTTCACCAGAGGTGAAATGGGGAGGACATTACCTAGGTTGGTAAAAGAGTGGCAGCAGCTTGAAATGCTCAGTTGCACCAAATCCAAGTATTAACTTCCTGAGGACTACCAAGGCAATAGTTTACCCCTGCTGGTTTACCTCAAAGCTGATGCACTTTGTTTGGGATTTTTGCATTTGGAACTGATAAAAATTACTCGAAGTCTTAAAAATACAAGTCAATCACAGTTAAGCTCTGGAAGTTTCAATTGCTTCTTCCCAGGATTTTGTGAGAGTAGCTGTAGGGGATGACAGTGGGCAAGAGTTCATGATTCTAATTTAAACAGTAAGCTCAAAACAAAATAAACTCGTCTCAAAACCTGCCCCCTACACTTCAAGCTATCTAATGGTATTGGGTTGTTCTGTTTTCAAACCCAGGAAAGAAAAGCTTAAGGTCAGTAGGCCTTAATGTGTAAATTGTGCCATGCCTTACTTGATTTTATGTATCTTAAACACAGAGACCCCCCCCAACATCATTATAATTCATTATTTTTCTCCATTTTTGTGCTTCACGAGGAAAAATCTGTAGAATATCTAAAAGCAGGCATAATCTTACAGGGTTGTCGTCAAGAGGGAATACTTAGCTGAGTTATAAACCCTTGTAGGTAGGGGCATGAAATGCTGATGGACCTTTAGCTGTAGTGCCACTTGCATGCGTTACTACAATAATCAAAATAATTCTTGGGGTAACTGGTGCAGCAGTGTTTGCATATAATGATGAGTTATTTGCTGACTGGAAGCCCTAATTGAGTTTCTGTTGTCCTTCTCCAAAAAAATGGCAGCGCTGTATATCTCCAGTTATTTTATGGTGGCCTGATAGGTGAAAAATGCATTTTGTAGCGAGAGCTGCAGATAATGCACATCTGGTCAGTAATTTACAGCTTGTTTCTGTGCAGTGGGCTCAGATGGTACTTGTATAAGGTGCTTAAGTAGGTGGGCTGCCTACTGTCCTTTCGCTGTCTACATGTGAGCTGTGTGCTCTAGGACTCACAGTGGAGAGAAATAGGACAGGGGAATGGCCTCTGGAGATACCTACGCTAGGATGAGATAAATTGCTCTTTACCTGAGTCTTTGTTAATTATAATGGGAAACTTAGGATGAATGTCTTGGTTGTTATGTCTTCTAGATGTCTAAGGTTGGTGATGTTGACCCCGCTCTGTACCTGCTCTGTAGTAGCCCCTACAGTCCATCTTTTTTGTGGGATATATAGGAGTGAAGATGCCTTTCTAAGTGTGAAAGTTAATGACTTGTAAAACCCCTCTTGCCCATCACTGGGAGGGAAGCATCCCTTTTTCCCAAAAGACTCGTAAATAAGTGACCTGGTTTTGCATGCATTTACCATGAGGTGCCTGTCCTCCGTTAGTATCTCCACACTCTTATATGAAGGCTGGGAACTTAAATATCGACAAATTTATTTCTACAAAACTTCCGAGGGATCTGGTTGAGAAGAACTATCGGTGTGAGAAGCAGTCAGTGCCTTGTGTCTCCTCTGTGTGCCCTCAGCAGTAAGCTACGGGGTCTTTCCTGTTCAAATAAGTTGTACTTCTGTAGAGAATGCATTTATTCTAGGTTACTGTTTTCAGGAGAGAGGTATAGAGATACTTTAACTCTTTTGATGATATCGATAAGGGTTGTAATTAAGTGCCTGACATTCAAGCTGTTTTTTCAAAGGTGTGCTTCTCTGCAAGGTATCCTTTCCCATCAAACCTGTTTGGGCTTTTGTTACTTTCTTTTTTCCCCCCCAGTCACATCGTTCTATTGCTTCTCCGTAGCTGTAAGCTCAGCTAGTAGAATTCAATCTGGTTGTGAATCTTATTTTTAAATCTCAATCTGTTGTAAATCCAAGTATCTTTTCTCTAATTAACACTTGGGTTTTTTTTTGAGGCAATATACTGTGTGTTCCTTCAACAGCTACAGCGGACATTCCTGAAGTAGTTGAAGTTTCATATTCCACACCATTTGTTAAATCGAACTACCAATTGCATGGTAATCTCGCGTATAAACACAGAAGGCAGCGGAGCCCTCATGTCTTCTCCTCTGATATTCAAGTTACCCGCTGTGCTTTACTTCGGAGTGAGGATGTGGGAGGGAAGCACAGGGGAAACTGGTGTAATTTATTCCCTGCCACCCTGGAAATCTGCGACAGAGGTACAATACACATCTCTGGATGCAAAGTTCTGTGCTTTAATCAAAAGAGATCACTTCTTTGCCTTAGTGATAGCTGGGGTCAGCTTTCACGCTTGCCCAAGCCAAAGAGAGGGAAGACTTTGCGTGTTGACCCTGTGGTCTCTTAAGAGCCGCCCAGAGGAGGGGGCTAAATGTTCTTGGGCGACCGGGCAGGTGGATCTCGTACAACGAGCCTCGTGGTACCTCTGCTTGTTTTACTTGTCTTTGCGGTGGGATTGTTGTGTGCCGTCTTGCGTTTGGTGAGGTTCCTATGTTTAAAGTAGTTTTGCAGAAAGCCCTGTACAGAGCTGCTGACATTTAACTGTATTGCTGTCTGTAACGGAGGTGGGGCAGGTATTAGGATATTTTACCATGACTAAACAGCAGTGTTAATACCTTTAAAATTGGTATATTGACGTTTATGAGCAGATATCACATTACAGTGATAGCTTCAGGGGCCTTCTGCTGCGTATGAGAGTTCTTGGTTGATTTAGAAAGCAAATAAATAAAATATTAAAGCCACCCAAACACAGTCAAGCACGTTAAACTGAAAATACAAGGTGATGCTCTATCCTTAGCTTATGCTGCGGTCTGCTGTTATTTTGGCAGATGAAGTTAATGATGTAGCATCGCAGGAGAAGGAACAAAAGGTGCGCAGTGGTGGGAAGTGTGGGGAAGCCTCCGATGTCAAAGGACCTCCCTGATGTCATGGCAGGCGTTTCTGCACCCCAGCGCCATACCTCGCGCGCGGGGTCCAGGAGCGCTCTGGGAGGAGTCCCTGCGCCGCAGGGGTTGGGGCTTTGGTGGAGCTGGCTTGTCTCCAGGCTCCCTTACATCGTCGCCTTCGCCTGTGATGCTGGTGTGGTCTTGCGGGGGAAGAAAGAATGTCAGCCTATTAATAGTGATGGTGCAGGCTTTCTCTTCTTCATCTGTTAAAAAATCGCTGGAATGCTTTGAATAACAAAATTGCCGAAAAATCTTGCATTTTAATCTGAGCATTGGGAAGGGTGCGCTTCGCTCCTTCCTTCCCCCCCTGCGTGAAACGCAATGAAATTCTCTGATCTGGCTTGTCCTTGGGGGCTGTGGAGAACGCTTTATGCAGCTCCCCCCGTGTGTTTTACGTGCTTGCCGAGAGTTAAATTCTGGAGCGATGACAAGCGAATATGGAGAAAATGTTTCAAGTCATGTGAAAGAAATGTTACTTGCTAAATAACTTGAGTGTTAAAAGAAGGGATGGGAAAAGCTTTTCTTAGCCTTTGTGGAAGTCTTATATGGCAAGGGATGAAAATCTTTAATACTGACCTAATTTTATTTGTATTTAAGATCAAAGAGCTCTTGTGAATGAGTTGCTTGTCTTATATGTCACTGGCTTTATGGTTTTCTGAATGGCTTGAGGCAGTAAATCAGCCCTGAGTAATGCTACCTTTCCTTAGGTTTCCTCTGAGGTAATGGAAGAGCGCTCTGGTTTCCTCTTCAGGAATAAAAATATATTAGTTATTGAGCAGACTTCTTTCTGGTTAAGTTGTTGAGTTTGGAGGTGCTTCCTTGTGGACCAAGTGCCGTGCCAGCGCTTGCAGTGGGTTTTGGGAATGGAAGAGAGAAGGGGGCAATGAAAAAAGAAACTGCTGTCATTGACACCACTAGTTGGGTTGCAGATCAAGTCCCTGCTGCGATTGGGGTTTGACTTTGGAGTGTCCTCTTCTGCTGCTGCTCTGCGCCTCTTTGCTTTCTGATACCTAAGCGTGTAGTCAGCGTGTGCTGCTGTTGTAAGGAAATACGTTTTGTGTACATACAGTGTGGTTGCACTGGGCTGTATGGGAAAGGGGAAGGTTTTATTTTGCGCTCCCCACTGGTAGGATTTCCTATTGCAGAAAGGAGAAGGGAAGGTTAAGCAGAGAGCTGAAACGCCTTGGGTATTCCAGCAGGGAGAGGGATCCTGCTTGCTTACGTGGTACAGAGCTGTGCTGAAAGCACCGGGTCTTGGAGATACCTCAACTCGCTGGAGAATATACTGACCTGGTAGCACCATAATGTGGATTTTAGTCTGTCTCTGCAACTCAGATGGGAGAAGACTGGAAAAGGGAATGTGAACAGCATTGCAAATCTGTAAAGATGGCATCAGCCTAGTTTGTAGACCTTTGGGAGTTTGGAAACAAAGCCAGTAGACTTGGATATTAAAGTGTCTCGTTACTGTTAATATCCGTTCACCCTGTGGGATCCATGTGCTTAGGAGAAGAGGAGTTGAAATTCTTTTTGTGGGTGCCATCATCTGAACTGTTGACTGATGTGAAATGGCACATGTACGTGGAAACCCCCTGAAGAGAGTGTGGGTGGTACAGTACCTCTGAGGTGGTAGTTTGGCCTGCTGGGCTTCGACTGATGGTGCGTCTGCGTCAGTGGTGGTGGACAGTGCTGACTTGGCAGAGCCGCTTCCCACCTCATCTGCTCGGAGCTGGTGCGCGTCGTGAGCGCGGGAGGTGCCCAATAAACGGGAAACCTCGTAAAGCCCCTTGTGTTGCTGAACTTTGCCAAAACCTGGCTTTTTGTCAAGGTTAGCTGAGAAGTTGGGAGTGCGTTTTCCTTCCAAGAACTCTTGGTTTAAAGCTCCATTAATTGTGTGTCAGTTACCATATGTGTTATGATAATAACCAAGAGTGGAAAGGACTGGATTTATTTCGGTAAACATTTCACCTAGTAAAAATTTAATAGCTTGTCTGCCTTCAAAGGCCGTTCCTTTTTTTCCCCGTGCAGATTGTGCACCCAGCAGCAGTACAGAGTGTTTCCCCGAGAGCCGTGTTTATAACCTGACCTTGAGATGCTGCTCCTCCCGAGGGACCGACGGGGCTGTTCCAAGGATGCTCTGTCCTGAGTTTCTGTGCGAGGCACAGATTGGATTTGCCTCTGCTGCGCTGAATTCTGTGGGTTTCTTTTAATAGTGACTATGGACAGTTTTGAATGATGATAAAAACAACACGCTGAAATGACTAAGGACTTGCTTCTGAATCACAGCCGTCAGCAAAACCACCTAGTTTTGGGAACCATTCTGCGTGACGGCAGAAAGTCTTGTGAGGGCCCGAGCCAAACTTCTCTTCCACAAGTGCGTGATTTCATGATTTGAATGTTTCAAGGGAAATGTTTTGAATGTCTTTGCTGTCTTAGGCCAGCAGGAATAATAACCTTAACAAATTATGCAGACCACCTGTATATTTATAATTTGAGAGGCGTAAATGTCATTTGAGAGAAAAGGAAGTGTGGTGGAGTAAGACCATGGTAGAAGTAATCCTTCTTATTGCGGTGTTCAGGTATATATATTGGTTGCGTTTAGATTATTTTTCTGAAGCTGGAAGTACTTTGGCTGTCCAGGATCGGGCCCCATCTGCGGAAGTCAGTGGCAGTAAAGTGGGTAGCAGCCTGGCTCTGCAGCTTGGACTTAGAGCCATGGGCAAAGGCTTGCCCATTTTTGATTGGAGTCATTGTTCCCTCATCAGACTAAAGAGAAAAGGTATTCTTTTTAGAAATACCACTTTTTGGAAGTGCCTTGTGTCTCAAACAACTTTGACTTACTCCTTAATCTTTTCTTGTAGAATGAATTTTCTATTTTTGCCCTTTTCTAGTGGTGGCAGGTTGTTTTTTCTCTCTCTCTCTCTCTCTCTCTGTGTTTTGTTTTGTCCTTCTCGCTCTCTTCCCTCATACTCATCTGATGTGGGTGAATTCCTCCTGCCTCTCTCCCTTCCTCTAAACTCTACAGTCATCATCCTTTGCATTTCTTCCTCTAGGCTTGTCTGTGGCTTTTTTTTCTTTTTTTGGTACAAAAGTAGCTAACAAATAGAAGGGATATGGTTAAATCCGCGTGACCTCTGGTATTGGCTGTAGTTCTGCCACAATGAGTGAGGTTTGTTTGTTTTTTGATTAATGTGTTTCTCCACAAGCATTCTGTACCTTCTTTAGATCTTTTCTTGTGGTCTCTTTTTTCCCTGGCTTTCTGAAGAAATGAGGCTCTGTCTGTGTTACTCTGTTCTCAACACTTTTTCAACCTCAGGGCTGACTTCAGCTGTGTTTTGGATTGGGGTATGGGTCTAAAATCCGTACAAGTTTCACGGAAAGTAGATGATTAGGTAGATGGGAATGAGAGAGACTGTTTGCTCTTCTCCTACCCCCTGTGTCCCCGTGGAGGGACTTTAATAGTCCCTCTTTATTCAGCATAGGGAAGATGTACGCCCCAGATGAAGGCTTCAGGCTTACCTCTGCTTGCAGGGCTGTTTGCCTGTGAGTTGGAGGCAGTGGGGTCAGAGTTGTTACCTGTTGGCTGAGCAAAAAAGAGAGGAGAAAATGATCTCAGGTCTGTCTTGTGCTCCACTGGGCTTGGATGGGGCTTTGAGTCTAGTTGGTCTAGTGGGAGGTGTCCCTGCCTATGACAGTGGGGTTGGAACTAGGTGATCTTCAAGGTCCTTTCCAACCTAAACCGTTCTATGCTTCTATGAATTTATTATTCCCTTCCCCCTTCCCTGTCTTTTGGGCAAAACTATGGTGCAACCTCCTGAAGTCGGGGTGTTCCCTGCTGGTGGAGGCGACAGTCAGAGGAGGGATGCTGTCTCCCAGGGCTCCTCTCTCTGTCTGCTGGGATTGAAGGTGTGAGATTTGTATATGCGAACTAAAGCGCATTGGAAGTCTTTGTCTAGACAAGGGACGCTGCCTTTGGCACATGCTGAGTCCATGTAGTTAAAGCCTGGGTACTTAGTGTGTGCTAACCTCGGGTGGTAAATCCCGGGCTAGACAAGCCCCCCGAGGAGGTGGTGGGCAAGGTGGGGATTTCTTTGCATTAGTCTTTGCTGCGACCTCAGCCGGTGCCTGAATGCGAAACTGCTGTAATAAACAGTCGTAAACCCTGGATGCTTTTTCTCTTGTCAGCTCCTGTCTGAATAGGGGCTTTTTCATGACACATGCTTGTTTGCTCATGTTTCTCTTTTAAGGAAAGCAGTTAAACTGGGCAATAACCACCAGTAATTCAGTGCTCCGTTAAGCATGTAATAAACCGAGCCCCAGATCCCTCGGTCTCGAGCCATTAGAGACTGCCGCCCTTTGTTTCTCTCTTTGGGGGGAGGAGGGAAGAAAAGGGGTACAACCAACTTGTTTGGTGTGGGAAGGACAAAAGGGTGGCCGGAGAGGGAAGAGGCAGGACAGTGTGGGGCTGCCGTCGCCATCCTTCCCAAAAAGTGCAGGATCAAACCCTGGCCTTTGCTCTGTGCTCGTGATGGCAAACCATTGGGGAGCTTGCTGCAAATTTGTTTAAAAAACGGGATTGTAGCTCCTTGTGGTTGGTGCCGGATGAAGTGCTGGGTCTCAGCTCATCCTCCTGAGCAAAGCATACGCCTCTTGTTGACTACAAGGCTTGCTATCCTTTCCTGACTTTTTTTTTAAATCCAGGTGCAGCCCAGCTGTGGGATAGGCAGTAGCTGATTCAGTTCTGCACTGTTTGCATCCATTGCCGAAATACAGCCTTCTGCTGAGTTACCAAGTAGACTTTGTTGGGGTTGTTTTTGGTTGTTTGGGACTGGGTTTTCTTACAAAGCAACCCGGTGTAAGCGTTGGTGCAGAGTGGAAACAAAGCAAAGTCTTTAATCAATTTGTGGATAAATGCTTAGGACAGGTATCTTACAGAGTTCTGGGAAACTCTTCATGTGAAAACACAATTAAAGTGCCTTCTTATCTCTCAATTGCCCCTTTAAGCCTCAAACCCAGCCTCTGCAAATCAGTTTTATCTTTTACAAAGAGAATGGCTTCATGCTATTTCTCTGCATGATTTTGCAAAATGTGTTTCCAGAGGGGAGCTTTCTTACACATATGCAGAACAAATTTTAGCAAAACATTTTACTTTCTTCTATGTTCAAACTTATGAAAATGAACTCCGTCGTGACTTTTCAAAGTGTGGGTTTAAGCAAAAGCTCCCAAGGCAGTTCAGTGCTGATTCTGATGCAGCTGTTAGTTTAAGGAGTCTCTTTTTAAACTGGAGGTGGCTGTTAATTATATTCAGGAGAGGAAAATGCAGTATTGAGCTGGATAAACTGTAGTTTTAGCTGATACTTATTTTGAGGTTGGGTGTGGCAGGTAAGAAAGACATTCTGTCAGAAAGATAAAAGGAGAAGGACTGGTTTAAATTTTAATACAACTGATTTTTAACGACCTTTTCTAAGATTTTCTCCTTCTGCAACATCCAGCACTGCCATCCGGGAGAGCACCATTGCTCCCCGCTTCGGCTGCTTGGTTGCAGTGCTTCTGGATTTTCAAAACTGGATGCGACTTCTAGATGCTCAGCGCAATTCACTGTAGGACAGTTAGTATACATGAATTTTGTTTCCCAGTCCTTTGGGTATAAGGAGGGTGCCTGGTGGCTCTGTAAATGCCGAATGGCAGTGTGTAAGACTATGTAAGTGTTAGGCAACTGGTAGAGAGGGAGTGGGGGAATCGAGGGAGGAGAGCAGGCCATCCCCATGGGTCTGACTTCAGCGTGTTGGCTTGCAGCTTCCACGTGGACCGTCACCGCATCCCGTCTCTGGTTCTGTGGGTTAGCCTGTGCGACCGTCCCCCTGAGACCGTGTGGGCATCGCGGCCTAAAGAAACGGTTCATTTAATTTGTGGGGATGATAATAATGTTCGGTGGGGGAAGCTTTGCATGTGGACTGACTGCCCTTTGAGCCTGGAGCTTAGTCACTGTGTTCCTCGCCAGTAGCATGGCTGGGGCCATCCCGTTCCCTGCGCAGAAGCGATGCTCTCCCCTTGGGAGCCGCCTTCTCCCCTGCTCTGATTCAGACCATACTGCCCAGGAACTGCTTTTCCCGCCCTCCCCGGGAACGGAGTGAGTGGGAGAGCTGTGGGACATGCCAGGCTTATTTTACTGACAGTTTCCCAGCCTGCCAGGTTTACCAGGTGAAGTGAAATTAGTTATCTATTCAGATTTTTCTCACCTTGTAGATGAATTGAGGCGTGCGTACGGGTGTCTGTGGCCTTGTGCCATACTGTGAGCAGCAGGGGATGGAGATGAAGCTGATGTAAATCTCCTCTCCAGCATTATGTACGCTGGTTGCCGCTGTATCCTTATTCAGTCTTTCAGGTGCTGGATAATAATGCAATGGTCCCTCTGGTAGCAGCAGGCAAGAGATGATAAAAGATCAAAAGTCTCCCACTCGGATATCTGCAATTTTTTATGTACTTGCATAGCCTTTTTCCTCAGAAAACCACGATCGCATCTATTGCTCAAGCTGTTTTTTAGGATTCCCTCCTCCCTCCACCACTCCCTTGATCTGCAAGGAGGTGACAGTTGTGTGAGGATTGAGCCAAGTCTGTTTTTTAGGTATTAGGAGGTACTTAGAGGAGTTTTTTGTGGAGATCACCATCTGGACAGAGATTCGTTTGCTGAGGAGCTGTGCTGATTCTGGGGAAAAACTGTTCAGATGTGGTGTGTACGGTACTAGCAGGCCAAAAAGGCAGTAAGGGAAGGAAGGTATAGGCTGCTATATGGTTACTTCAGGACTGTGTGTTTCTTGGAGATTTAGCTGGATGAAAAATAGCAGGTAGTCCGGGCAAATGGGCAGATCTGTTTCTTAGAGGGATTGGTGCTGACCTCTGTAATGCACTGGGCAGGCTCTAATTGTTGTTAATTGTTCCTACATGGCAAGTTCAATAAAACTATAGGAGCCTGAGTACTTGGGAATCGCTCCCTTCCCTCCGTTGATCTGGACCCATCCCACGCAGGAATTGCTGAAAGCAGGTTACGTTCCTGGGAAGAGTTTAAACTACAGCAGATTTTCCAACTTGACCCCTTGAAGTGTTTGGATTGCTAGAACAAACTCAGGAGAGGGATGCTCTCGCCCTCAGACACGGATCCTGTTTGTCCTGCTCTGCTGAATTTAACCTGCTGCGTTCCCTGCTCTCTGTGCTGGGTTGGACTGAAGATTAGAGCTGGGGGGTGGAGGGGAACATGACACAGGGGACACACACACGTCCCACTTTGGGACGCATTGATCTGCTGGAGCTTCACGTATAGGCACCAGGGGGATTAAAGGGCGCGCTTTGAAAAGATACTCCTTCATCTCACTGATAAGCGGCACTGAACAGGCAGAGGGAGAGGAGGTTAATGCCCCTTTTACCGAGGGTCTGTTTAAAGAAAGGCAGTCGTTTAGCTAAAATAGACATCCACAGTTCACTTCTGTTTAAACTGAAATTACTGACCAAAGAAAGGCATCCTGGGAACAGATTAAGCCATACGCTAGGAAAGGAGCACATTTCTCTCAAGCTCAGTTGACAGTGGCACACTTAAGGGTTTTCTCTATTAAATATTTGATAGATCTGTAGTAGACTTGAATTCTGCGTGGTTTTAATTACTTTTGATTTTATTTTTTTTTTTAAGCCTGCAGGATTCTGACGTTTTTCTTCACCTTCCCTTTTTTCTGCTCCCCCCTTGCCTGCCCCCACGATGATGCTGTTTCATCGCGGAATGGAGCACTTGGGCTATCATCAGCCCTAGTCACGTCCTGGTGATGGGCAGAACCATCCCTGCGGAGGAGCTGGCCATAAGGCTACGTTTCCAACTCTGGGAGGTCCAGAAAGCTCTGGTCCTGAAACTTGTTGCTTCAGAAATATTTGATTAACTTTATTGTATTAGCATGAGGTTGGGTTTATTGCTACTTCCTATACTTCATTAAAAATCTATTATTAAAAGTGCAAGTGTGTGTATTGGCTTCTAATGACCCCTTTCTTTCTCTGCTGTTGGCAGGAATTTGCTATAGTGTTGTTAGTAGCCCATGCACCCAGGGATGGCAGGGTGGGGAGAGAGGAGCGGTAGAAGGGCATTTTGCCCTCCTGTTTTCTTTGAAACACTTTCATTTTATTTTATTTTTTACTTTTTGATCAGAAAATATTTACCTGTTTGGGTTTTTTGGGGGCGGGAGAGAGGCTGATTCTCCCTATGTATTTCAGGCAGGGTTCCTCTCCTGTTGAGTTGTATTTGGAGGATATTTGCCCGTCTGCGGGCTGTAAGCGTGTAGGTGCCACCCCCTGCCATGCCTGTTTGCTTTCTGCCCCCACGAGCTCCGGGCTGAGCAAAGGTTGGACCTTTCACCTGCTCCCTGCTTTGCATTTCCAGTGTTTGGATAAATTTGTCTTTCCAGGGAGCCTCTGACACAGGCGATTTCTGCTGAGCAGATGCACTCGCATTATCTCCCCGTGTGATTTATGCCGGGCAGTGTGGTGCTGTTCCCAAAACACCGAATGGAGAGGGAGGTCAAGGGGAAAAAAAAAACACCCAGCCATAAGCAGTTGCTTGTAGCTGTTTCAGACAAGCTATTCTTGCTGCTGCTTTATCACTCACGTGCTTTGTGCCGGCAGACTCTGAACTGCAGAGATTAAAAAAAAAAAAAAAAAAAAAAAAATCCACCCCAGAGAGAACTTGGTTTGCTTATTGACAGTGCAACTATCTTTCCTAGCAAGAACACAAATTTTTAAGGGAAAAGCACCGATCCCATGTGAGCAATTGTGGTGTTTTGTTGTGAGGAATCAACACGTTCCTGTGCTGCTAAAAATACTTTCACTTGGCTACGGGTGCAAGCTGGTGGTTAACCTGACAGTCTTTCCCCACTTCTCCTCATTTTGACCAGGCCTGCAGTTGTTTGTCTTGTGAGAGACCCTTTTTGGAGATGTTTTCTGTGGTTTTATTTTTTTTCTCCTCCCCTAATGGTATCTTCTTGATCTCCGAGCTTTGCGTTCTCCATCCTTCAGAATATTCAATACTTGGGAAATTAATCTTTCTTTCAGTCTGTTTTCCGTAAGGTTGTAGGTATTTAAGAAATGCTGCAGACAGCTAAAACAAAAGACCTTCCCAGACAAAAAAACACTATACGAGCCACCTGAGTAGCTTGGTCCCCTCCAGCCGCCTGCTCGCAGCCCTCTTTTTCCCCTCAGCCTCAGGGCCTCCATGAAGCCTCTCCCCTCCGGATTTGCCAAGCGCTCAGTTGCGTGTTAATCACCAGTAATAAAAAGCATGCTTAAGATCAGACGAGTGTCTAACCATACTTGTCAAGGCTAAATGTCTCCTCAGCCTCTGCAGTGGAGTGATTCATGCCCCTCAGCTGCAGCTGACCTCCTGCCTCGGGCAGAGACAGGTATGGGGCAGATCCTCATTTCTCAGGAAACATCAGGGAGGTTATGTATGGTTGGGTAAAGGACGTGTTTGCTGCATGCAAAAACACTGGTGAGACTCCTGCTGAAGGTCTCTGGGTCATTCCGCTCCTTACTTTGAGACCAGATGTGTTTTAAGAGGGCTCTGCTACTATGGTTAACCACGATATAGATGCTCCCAGTGTGGGTAGGAGTCGTAGGGGCACGGTGACATAGCTGATTAGGCCGTATCTGCGTCAGGATTTATGTTAGCCAGAGATGGCCCTCTGGCTGACCGCAGGTTTGAAAGCTGAAGTTCAGGTGGGAGAGCCTGGTGGTGCTGTCTTCCTCCGTCACCGGCATCTGCCGGTGCTCGTCAGCACCTCGGCGTTGCCCAATGCCGGTTTAACTCCTTGTCAATTCATCTCTGTTATACAAGTCATCTGCTGACAAAACAAAGATCTGGGTCACGGCTCTTAAAATAGATTCAGCATTAAGCAAATTGCTCAAGCAAGCTCTCCTTTCCTCTGAGAAGGCAATGTCAACCCAACCTCATAGGGATACCCCTAACAAGCACAGCATCCTTCCGCAGAGGTGCTGTCAATTTAGCGACGCTTGCCTAATGCGCTTTTAAAATGCAATGTCCAGCTGTTTGCACAAAATTTGACTTGTGCCTGAGGGAGTAAGTTGTTTTTTTTTTTTCTTTTTTCTTTATATTAATGCAGATATATGCATCGATATGAACTGGTTTGTGGTGTTTTGGTTTGGTTTGTTTTTGTTTTTTTTTTGAGGTGGTCTTTGCAAATCTTCTCTTTCTTTGTGCTTTGGTACCTGGAAGTGCGATTGGTGCCTTTAACTTTCATCTGTAAGAGCCGTGATAAATGATATCTGCACAAGCTGATTGTTGCCCTTGCTTATAGGCAGAGTTTAGTGGTGCCAGTTTCATCTTGATAATAGTCATCCGGTAACTGCTTTGAACACACTGTGCCAAGCCCACGTATGAGTGCGCAACCGGTCAAGGTTGAATTACTCATGAAATCCAGTTTTAAGGTCACAGCTGGGCCTCTGCGGGCTCTGATTCTGAGTTTGTGGGACTTGCTGCACCACGTGCTCTTCTAGAAGCCAAAGTCCTGTGGACTTCCTGTGCCTGGGCTGCAAAAACGTGGTGCCTGGTGGTTTCTTCTCCTCGTCCAGGGGATTTCTTCTACTCTGAAGAGGGCTACCGTCACTGGGAGCGGGGCTGGAAAACACACTGGTTGAAAAAGGGGAACTGGAAAGTAGGATGTTGGTTCTTCTTACTCATCGGAGTCCACCTCTTGCTGTGTGTGTTGACTTTACTGTGGGCATGGAAAGCACGGTGGCCAGTGATTTGATAAATTGGGAAGTCCGGGTGGAATTTCCAGTTATGTGGCAAATGAGGTGAAACATGGTTTAAGAGTCCTATGAATGGGTTCCCCGCTTGACCCCATGCCAACCTGGGTTGGTAGTAGCAGTAAAATCCCTCTAATAATATGTCCTCAAACCTGGACAGGGAGGTGGCAATTTTCTACTAATTATGCCATAGAAAAATATGGTATGTTTTTGAGGCATGCACCCCCAACGAGGCTCTGGGGGAGCAGGTGCCTTAAAGATGGATCTGACCAAACCAGCCTGCTGACCGCGGAGCCGTGTGTGCGGGCAAGTAAAATGCTGGTGGGAATTGTGTGCAACAGGGTCATAACTGGAGTTTAAGGCTTGTCTTTGGTTACGTGAGGACTCTGCGGCCCTGAAAGCAGCGATGTGAACGCTCGCAAAACTGAGGGAATGCTGGTGATGCTTCAGGAGTGCGTTAGCAAGAGCACTTAGCTAGCTGGGAATTGGGATGCAAGCTCTTCCTCTGGGATGTAATCCCTTATCTTCTACCCCCCGAAGGCTACTCCAGCCTCTGTGCTGTAGGAAAGGCTTGGTAGAATCAATCCAGCTCACTTACTGAAATTTTAATACTTTGCATGAATAGATGTTTGATTGGTTTGGGAAGGAGATGGTGTGATGTATACAGCTTTGTGTGGTATGTCATCATATGCAGTGTTTTCTAAGAAGTCCCAAATCTGCACATCTAAGAATACTCAGATACTGTTTGGGTAAAAGAGAAGATGAAAGGTTGGGTGTTAATGGTATTCTTCCACTTGGAAGAGGGGAGATAGGGGTGCTAGTACCTACTTCAGTTCCCTCCTGGCGGTGTAATTTCAGGAAAAAAGCGTGCCTCAGCACTGCCGAGGGGTGAGGATGAACAGGGGAGTTGCTGTTGGCGGGTACCAGTTTTACCCCCGGCAAGGGACTGAGGAACGGAGGGAGTCGAATACTTCTGTAGGTACTGTGCTCGATGGGAACAGAGAGCTCCCTCTTTTATCAGGCCTGTATGTCCCCAGTGGTTTGTAACTCCAAACCATCTCTTGCCTATCAGCTGAGGACAAACCATTTCCTAGAGGAAAAATCCAGGAACACTGTGGTAACTATTAATAATGTTTCTCTGCTTTCCTGTGGTGAAGCGTTGCTTTGTTCCTTTTTTTTCCTGGATGATGAGAAAACAGAAGTGGCAGGCAGTGACTTTAAACTGCCTGTGCCAGGGGAGATGGCTACTCGGGAAATTAACTCCTTTACCTTGCTGTGCTGCCATTGGGGTTAATCCTGAGCTGGAGTCTAGCGTTTGCCTTTTCATCATGGATTCTTCCCTCTCCCAAATCACAAACCTAATCAACTTAAACAGAAATTAAAAATGCTAAACAGGGAGAAGGCTTTGTAACTGTTTTCCTAAGGAGGCTGGTGCTCGCCCTGGCTTAGCCTTTGCTGGTGATGGGTTGGGAGCAGAAAACTGTTAGTTGTTGTTTTCCCCAAATCAAGATGGACTGAACGAAGACCAGAAAGTTCTTTAAGGTTATTGTCACTCTCTTTGTTTCGATTGTTCTCAAGTTTTGCTGTACTGAGCCCAGCACTTAACCAGAGTGACCTTCAGCTGCTGCTGCACCATTACTTTTTGGCTGAACGTTGGGTTCAGAAAGGTCGAGGGCTGGGACAGAGAAGGGTTTGCTGGCACGTGGGTGCACTTACAAGATCAGGCCCAAAGTCATTCACATGACAGTATCGAAGTACTACAATGCCCGGAGTAGGGTTTTCCAGCAGGGTGATGCTTGCTTGCTGTATGCTTCAGCTGCTTGCCGTATCTTTAGAAAACAGTTGTCTCTGGTCAGCTTTCCTTCTACAAAATTACAGTAAATTGGGCTCAAACCTGTTTCTTTCTAAATCTGGAAGTGAAATATTCACAGGGGCTAGAAGGTAGGAAAGAGCAAATAAAAGTTTGCTGGAATGGTCTTGTTGCTTGTGCTGCTTTTTAGCTATTCTTCTCTTTGCTGGAAGTGTTGTGCAAAATCTTCACCAGGGTTTGAAAGGTGAAATCACGTGAAGTGCTAATTTTGACTCAAACTTTATTTCTCCACAAAAGGTAAGACAACAAAAGGAAGAGAAATAGAATAGAAAGGTGGACATAATGCAAAGAGGTTGAATGATTATGTTGAAGTAAAGCCATGTGTGGAATATTCCTATTCAAGCGTTTCATGCAACTTTTGATGAAGAGCTGTGACTGCCGTGTTGTTGCTTGGTCTCCTCTGTGTCGTTACCATGAATTTTTCAGCGTGTGAGAGAACTGTGTGTGTACTGCACATCCGAATAATATAAATCATGCATGTTAACATACTAAAGAGATAATGCTAACTGCTCTGGCAGGCTGCTAGCTTCATTAAAATCAGGACTGCTTATTCGATGCCTTCCCCTCAATGTATGGAGCTGTGACAGCTGTCCCTTGGACATATGTGTGCTTGTATTCATTTTTATTTCCTGTATCAATCAGTAGCTTTATGCAAGGCTTGATAAAAGGCAAAAAAAAAAAAAAAAAGGATCCTTTCTAATACAGCTTATGGTGAAAGTGGCACAGCAAGTTCCTCCTGCATGAACAGCAGTCCCCTGATGTATCAAGGAGACCTGATTATACAACAGGACTAATCAGCTCTGGATGCTGCCATGAATTATGGGTTGGCTTAAGTGCTGCAATACACATTTCTGCCTTAAATTGACGTTAGAAGGAAAACAGAAAACCAGAACAGAAAGCTCAAATTTTGACAAAGCTTATCTTCTTTAGGTCCCTATCAGGGTTAAAGAAGAGGTTTCTTAATGTAATTATAACCCTGCCTTTTCTGTCCAGGCGAGCAAGACTAAACAAGGTTGTATTGGAACTTTACTGTGTAATATTACACAACCGTGCTTATTTAAATGCGTCTATTTTTGTAATAGGCCCTGTGCCATAATGGGGGAATGGATAAAGAGTGTTGACCCACTCAAACGTGGCTGAATGTAGAGGTACAACGTTTATGGAAGTTACAGTGAAATTTGGCAAATTTCCAATCTGTTTGCACTCAGGGCAGAAAGAAAGGTGGAAGGATAATGAATGTTGAAATAAAAAAAAAAATCATTGTATCTGCCTGGTGTCTTTGTATGTCTTTTCATCCTGTGAAAAGCCCATGAGTTACTTCCCCCTCCCTTTCTTTCTTTGACTGCTTTCCATTTTTATTTTGCTAAATACGGTGGTGTAATATTGGCACCTTATGCACAGAGCCTCCTCACTTTTGACTTACAGACACCTGCAATTAATGTCTAAGGCTTACCTATTTACTCAAAGTTGGTTACGTCTATGGTTGAGAGAAGACTAGGTGCTTTCAGGTGATTCACCTGACCTGTCTTAGACCCGGATCAAAAGGTGACTAGCTGAAACTAGCAGTTAGCTACCCTAAATTAGGGCAGATGTGTTCCCTCCCTACACCCCCATAATTTCCCCAGCTCAGATGGCTTTGTGAAGAGGGTGAGGAGGGTGACTTTGGCCTACCCCGAGTAACTCCCAAACCAAGTCCACCGCTGTTAGGTGGGTTCAGAGTGGAACTGTGCTTGGGGAGGTGGTGGTTCCGACCAAGTGGTTTTTGGAAAACAGGGTACAACACTGGCTCTGGAGCACTCAGCTGCTTCTTAGATATGCAAATCCGCTCCCTCTGATTTGGCTGGGAGAGCCTCTCCTCAGGATGAGATTGTTTGTTTGTTTGTTTATCTGTGTGGGGTTTTTCAACATTATGAATTCCGGGTGTAATTACAATAATAATAGATGGCGTGGTTATTTCACAGACGATGTGCCCTCTGCTGCCATCAGCTACCGCCTTCAGGAGCCTACGTGCCCGTCCACAGCTTCCTCCCCTCTCGCCTTCTTTCTATTCCGGCTCTCCCAGCTTTCCCCTCCTTGAAAACAGCAGAAGTTTTCAAACATTTAAAAAATTAAAAAATAAAAATAAAGGAAGGCTAAGCCCATGATCTAGTAAGGAGGAAATAATTAACCCGTTTGTAAGCAGCAGCGCTCTGTTGCCTTATTTTTGTGCAGGCTGGGAGCCGTGAGTGGCACAGCCCCCGAGACGTGCGAGGTGCGTCTGCGGAGGAAAGCTGGCACTTACCTTGCAAATAATTACAGTCTAAGCAAGCTTAGAAAAGGGGCGGAGTGCGGGGAATAATTCGGTTTGTGAGGGATTCGTTGTACAATGGGGTCGGCTTCACTTGGGCTCGCATCTAGTTTTTTGTCTAGGGTTTCACCCTTGTGGGGTTCAAGTCGCAAAGTAAGGGGATGCTGCCACTCTTAGGCTCTTCTTTTGAGGAGAGTCTCGAAATTTAAACCCTGGAATTTAAACGTGGCTGTTTCTCAGGCGTTCCGGAGGTGGCAGGAGGGAGGGAAGAGGGATGCTGAGCCCGGCCCCGCTGGCGAAACGAGTGCTTGGGAAACTGGGGCTGGGGATTGGCGATTTGCGAAAGCTGGTTTTAGGGCCTTTTAATGCCGGATCAGAAGTGCTGAATCCTCGCAGTGCAGACTCACTCTGCTGGTTCAAATCTGTTTGAGTTTATCCCCCCCCCCCCCGAACAGGTTATCTTCCCACTGACAGGGCTTTGTGCTGGTTTGGGTATCCCTCTCTGGTCCCTCTCTGGCAAAGCCTCTGTGGCGCTGCTGGTACAGGGACAGCCGTGGTGGCACGGGGACAGCCGTGGTGGCAAGTACCCAGCCGAAAGAGAGTTTTTCCCGCCTCTGAGAGCATGTTGGGGGTGCGGTGTGTCAGGGTGGCTGCCCTGGAAAGATGCTGCTCATGCAGCTGTGGCTCCCAAAGCCTTTTCTGGGGCTCCGGGTCAGCTGGAAACGGTTGGCTTTGGAGTCAGAGTGCTTGCAAATACACAAAACTTGGATTAAACATGTCAGGCTGGGTGTTGGAGGGACATCCCTCGTGTCTCACCTGCACTGTGAAGATAAACATCTGGGTCTCT
>NW_009647874.1:3485288-3507093 GCF_000708025.1 Charadrius vociferus | reverse complement strand
AGCTTGAGCGAATGGTTCTTAATATTGCTGATCAGGAACAGCCAGAGTGAGGAAAAAACAAAATCCTATTTAATTGATAGCTTCTCTCTCCCCTGCCCCAAAGAGTGGTAGGAAAACCTGCACCTCTTCTCTTCCCTCCTCATCCCTGTGTCCATGGGACAGCGGATGTGCCGGCCACTGCAATACCAAATTCAGTCTTTTTTTTTTGTTACTGTTGTTGTTTCTTGATGGGAGATAAAATCAAGATGCAAACCCCACATCAGAAAACTGATATATCGTTTAGTTTTACCTGGAGGCTGTAGTAAAGGTGTGCAACTTTCTTGATAGGATTTCTCCTGGGATTGTATTCTGGTTGTGTAGCCCTTTTATTTGTTTGAACCAGGGATGCTCCTTCCTTACGTTTACTGTTTTTTCCCTTCACAAGCCAAACATCCCTCAGGTGCGCAGCTGAGCCAGCCTTGGGGCTGGGGGGGACTGAAGGCAAGAGGAGGACAAGCGTATGCAGGAAAAGGCACATTCTGGATTCCTCCTGTGGAGATGAGTAATCGCTGGAGGTTAAAGCAAAACAGGAGAGTTACGGATACAGTTTTGTCTTTTTCCCCATCTGAGCGCTTTGTACCTCTTCGTGATTAAGGTCTGAACAACTGAGCCCCGGCATTGCAGAGAAGGATGTGGGCTGTGGGTTTTTTATGGTATTGGAAAAACCTTGCAAATTATCTTACTGTTTTTCTCTTTCTGCTGTGAACTTTGAAAAGATGATGTATAGCCAAATGCCAAACACTGGATTATCTATGAAAGGGATTGCATGATTGTTACACAGGAGGTGAGGGTACTTGTGTACCATCTGGGTATGAGGATATAAAAAAAAACGTAATTTGTGTTTGTAGGACTAAGTTTGACTGCGTAGTGCTTTGGGGAACGTAAGGCAAAACTGGAGCCTACCAGCACGATCACCCAGCCTGGCAGTGGTAAAGGTTTTGTGTACAAGACCATGAACAATGGCTCTAAACGCGATGCTATCGATTTTCTTCCCCGCAGTGTTTCATAAATACTGTGCAGTTTGACTCAGCTTTTAACCTTGCACGCAGGTTGAAGCATTGAGGCTTCTCACCCGGCGTCAGGTGGCTCCCCCCGCGAAAAGTAACAACCTCCCTATAGCCCACATCCCATCGGGACGTGCAAACATGCCCATTTTGCTGTCCGATTCCTGGCGCAAGCGCCTGAGTGGTGGCAGCCCTCCAGGGTGGTCCCTGGGAGGTCTTGCACGGCTCACACGGAGGAGTACGAGTGCTGCTGCCTGGAGCCTCGGGCTGCAATCTCAGATGTCTTCGTTTCTTGCTGGGATCAGTATAGCATCCGTTTGGACCTAGCAAGGCTTTTGTAGTACAGCCTGGTTCTGCTTGCTGAGTTTTAGACTAGCATGTGATACTCGGTGCTTGCCTTGAAAAGGTGGCTGTAGCATGCTCTGAATAGAAATCTTGTAGCTAAGCGAGACTTGTTTTTCTCCAAATGGTTACTATTTCACCAAATATTGCATTGCATATTCATTAAAAAAAAAAGTCCAGTGGGGGGACTTCATACTTTTTGTCATATTTTTGTAGTGTTTCCATTTTTCTGCATGCGCAGGTGTCTCATTTACATTCCTAGAAGCACAGCCTCCGTGTTTTCTTTAAAGTCAAGTTTTCTGATCTGTTGTACTTAGTTAGCTCAAGGCATCCTTGGCATCGCTCAGAAACACCTTGGAGAGGGGATTGTTTCACAATGCAGTAACTGGAGGCGGGGACATCGTGGCGACACGAGCGAAAGAAAAACCATCAGAAGTGTCACCATGTGAGCTGGATTTCTCCTGCGTCATCTGTGAATGTGGTTTTTTTGTATGTTGATTTTCTGTTGCAGCATGTCTTGTTTCACAGCCGTGTGTTGCAGTGTGCCTCTCGTACAGGCGACCTTTTGTGCAGGTTATTCTGCAGTTTCAGCTCCCAGTTTGCACAGGTCTGGATTTGGTTAGTGCTACACTCCCCTATCTGACTTATTAATTGCCATTTCATATGGCGGATCAGCAATAGTAGGAGAAAAGGCAGTGCCAATCTTGTCTGTAGGTGGGGTGACTACCCCTCATAAATAAGATGATTAACAGACACGCACACACCAGAAAAAAAAACCCAACAAAAAAAAAAAAGCCTTGAAATGTTCCCTTTTTCCTTTACACATCACTCTTGACTTGCTTGGGGCGATGACCCTGTGCTCAGACGGGTGACTCAGAAGGACGGCTGAAGACAAAACACTTGCTTGGAGTTTCTGGTTACCAGAGGAGCATCCTGGCCGTTTCTCACCCACGCCTCACCTGCTTAGCTGGAGAACAGTAGCTGTGACGCTTGCGTGTATCTGCACTAATAAAATACTCTGAAGTTAACCCAAGGTGAATTTTGTGCTGGACAGGCAGTGGAAATATAAACATAGTTTTTGTTTCCTGGAGTAGCCCTCTTTGAACTTTGGTGAAGAAGAAAGAGTAGTAGAAAAGGGATTTGGAGGCTCTCGCAGAGGTAGTACAGGGAAGGTTTCAGTGTAGGATCAGCTGAAGGTGGAAGGGTCTGAGCCGTAGCTGGTCGAAACGAGTGTTGACTAAAATAAATGTCTGGAGATTTGCTTTGCTATGCTTGTTAATAACTCTCCCCAATGCAACACTGGAAGAGGTAACAGTTTTTAAAGAAATGGTTTGGGTTGCTGAATCCTGGGCTAATCTGTGATAAGAGGTATTCAGAATGGTGCACCTCAAAGTGTAATCAGTGTGTATGGGTGGGGGCAGTTGGGACGTATGGGACCTGTGCACTCTGTAGGCTGATCCACGTAAAACAACTACGAAAAAATCCACAATGGGCAATTCTATGTCTTGTGTGGGTGTTTTACACCTCTGTCTGTTTATACTTCTGCTTTAGCTCGGTTGTTACCTCTGATACTGAATGTAGCTTTTAATGTTGAACTCCTCCAGGAAGCAAATTCTTTCTTTTTATGATGGAAAGATTTTGTACAAGGGCAAGCGTTAGGTATCTCTGTGTCCTTTTTTTTTTAGGGAGCATTAAAAAAAATAAAAAAATCAGTGCTAGGGTAAGTTAATTGCAGCTGTTAGGGTGCTGGTAGGTTGCTCCCGTGCTTCCAGACAGCGTAGCCATGGTCCTGCCGTTGCACTTGAATTCTTTGCATTCTGGCAGCGCTTGCCATTTAGCTGTGGGGATCCTTCGGTGTGCAGAAATCCCCGTGGCGGGAAGGCACACAGGCGGGCCCTATGCTGAAAAATCATTCAATTGACCCCCCCAGTGGAAAAGTACAAACGTGTGCATGTACTTTTCGATGGCTATTTATTTGCCTTGCAGAGGGTCGACTGCGAAAACCCTTTCTGAAATTATGCTGCTTGAAAGCTGCCTGAAGAATGGTGGGCTCAAGCCAGAAGGGTCTTGTTTTACAGCCCAGCTGCCATAAAAAAAAAAAAAAAAATCCAAGTGTAGAAAAAAATACAGCTTAAATGCCTCAGATATTTATTTTGACCTTTCATTACACAAGGCTCCCCTCCCTCCTTAGGCTGGGAGGTCAGGGCATGTGTGTGTGGTGGGGCTGTGCTTTAGGGGGAACCCTGCTGCACAGGCACTCGTGGGCCTCCTCTGGGCTCTGGCCCCCGTATTGTTTTAACAATTAATCTTTCACCCGTTTATAATTTAAAACACTAATAAATACACCCGTCTCCCCCCTCAAATTCTCAGGAATCTCTGCAGTCTCCTGCTTGATTACATATCTCCAAGCTTGCACAAGTAAGTCCTCCGGTGGTATCTCGCCGAATGAAACCTTGACGGGGATGTGTTTGACCTTGGCTTGTGCAGTGACTGTACCTTACCCACTTGTTGTGAAGACAGAAAAGATTGTTGACATTCACAATGTGAAAATAAATATTTGAAGATAGGTTTTGGTCTGCTCCATTTGCTCTGTCAGCATAAACAAAAATCCTTCTCTTGTTTGTGTTTTAAGGGTCCGTATTGTAGCCTTCACAATACTGGCGTGTGTAATCCCAAAGGCTTTCCTAAGAGGTGTTTTAAATTGAAAGTTAAAACCAGAAAACGAACCAGAAGTTAAACTCGTGTGCTCGTCTTATTGCTTATATTCCTTCCTTCCTCCTAAATTCCATATATATTTTTTCCTTTTATGTCTTTGCCTATCCTCACAACGAATGGGGTGTTTGCTACCCACTTGGTAGCTCACACCTGTGCTCCAGCCCTTGATTTCCTGTGAGGCCTTAATATGAAATCAAATTTCAGCAGTTCTGTGGGCTGCTAAAGAAAAGATGGAAGGGTTGCTTCGTGTTAGAGCTCCCACCTTCCTCCTTAGCTGTGGAAATAAGTGGAAGACTTGTTTTGGTGACCTGGCGTATTTGCCTGAATGCCTTCATTTTCACTGATGGATGGAGGGACAGGCTTGTAGCTCTGTGTAAGTGGGTCATGGGAACACTACTTCCCAGGGCAGGATTTGTAATGGCAGGAAAGGAATAAAAGCCCAGGTATCCACTTTCAATTCCTTGTTTGTGTATCTGCTCCAGAAAACTTCAAGAGGGGAAAAATTTAAGATTTGAGGATACCTGGTTGGTAGCTTCGTTCTTGCATGCTCCCAGGTGTGGTTCAGCCTTCCTCTCCTTTCTTTCTGCGCATTGTTGAACGAGTGTAAGCCCTTGTCTTAGAGGCCATTCCTCATCCATTAGGACCACATAAGAAAGTAAAGAGTGACATCTTGAATTTGGACAGGACCAAGTGTAGTTTGCCTGAGGCCAAACAGGGAATCATGTAATGGGCTCTAGAGGAGTAACCTCTTGCAAAGAAAATGGTTCCTGAAAGAGTGGTGCTAGTTTGCCAAAGAGCAGCTTGCACGAGACGAGGATGTCCGTACCACTGAGGTGTGGTGTCTCCCAGGCATCCTGGAAGAGGTGTGCCCATGGGAATGGGCTCCTACTGATAGAGGTGTGACAGTGTTTCCCAAAGCTCTCCAGTTAATCTTACAGAATTTCTTCTGGAGTTTTGCTTTAAAGAGTAAAGGGGACCAGAAATATTTGACATTGGGCCAAAATGCTGAGGATATTGTTCTCCCGCTTGCTGTGCTTTTATATTTCTAAAGCCAAGGTGAGATTGCTTGCTATCTGTAGTATGCTTTCCCTTGTTTTCAGGGTACATCCAGTGGTACTATGCCTGCTAGCACTGTTGCCAGACCATCAGGATTTTCTTAGCTCCAGAGAAGACCATGGAAGAGCAATTGTTGGTCTCAATTTCTGCACTGACAGTTCTCTGACAGTCTGTGATGCATGCATCAACCAGATCTGGTTTTGATCTGATTAGCTTGTTTATAGCTTGAGGTAGAAGAGCAGAAAACTGCCTGCAAGCCACTTTGCCATCCTTTGTTTTCCCTGGCTGCTTCAAAATACTGTTGCTTTTTCTTAGAGTTTTTCTCCTTACTGGACACCCTTTCCTGCCCCATTTAAAAAGGGACTGCGCGCTTGGTGCAGTATTTGTAGAAAATCTAATGTTGACAGGCAGTAAAATATTTAAACAACTTTCCTTGAAACCTCTTTGTCATCATTGGACTTTCTGGCAGGCTGATTGTGTTCTGCAGAGCAGAGGCGTGGAGTCAGATTTCATGTTTTGGTTAATTTGCAGGTCATTTAGAGCTAAGGGTATTGCAGGGAGAAGACTGCAGAGCTGTGTGAAAAACATGGGGTTTATCACTTGCTTTTTTTTTTTTTTTAACTTTGCTTCTCTGGAGGAATTACTTTTCCTGCCTTTCCTGCCTTTACAGTTTGTGCCCTAAAAATCAGTGAACTTTCATTGAAGAGGTAAACTTGAAGTTAGCAGATCGGCTTCCTTGTTTGTGTTTGTTTGAAAGAAAGTTGGGTTTTTTTTTAAGTTTTAAGATGTGGAAGTGTAATCAATTCTCACCAATGTTACTTCCAGCTCCACGCTGGTGCCCTTTGCCCGGTGGTGTCCTACCTGTAGGTGGTGCTGTGATGGGACTGAGACCTAGGCGGTGGTCCTGAAAATGAAGAAAATTCCGTGCAGGGCTACATGTGTCCTGTAGCTTTTATGGTCTCTGCTGTAGCTGTGCTCTGGAAATAGTAAATGGCATATGTGGTTCTTGATGGTGTGGGAGGCCAAAGACGGCACCAGCTGCTTTCTGTTCAGAGTACAAGACAAGAGGAGATGGCCTCAAGTTACGCCAGGGTAGGTTTAGGTTGTATATTAGGAGAAATATCTTCACAGAAAGGGTTGTCAAGCATTGGAACAGACTGGCCAAGGAAGTGGCGAAGTCACCATCCCTGGAGGTGTTTAAAAGATGGGTAGACGTGGTGCTTAGGGACGTGGTTTAGTGGTGGTTTTGGCAGTGGTAGGTTAACAGTTGGACTCGATCATCTTGAAGGTCCCTTCCAACCTAGACAATTCTATGATTCTATAGATCACCTAGCTCCTGAGGCATATACACCTTCAGATGGTAGTTCCTTAAACTCACACCTTGCCTTTTTTGCTTATTCTTCTTACTATCAAGGTGGAAGTAAGGCACAAAAAGTAAGCATTAAGTGAAGTTAGAGTTACGATTCAGGAGCGGTTTTCTGTTCCTTCCAGTGCAATATTAACCTTGTAATGGTCTTTGTGGTAAACAAGTGCTGGGACCGATTCAGGAGTCTGAAGTCTGATCGCTTTAGCCAAATCCGTGGTTGGAAACAATGACAGACAAAAGGACGGGGCTGGGGCTTGCTAAGCTGCTTTGTTTTCCTGCAGAATGACGTCTGGTTAATCTGTCACTGCTGTGGGGTGCCTGGCTGTCCCCAGGTGGGACCACGGATGAGGGGCAGAGAGTTTGCATGGATCACCAGGCCGCAGGGCTAAAGCGGGATGGGTCTGAAGCAGGAAAGTCCCTGCCTGGTACAGACACTTCTGAAACAGTAACATCAGGGTGTCAGCGCCTGGTTGGGGCCACAGTGGTGTCTTACGGATGTGGAACATGCTCCCTTTCGAAGGGTCAAGGGGAAGTTTAGCTGACAGAGTGCTAGAGGCAGCAGTTAAGAAGGAAAGACTGACAAATTTGCCTTTAGTCAGCTGGGGGTGTGGGGGGTGTGAGTCCTCGTTAATTAACAAGAGAGAGAAGCAACCCGTTTGGAACTACGTCCCTGGCATAGACCTTTCTCAGGCACAGGCAGCTCAGCCCGCTGGCCCTGGGAGATGATTGCATCTCACTTTGGCGCTGGTGGGGCACGGTCCATCTTCCTGCTGCTCCCAGGGTTTTCCCGTGTCAGTGTCACAGGCAGAACCTGGGAGAAGTCGAAAACCGGTTGTTGGACTGTGAGATCTTACGGGTACCATTTGTGTTAGCAGCTTTCATCTGGATGGGTTTTGGGGCTCTGATTAGACTCGGGGAAGGCAAACTGAATCGGCCTGTGTGCCACTTAAAGCAGTTTTATGTGTGGTCGTAATTTGCTTTACCAGAACGATAAGTGTTTGTCCTTTTTAGCCTGCTAATTTTTTTCCTTTAGTATAGTGACGGCCCAAGTTTCCCAGAACTAGACTGCTGAGAGGAAAAAAAAAAAAAAAAAAAAAGGATGCGTTGAGGCAAATGAAGGCTTCAGCAGCTTAGTGCTTGTCTACATGGGGAAGTTAGTGCGCAGTAAGCTAGGGTGTGAATTTACAGCACGCTAGCTGCTCTGCACTAACTCCCCCTGTGGATGCTGAGTGTGCACTAAGAGCGCCTGTTGTGCAGGTTAATTTAGTCCACTGAAAGAAAGTGTGCTGAAAATTCACACTGTTGCTTCCTTCACCCTGACTTTCCCATGTAGACAAGCCCTTAGTAAGTCTAGGATAAAAAAAGTCCTTGTTCAGAGGTCTGGCTTAAAGTCTTTTTCCTTTCCCTTCCCGCTTCCTTTCCCTTCCCGCTTCCTTTCCCTTCCCGCTTCCTTTCCCTTCCCTCCTTTTCCTTTCTCTCTTTTCTCCCTTCAGTGCAGATTAAATGTTACTGGGGCTTTGTCATCCTGGTGAAGACTCTCTGTACATTTAAATTTTTGGGAAAGGAGGGAATGACTTCAGAGGGAGGCCTGAAGGTGTGTTACGTGCAAGTGTAAAATGCTTCTGAACCAGACACAGAAAGGAACGTGTCCTCCAAAGCATAAGCCGGGTTTGATTCAGCCTAAACAGCGTAACCAAAAGCTAGAAGAGCGTTGTGATTTGGAGGAATACACTTCCCCTTGCTTAGAAGATGAAGAGCTATTTATACATGAAACTGTAGGTTTTGTAGATGTATTATTAAATATGGTTAATCTTCAGCAGTTAAAGACCCCCATAAAAAAAAAAAAAAATCTTGAACAAGTAGAGGCAGTAATTCGCTTCCTGATTCTTGAGATATTGGGGTAGATTAGTGTTGTGGATGACGGAAACAATTTTTTTTTTTTTTTAATAGATTGTCCTCACTGGTAGTTATTTCCCTCATCACATCTCACTGCCTATTATTTCTGTTTATTTCCTCTTGGGAGGTAGGAAATGTGAGAAGGAAAATTGCATGATCTGGTACAAAATGTAGAGCCCTCAGTCATTTTGGTTTTAGGCATGGTCTAGCATATGCAATTTTGGCTGTGTCTTACTGATTTTTCAATCTAGATTTTGGAGAAATAGGTGGTTCTGGTGACTTCAGTGACGGAACGAAAATTTGCATTTCTTCCTCTTAATTGGGAGGGTGAGAAGGCACGATTACATATGTGTGTGAAAACAAACAACTCTCAGCTCATCTCACTGTGCTAAAATAAGCCCAGTCAAATGGGTCAGGTACAGCATTACACCACACTGGCTCTTCGGACGTGTATCCTGGTTCACAGTGGAGTTCCACAGAAAGCTTTTCCAACTTGCCTGCCCCAGCCCTGACGAGGAGATACAGGCTCTTTCCTCTTTTCTTTCTCCAGTACGCGTGCGCTCACATACAATTCACGTGCATGCGGTTACACTGGATGCCGTCCATTTCATGCAGTGTTTCCAAATGTGAAGGGGGATGAGCAATTTGGGGATAAAAGAGTAACTCCAGGGCTGTCTTGACATAAAGATCTTGTTTTAAGGATGCGCACAAACACTCGGTGAACTATAGAATCTGCTTTCAGGACTTGGTTGTGTGTTATGGATCAGAATCAGAATCACAGAATTTTCAGAGTTGGAAGGGACCTCTAGAGATCATCTAGTCCAACACCACTGCTAAAGCAGGTATTGCCCAGAGCACATTACTCAGGACTGCATCCAGGCGGGTTTTGAAAATCTCCAGAGAAGGAGACTCCACAACCTCCCTGGGCAGCCTGTGCCAGTGCTCTGTCACCCTAACTGTAAAGAAGTTTTTCCGTGTGTTGGAACGGAACTTTCTATGTTCCAACTTGTGCCCATTGCCCCTCATCCTGTCACTGGGAACCACCGAGAAGAGTCTGGCTCCAACCTCCTTCAACCCACCTTTTAGATATTTGTAAGTAATAATAAGGTCTCCCCTCAGCCTTCTCTTCTCCAGGCTAAAGAGTCCCAGCTCTCTGAGCCTTTCCTCATAAGGGAGATGCTCCAATCCCTCAGTCATCTTGGTTGCCCTTTGCTGGACTCTCTCCAGCAGTTCCCTGTCCCTCTTGAACTGGGGAGCCCAAAACTGGACACAGTATTCCAGTTGTGGCCTCACCAGTGCAGAGTAGAGGGGTAGAATGACCTCCCTCGACCTACTGGTCACAGATCCTCCTAATAGGCCCTGTCTACGCTGTCTTAATGGTCCACTGTTGTAATGGCTTAGAGGCACTGCCACAGGGGATGGGAAATTTGTATTGCTCATCTTCGCCATCCCTGTTTGTGCAGTGCTTAAAATCAAAGCAATTATATCATCCTCCTCTATTCAACAAGAGCGTGTGTTGCGTTGATGTAGTTCGTCTTTAAAGCACAGAAATTAAAGCGGTGGCTTCTGCTCGGTGTCCTGGCTGATGCGGTGGTGTGTCTGAAGCGTGCTTTGGTCTCCTGTGGCAGAGATCAGGAGCGGTAGACGTGGATACGCCACTGCTTTGGGGTGTTTTGATTTAATTCTTCCTATCAATGTTTCTTGTCTGCTGCAGTATATCAGCCAGTAGTTTGTCAGCCTGTAAACATATATTTGTTTATTTTATAGGGAGTTTATAAAACATGGTAAAAAGTTCCTGTGGGGTTTGGGAAGAATAAACGAACCCCCAACATATATGTGTGAAGGGGCAGGAGTTGTACCTTATATTATAGTTGTACCATATTGTTGATGGATGTCTTTTATTTAAACAAGCTAAAAAAAAATATTAAATAATTGCGACCTGGTAGGCTCTCTTGCTGCAATTTCCCTTCCAAACTAAACTGATCTATGCCCTTTTTTCCCTTGCCTGGTGTAACCTCGCTTAAATTACTTTGAGCATCGATTTTTTTTTTTTTTTTTTTTTTTTTTTTTTCCCCCCCTCTCCTCTGTCTGGTCATTTCCTTTCTTTTCTGGCATCCGTGGTGGGAATATGTCTCTGTTTAGCCTCTCCTCCCCCTCCTTCCCATTTTTGGGAGACCCTTCTCCTATAAATGTGCCGACCTCCCTGCACCACCGCTCCTGGCCGTGCCAAGCAGCGAACAAAGCTGAACTTTAGCAGCCTCTTGGCTTTCCAGTCGAGGCTTTCCAGTCGCCTGCCAGCTTCTGAATAGCGGCCGAGGAGACTGACGAGGCACACTGACGAGGCACTGTTCGCCTCCCACTTTGCTGCTCTTTGGCAAGGCGAGGCCGGCCACCGGGACCGTGCCCTCGCGGGGCTTATGAAGACATTACTCGTCTTCTTTTTAGCTGGGGTTTGGGTTTGAGTGACTCCCTTCATAGCCCGCGGGGCACAGAGGTGGGATTGTGCCGGGGCTCTGCCGAGGTTGGGGCGCTCGCGCCGGGGTCCTTCCTGTTTTTTATGGGCGAGAAGAGTCGTCCAGAGCATCGCTTTTCCCCTTTAAGCATCCGACACCTGAGCACAATGAAGCGGGGCGAGAAAAAGGGACCCTCCGCCTCCACGGCTTTCCCGGGAGGTGCAAGGGACACGGTGGCACGGGGGACATGGCAAAGCCTGGTGTGCCTGGGAGGACTCGAAGGTGGCAGAGATAAGGCTTGGATCCTAGTAACCCGACTAATAAAAGACTTATTCCAGCCTTAATAAGCTCCTTGGACAGATGGATTCTGTTGGACAGATGGATTTAATCTGGGAAAATGATTACACGGCTTTTGTGCTTATTAGTATGTTTGGTCTTGGTATTTATACATTAATATTCTTGCGGTAGGTCGGTGAAAACAGGAAACCTGCGCTGCTTTCTGCTTGCAGCAGTGGGGCAAGGTACCTTTACGCTTCCCTTCTCACCCGCTACGTGGTAAACACGTGTGCTTGTCTGTATAGACTCTATATATTCCCAGGATTCTCGCATGACTGAGGTGCAAACTTTTGTTTTGATATGGCTGTGCCACCGTGTCCCCCGAAGGTGCGGCTGTAAGTGATTTTTCCAAGCAAGAATATTCTGCCCATGGGTGGTGTGCAGCCACCTTTTTCAAAGGAGACTTGGCAGCTCTTCTGGATAGTGAGGGAGATCAAAGTTGGGACTGTCGGGTTGTCCTCGTGCCCCTGATAACATAATAGACAGCAGGGTGGAGCGGAGGGTCGCTGAACAGCTGCATGGTCTTCATATAACAGAGGGAAGCACTTGTGCCGGAGCGGGTGTGTAATGGAAGATGGTTTGAGAAATAATTAATGTTAGGGCAGAGGACGCTAATAAACACCATTTCTCCCTAAGGTTCCTTGGAAGCAAGAAGCTATATAAGCACAGAGTGAGAAGGAATATGCCAAACTTTTTGTGTTTGGACTTTTTATTTTCATTCACCTAAGTGAGAGGTACTTAATTTTAAGCACTTAATTTTCCCATTATGGACAGGTGTCATTTGCAGCTCTGGACTGGCTGGGGATGTTTGAAATAGCTGGAGCATGATGAAATTTTAAATGAAGTCAGAAACCAAAAACTTACAGTGGAAACTTTCTTCATACATTTAATTTACTGCCTCCAGAGCTAGTGGAAAAGGGCTGGGGGCAGAGGGAAAGGAAGGAATGATATTCATGAATTGTTCTGCGAGTGTGTGAGTGGGTGTTTTAATGGAAAAAAAAAAACAAACAAAAAAGTTAATTTCACAGGGTTTATAAACCTACTCTGCTATAAACTGAAGCGGTGTGTGCCAAATATTTATTTTCTTCCTCCTCAGCACCTCATTTTCCTTCAAGTGCTTTACCAACGCTACCTCTCACGGAGGATGAGCTCGGCAGTTGTGACCCCCATTGGGCTGGCTTGGAGAGGGGTGGGGGGTGACACGACCATTTGTGGCGGGAGGTGGTGAGTTTCGTGGCCTGCCATGGAAGTCCCGACCTAGTGGCCGGCAGTGTGAGGATGAGGATGTCGAGTTGGGTGATGCCCACCCTGTGGCCTCCCTGATGCAGGGTTACCCCATGGGATGGGCATCCCCCCGGCTTCTGGTGCTGCCTGGGGGGCTTCCCCTTTGAAATCCCTTTCCCTATGGAGGCGTCCGCACGTTTCGTTTTCATGGGGAGCGTGCTAAGGCTAAAGTATTAGTATTTAAAATGTTTCTGTGCCTTCTCACGTGTAGCGTGGCCCTCATCTTTTCCTGTGAGCAGGCAGGGGTTGGTGAGCTGGCTTCTCTTTCTGCCGGTGCCTGGAAACCCCAGGTAGGGGCATCAGACATCCCTCGTTCAGCCCTTTCCTTGTTCTCCCTGCAAGCCGTGGGCTGCGACGACGTAGTAAGCAAAGACGGAGCCCTGGCAGCAACGGGTGCTCTGTGGCTGAAGCACGGGGTGCTGGTTGTGCTGGTGTTTGCATGGCTGCCCTGCCCCTCCTCGCCATACTAACGTGGGTTAGTATTGAAATAACACAGACTTTTGGGTGGAAGGTGTGCATATCACAGAATCACAGAATCTCTGAGATTGGGAAAGACCTGTAAGATCATCTAGTCCAATCATTACCCTAACACTGACAAGCCCACCACTAAACCATGTCCCTGAGCACTACATATATATATATGGAAGAAGTTTTTCACTTCAAGGGTGGTAAGGCACTGGAACAGGTTGCCCAGAGAGGTTGTTGAGGCCCCATCCCTGGAGGTGTTCAAGGCCAGGCTGGATGTGGCCTTGGGCAACCTGGTCTAGTGGGAGGTGTCCCTGCCCATGGCAGGGGGGTTGGAGCTAGATGATCTTCAAGGTCCCTTCCAACCTAAACCATTCTATGATTCTATATCTACATGACCCTTAAATACCTCCAGGGATGGGGACTCCACCACGGCCCTGGGTAACGCGTTCCAATGCCTGATGACCCTTTCAGTAAAGAAATTCTTCCTAATACCCAATCTAAAGTTATTCGATGTTCTGATTTTTTTTGCGGGTGGGGGGTGGAGGTGGTGCGTGTGTTTCTGATGACTTGTTCCGTACTCCTATGTCTAGACTTTCTTGATGCTGGAAAAAACCCAGAATAAAAGACTCTAGAAACAGTGCGCTCATGTTTCAGGGACCTCAGGGCTGTTGTGGTGAGATGCTCAAGACCTGGTTGCTGTGAGAGGGGGATGGGGGGGTTGTCAAGCAAAGAGCAATTAAAAGAGTTCTTCAGGGAACAGATGATCCCAGCTGTGTAATTAAAAGTAGTGGCCTGCTGCTGTCAGTGCTGGTTGGGTTTGCAGTTGGAAGTGGAGCCGAGGAGAGCAGCAGGCTGCTGCCTCTGCCAGAGACCGTCTGGAGGATGCAAAAGCCCCACTTCAAAGCACCAGGAATCCCTGAGCAAAGAGAAACTTGTTCTCTCCGTGTTTGACTGGATGCTTCATGGGTTCCTCTGGGGAAAAAAAAAAAAGTAAAAAAAAAAAAGTGCTAACACAAGTCTTCAGTTACAATCCAAAGAGAACAGTAAAATAGCGGCTGTGGAGCAGCATCGTTTATACTGGCCCACAGTGAGTCTTGGAAATCCAATTTTCCCCCCAGGTTCTGGAGTTCGCTTTTCTTTTTTTGCCTTTTCGGTACACTGCTGTGGGACTGTCCACCATGCAAGTGGTTTTCCAGTATGGTGTACTGCGTTAGACACTGTATTAATAAAGCATCTCCTATATAAATCCCTTTATTTGGGGGACCTGTCCCCTTGGCTTCTGTCCTTTATCTTTTAATGATGGTTTCTCTCTGCTTTCTGACTGGTGCCATGAATCATGTGGGTGTTAATAGATCTCTGTCAAGGTCCACTTGTTCACAGAATTCAGAAGGGGAACGAATGATTAGATGTCTTGTAGATGAAGAACTGCCGTAGCCGCATTACAGGTTGAAAAACAAAACAAAACAAAAAGCCCAAACCTGTTAGCATGAGGTTATTTTTCTGTGAGGAATGGTGATTGAAAAGACAATAGGAAAGTTAGTCCAGCATAACTGTGACCCTCCAATTATTTTTTTAGTCTCATCCAAGTGTGTAAAGGAGTGCAGATGTCCTTGGCCATTTTGACCAAGCTTTTCTGTGCTTGCTTGTCATGGTTCTTCAAGGCTATTTGCATCCTTTGCCGGCAGCAAACCAGAATTTGCTTTTCTGGTGAGATTTGAATGACATGAGGGAATTTATGCCAATGTTTCATTTAAATTCAAAACACCTTCTGATTAATTGCATGAGGAAGGATCATGTGGCCAGTATCCTCTTTTGGTAGGAAAACTAATGTGCCTCCCGTAGTCAACTTGCAAGGAGCAGTTGCTAGTGTGTGGAGCTGCTGGTGCTCAGCTGTGATGGATGTTCAGGGTTGCAGGATGAAGACCTTTGGACTCCTGACAACTGCTGCGCTCAACTCGTTGGCAAAGCAGCTAACCGAGCTAGCATTTGTGATTGCCTTTTTAATTCACTTATGATGCACAAGCAGACTGAAATACGAGGGGACAGCCAGGCACCTCCGTGAGTGCTTGCAGATGAGCCGTGAGGGATGGTGGTGTACTGCTGGAAGTGCTTTCTTGGTGGCAGCTGGGAAGAGGGGAAGGAGCGCCTGCCCTGCAGTGCTCCAGTTTGATTTCCACATAGCTCTGGATGGAGGCAGCTGGAGCTCAGATGCTGCTCCAGTGCGGAGCAGGCAAAGCATGTATGTAGGTGGGTTTCAGTGGGTGAATTCTGCTGCAGAGGCAGGGATGGATGGCAGACACCTGGGATGAGGGAGACCTTCACCTACCACAGTACGACCGGCCAGAGCTCATCTGTCTTGGCTCCCTTAATAAGTGTGTTTGGGTGACACCGACAGAAATGAGAAATTATTCTTTACTCCACAAAAATATACAATACCCGAGTACGTTGGGCTTCTTTGCTCAGAAGTTATGAATTGGTAGATGCATAGTTATTCTTGCAACAGCTCCTTTTTTGCATCCTCCCTTTGTGTAGCCTAAAACACGGGCAAGTGGAATGTGATGGTACTTTATCATAATGCCAGTTTGTAGGGAGACTGAACAAAAGCCTGCATGGATCAAAGAATAGTCTCAGCAGGGCCAAAATTTGGGTCTGAGTATTGGATAGCTCCAGCACAAAGAAAAAGGTTTCTGACGTAGGTTTAGGCTAGGGTATGGTGAGGGTTTTTCATTTTTCAGCGATTGTAAATCTGTCTGGCTTTGGCACTCCTTGAAAAGTACTGTTTTTTTCACATCATAGCTGTCATACACTTCTGTTTTCTTCTGGTCTTTTAGAAATAATAATTCTTTAGGCTAATCTTGCTCTGAAGGGTAGGTATGCATTTACTGTCCAACTCTGCTCTGGCCTGTCCTGGCCAAATCCCAAATAATTCCCAGATTTAGTGAGATCAGAATCCCAGCCCTGGGATTCAGCAGTGGGTTACGGGTCATGTGTGAACGTGCCATATACTGGATGGAGCTGGAAGCTGCTCTTTTTGAGATGCCTGTGCTTAATGTTGGTAAGCTCTTTGCCCCCCCGACCCCTGTTCGGTGTTTCGGGGATAACTGTACATTATCACTCTCTTTGGAGATTATTTATAGTGGTTTAAGCTATGCTGATTGCCACAAGTTGAGGCTATCAGTAAAGTGTATTATTTGGGGTGCCTTTGTAGCTTAAAAATAAATAAAAATAAATATTTTTATCCTAGCCTGTATTCTTGGGAACTGCATGCACACATTAACTGGTCCTTGGAAACACCTTCTTGTGGCAGGCACTACTGAGTAAATACTATAATCTCTGTTAAAAAGTGGCAATTTTAGTCTCTTATTCCTTCTCCCTTATATTTCTCCTCCCGATGTTTGTTCAGCTTGATTGCTGGGGAGCATGCCTTTAGGCTGCTGGATGTAGAAGGCTGCTGTCTGAAGAGTTATCTTTAGTTTTGGATGGATGTGCTAGGGCATTGATGCCGAGGAAAACGCAGGCGTGCTCCCAAGTTCACGTTCACAAATCGATTCATTGACTAGGGGCCTAAAGGGACAAATTATTCCAATTTGTTCATTACATTTTTGTAATCCTAGATTTGAAGAGTTTCCTGTTTGAATTAGATGCATCGCAAATGGCAGAAACCTGCAATCTAGTTTATTTTACATACCGAAGAAATGGTTGGATTTGGATTAATTAGATCTAGCAGTAATAAATTGTTTTACCCATAGCTCTCAGACTTCGCCTTGAAGAGCAGGTTCATCACTGTGATTGGAGGTGACATGAGAACTGAGTCATGGACTGAGCCTCATCCAACACTTGCATATAATACATTTTAATTACTTTTAAATTTGGGATAAAACCCAATCTCATCAAGACCTTTATTTTTATGCTAAGAGCACGTTTTCTGTTTTTATAGTAAGACTGCATTTTGGGTGATTGCCTCATGGCATTTTAAGATAGTTTTTAATGAGGATTTTTTTATATAGAAGCTTTGTTTTATTTTTTTATTTTAAAAATGTGAAGTCTTTTACTTCTAGGCTAACCTAAGAAATATTAAACTGAGAGATAATTTGCCTTGTCTTCTTTATGCGGTGTTCTTATGCCCTATCTCGGTTTTGAACAATGTTACCTTTGGGTACACGATGAAGTCGATGACAGGTCGATGAAGTATGACGACAAAGTCAGGCTTAATTTTAGTATATTTTATACACAGAAAGTTCACCAAGTTCTTTTACAGTCTGATTTAAATGCGTCTGTGAGTTGCTTAACCCATGTTCGAAGTGGAAGGAGAAACTTTTCAGCGGGGCAGAACGTGTAATCATGGAAAGTGAATAACAGCTTGTGATTATGGAATTGAAACTACTGGTGAGAATTTTTATAGTGGCATGTAGTTTATATAACTAACCGAATTAAAATTTAACCATATGCGAATATCTTTCCTCTTACGGAATACGTTTACTTAAAAAAAAAAAAAAAAGGAAAAAGAAAACAACCCTTAAAGGAATTCAGCAATTACATGGAGTGCATTGCATTTGATCTCTTACCAATCTTTTGCTAATAGTATTTTAAAATATGAATTTAATCTTAATGCATACATAATTCTCTCTTATTTCCACTTGTTTGATTTGGACTGTGAAAACAGACCAGCAGCTAACATCTCTGTTTATTGATACCTGCTTCCACATCGCCACCTCCTCAGGGGAGAGCTTTTGCCTTCAGAGCAGTATTTCAAAAGAACTTTTCTGAGCTCAGGGCTGAGCTTTGCTCCCAGAAGCTGGCAGGCTGGCTCCGCTGGTGCGGAGTGGAGGACCGTTTTAATTTACCTGCTGCTTCTTCCATAAGGAAGAAGACGTCTGAAAGTGGGAGGGGCATGGGGGGGGGGGGAATCTAGTTTTTCCACTGAGTACAACTCCACTTAGCCAAGTTGATATTAAATCCTGATAAAGAGAAAACAGGAACTTTCTCCTTCGCTTAGTTGCTTTATGTCAGCATTACATCCTCTCAGCTGCACTTAATGCTGGGTCCTACTTTTTAAGTTGCCAGTGAGCTGCCACTCTTGATATAAAAGCTTGTTTCCAAGAACTTAAGCTTTTTCTACACAAAAATCTAAGTATATTTGGACTAGCATAAGAGCTTCCACGTGGGATCAGACTATAGGTCTGTAATGCCTAGGCTGCTGTCTCTAATACTTGGCAGTGATGGAGAAAAGGATTAAACATACATATACAGAGAAAGAGGGAGACCTCCCATAGGATATACCAACCTTTGGCAGCTGATGGTGGGGAGGTGGGGTGGGTGCTTGCTTTTTTTTTTGGCGACCGCAGTTACACCTAGTTCAGTCATGCTTAATAGCCCTTCTGGTATAAACCATGTTTCCACCTTTGGCTTCGGTGGCATCCTGCGGGAAGGAGTCCGACTGCGTGAAAAAGTACTGGTTGAACTTGCTGCTCGCTAAACAGTGGTAGAAGCACAGTGGTGTGGCTCTTCTGGGTGGATTTCTCTGCCTGGGGAGGAGCACCCAAGAGCCGTCTGCAGCTGGCACAGCCTCATCTTTCTGGCCGTTCATCTCCCTCATTTCAAGATAGCAAAATTACACCTACACCTCGGCAGCTTGATGACCTGTGGGTTGCATTGCAGGCGCTCGCAGCCCGCTTCCATCTGCCAGGCGTAATTAATGGTACGTGTGTGTCCGTCTATTAGAGTATCAGGCTAGTGTAAACAGTCCTTCTTCCTTTGGAAACACGGCTGCTCAAAAGCATGCTATCACCAAATTGGTATTTGTTTTAATCTACAAGTTGGAAAAATATGTTTTTCTGATTTATTAGGCTGTCATAAGGGCTCCATAAGTCAGGCCTGAAACTTGCCTTCTCCTGCAATCTCAGCTGGGACTCCCTTCCAAAGCTGCTATGAATCCCATTTTTTCTGAAACACTTATGCATGTTCTGCAATTAGAAGAAGAGTGCTTCAGATGAAAATTTGTCTGTTAACAGCGAATTCTGAGCTTAAGTAAATAAGTTATTTCAGCTTTAAAATTGTTCTTTTTAGCTCTGAAAGAGATCTTGTTCCTGAATTTCTGCAGTTCCTTTTGCACTTCTCAGCAAAGTAAAGGATGAGGTTTATGAAAAATCAAAACAAGTTTTAGGCATTGCTTGCCATATAGTGTTTGGTGGATATAGTTTCTCAGCTGTAGGGTGATCTGCTTTAATTTTCTAATTTGGCTCTCCAGCCTTTTTTCTGAGTTCATGGATTTGCTTGTAGATCTACTTCCAAAATTTCATATATGGAGTTTAGTGCGTTAAACCGTTCTTACCCTTTGTGTTATATATAGAAGGAGGGAAGAACAAATAAAAAATTGCACAAATAAACATTTCATGGTATATTTTTATGTACGCAAACTCAGATGTTCATCGGATCAGCAGGGAGCAGGACTTTTTCTAATTATGCTGTCCACCAAGAAATAGCTCAGCAAATTCGAATAGCCCAGAAAGACAGGAACAAAGGGATGTGACTCATGCAGTGTATGTCTTCCAGGGAGACCAATGAAAATGTGAAGAAAGACTGTGAGATTTTGTGTATGTTGTTTTTGGCATCTGTTTAGACCTGCAAAAAACAAATATTTTTATGAGGAAAAATGCCTTTGGATGTCTGCTTCTGTCTTCTAAATATTTTCAGCAGATTTAGAAACCAGCGTTTTTCAGAAAAAAAGTTTGGGTTACGATTCCTTTGCTCTTTGTTAGTAAAGAGGGAGAATTATTATGACTTACTGTAATAAATATTTTCAGTATATAATAATCTGAAATGAAATATGGGATGCATTGAAGCTTTCCCAAAATATGGAATACATTTTTCATATTTTTCAGGGAGCATGTAATCTTGTTGGGCTTTTTTTTCCGAGGATGGACATTATTAAAAAAAGGCTTTTTTTTTTTTTCCACACCAGCAGTTGGTGACATAGTTTGCCGAGCATGCAGTATATAAACAGATGAAAGCTATTTTTGATGTGTCATTGTCTCAGCAAGATGGGAATTGGCAGTGCCGATGAAATGACAAGTACTTGGCGATGTCGACTTTACCACATGGCTGTCAGTCTAGCGATTAAAAAGAACTGGCAGGCGAGGATCGCTGTGGTTTGAGCAGAGGGGGCTGGTTTTCTACGCGAGAGCCCGATTCTGCGTGTTTTGACTCATTTTGTAGTTCTGGTCCCAGGTGACTTGGCTCCAAGCGAGGTGGGGGTTGTTGCTTGAACATCTTGCAGGATGGAGCTCCTCAGGACCAGGTCGGCTCCTCTGCAGACCCTCCTGGTGCACTGCAGGGCTTGCTGCCACGCAGGGACGCACGGATGGACAGACACACGGACGGACAGGCGCACGCTCGCTGTCAGGGTGTTGCGTTTTCAGCCAGAAGGGTTTACAGGTCTTGCATTTGGTCATTGCGCAAAAATCTTCCGTGCACCTTCCAGCTCTGAACTCTGGGCTGAAGTTGTGTTTGCTTTTTAAAAGCATTGGTTCTGGTTGGCATTGGGCTGAGGAGGATAAGTCATTTTTTACTGCTTTCTCTGAAATGGGCGTCTAAAATGACTGACTGTCCTCCTCAAGGTACCGTGCAGGAGGGATTTCATCCCTTAAATTAGCAAGTTAGCCAAACACCATTAATGAAGAGCTGGATCTGTTGATTGACACGGGGAGGCAGGGGGCAGACAACATGCCTAAATCTAGGAATTTTCTCTCCCGGGGGGTGAAGGGTGTATGTGCCCCAGCCATGTCCCTTTTTGTGGCAGGGTGAAGGGGGTAACATTGTTTCATGAAAGGGTGGGTTTGGTTTTTTTTTTTTATTTCTTTATTTTATTTTAGTGTCACAGTCTAAAGGCTAATTGGAAGGATACTTGCAGGCTGTGCAGAAATGCTTAAAGGGCTCCTTGTGGCCGGCCCAGCAAAGGCCCTTTGTTCGCTGTGCGGGCTCGGGCCCGCCTCACGTGATGGCAGCCAGGGGATAAATAACGACAAGACATGTGCAAAAGCGAAGGATTTACTTATCTTTACAGATTTCCCCCACCCTCACCCTGCCATGGGCCCTAGGCTAATTAATTTTTTTTTTTTTTGGTGTTGAGCACGATCCAGTTCTCTCTTCTGCGGTTAAATTCGGTGCGGGGCAGGGAGAGGTGGGGGGGGGAAGGAGGACGAGGAAATCTCCATCTGAGTTAAGGCGAAGTTGCCAATGACTTAATGCTGCAGAAAGGGCAGTTCTCCAGACGTCTTTAGGATTTTAATGAGCATAGCCGATGGTTCGGTTAGGGCTTTTCTTTCCTTTTTTTTTTTTTTTTTTTTTCCCCTGACAGATTGCTGATACTCATCCAGGAAACCCAAATGCAAAAATCATTCGTAGCCACACCATTGTCCTCCTCCTTCTCTGCAGCCCTGGGTCCGGACGTGGTCGCTGTGGCAGCGGCCATGGGTAGGCTGTCGGCAGAGGTCGGTGGGAGCTGGGTTTTCTGTCCCGGCCAGGTGCTGTGACACCGGTCCTGGTTACAGCCCCACTTTCTGCTGGTGGGGATCTACCTCAGCCAGCAGGTACCTGGGTGATTGATACTGATGCCGGGGTTTCAGAGGAGCACGATCCTACTAACCCTCTGCATGAGGAGCCATCTGTCTTTAATGACCTCTCCAGCGGGTTTGGGGTTTGTTTTTTTTTTTCCCCATTTTCTCAGCAGACAGGAAAATTTTCAGTATTGTGCCTGGCGGTTTCATGTTACAAATCCTCTCAGCCGGCTTCTCGTTTTGTTGGCCCTTTTTCTGACCACCTTGTACCGGCTGGAGGGGAAGGGGGGG
>NW_009647874.1:3476951-3485264 GCF_000708025.1 Charadrius vociferus | reverse complement strand
GCTGCCCCTGGGTATTTAGCCTTTCCTACTTCTCCCCTCCTGTTTTTAAGTCTCAGTTGCCAAATGCATGAAACAATATGGCTAGACCTATTCAAACCTGAACTCACTTGAACATTTTAAACTTATCAGAACTGTGTTAAGGGATTTAAAGCCTTGTGGCCATTGAAGAAGTGCAGCAGGTATTAATTCCCTTAGCTCCATCATTAATCTTTAGGGAGGGAGCTGGACCACTGCGCACTTTTGACCTACGTTCCCTATATCTGATGAAAGGAAGAGGAGGTAAAATCCAACTTAACAGTTGTTTGGTGGAGGCCTTTTTTTGCTTTGTTTTGTGGGGGCATCAGGAAAGAAATGGAGGGTGGCACAAAGTTACCTGAAGCTTTTGGACTGTTTTGGAGGCCACCGGGAACAATGCGTATGTGAAGGGAATGCGAGTTCTTGGCATCACTGGTCTCAGGCTGGTGATCAGCAGAGCTTACAGCAGCCTAAAAAAGCTGTGAAAATACATGCTTTAGGTTATGCATGGCTTTTTTTTTTTTTTAAATCCTTTTCCTGGGAGTTAGGACATGTCTTTGCTTTGTTTTAAGGAAAAAATGAGTAGGCATCAGTGATTAGCCTTTCCCGTGTTGCGTACTTAACCAGATATTATGTAAAGCTCCTAGTTACTGTCTTTTTATTCAAATGTGAGATCCAGTCTCCCCTCCTAACCCTGGCCTCCAAGTTTTCTAGGCATTTGAAAGGTAGCGCTATTTCAGGTACAGGTAGGACTTACTGCTGTGCTCCCTCATGGAGCATCGTGGTTATTCTGCTCAGCTCATCCATCTTCTCCTCCAGGTGCCTGGGCTTCGGGGAGGTCCTGAGCTCACACAGCTCTGCGGATCCTCACAACGGGTTAGGCCTGCCACGGGTTTGGAGGAAAACAGGCCCCTTTCACAGCTTTTTATACTAAAGTTTAGTCAGGACTTCTTGCAACTTATGCTTTCAAAGCTTTCGGTTCTTACGGGAAAGTTTACATTTTGTGGAGAAAACAGGCTACTGGCCCTGGATGTTTTATGAGACTGCCATCAGAAGAGAAAATACTCATATGTAATCGTTAGTGCCTGATACTGCCAGTTACTACAAGCGCAATATTACACGTTATTATTCCTTGGTGCCCTGTAGTTGTTGCTGGAAGTGCCACTGTTCGGTCCCTGATGCTTCGGGGGTCTTCAAATAGCTCCTGGTGGTCCTTCCTCCCTGCCCCCCCCATTTATTGCCCCCATGGCACAGCACTGCCGATTTTGGCTGCCATCGGCACATGTGGTTGCCTGCACCTGGAGGAGCAGAGGCCTGGAGAGGCTGGACCTGGAGGGGTAGGAGCAAACTGCATTTTCTCCTCCTCCAGCTGCCCCAAGACGGCGTTTGGGAGACCTTGGCTTTCATGATGGGTAAATTGCATTAAACATGCTCTCTTCACCACTGCCTGCGTGTTGTTAGAGGAGCACATTTGTGCCAGATAAAATACCTGGTTTTGGAGGAGGCAGAATGAGGGAAGTGGGTTTTTTTGTGTGTGTGTGTGCGTGGCTTGGACAAGAAATCTTTGAGTCTCTCACGTAGGTTTCTAAATTCATTCCCAGAGGGTGCGGGGCCTCAGCACAAACTTTCAGATGTGATGAGTGTGGTTTTACATTGCCCTCATTTTTTGGGAGGGCTTAAAGAAACTTATTATTTTGGAGTGTGCACAGTATCTGTCTTCTGAAAATCACTGACCACTACTTTTTTTTTTTTTTACCTTTGAAGTAACATTGAGTGTTACCATTTAATCTTCCGCTGTGCTGATGCTGCCAAAATGCCATTGCCAATGTGATACCATTCCCGCTGCTTCATGCAGGGGCAGCAAGGTTTTGGGGGGCAGCAGCTTGCTCTCTCGATTTCCCACTCTTCCTGCTGTGCTCTTGCTGGGGGATGTAGCTTGTCCTTCTGGGTTTCACTCCTCCTGCCATGGAGAGGCCCTTTTGGTCCAGGCCCCATGAAGATGAAGCTGGTGGAGGTTTTGGGATGCAATTAAGGGCGGTGGAAGCCCAGAGGGGTGGGTAGTGCAGAGCTGGCATAGGTGGTTCACCACTAGCTACCCCATGGTCCTCAGGCCCTCATGTCCCGTGATGCTCTGCCGTCGCCTGCAGCGAAGGTTGCTGATGGCGCTGTGCTATCAACACATCTCCCACTGCACTTGCAGTCACTGCTCCATCTTGAAAATACCAGACTTCCTCTCCTGACTTGAGCAAATGTCAGCTTTTGTTACTAATCAGTGTTTTCTTTTTTTTTCCCCCCGTGTTCTTCCTGTGAGAAGTCCCTGTGCCAGCCTTGAGAAGTGTGCCTGAATTTTCATTCCTGTAAACACGGTACTCCAGTGCACTGATTTACAAATCCCATTGAAGCTCCTTATGCTGTTATTTGGTTTTTAAATATTTCAGATAGGCTCTCCTTGTTTGTGGCAGCATGCTTACTTATTTACTTATTTGTCCGGGGTGCCCTTTGGCCGGCTGAAGGGCTTCAGTCATTTTTGGCTGCTCTTTGCTAGGTCTTTTAAGTGTGGTTATCAAGCATGGTTAAGCACAGTTTAAAATTCTTAAGGCTGAGCAAAATTACAGCGCGCTTCTGCCAGCGTGGTGGTGGGAGCCAACTGGTGTCAGGGCCGTCGGAAAGAACACGCTTTGAGATGAGGGAGAGCTATGGCAAAGATGGGGATGCTTGGCCGGGCTGACCTGTGTTACAACCTGGGTCGACCATGGCGATATCTGAGCCCTGCTCGAGCCTGCCGGCTTTCTGCACCATCGATAGCTGCCGAGAGCTGCCCTGCCTTCCTTCAGGGAGAAGGAAGCTTTGGAGATGAGACACGAGTTGATGGAGGAGAGGCAGGAGGAGGGAGCAGAGGGGCTTCGGCATCGCAGAGCAGAGCATGATTCACAGTGCCGGGCGCAAGCCAGGACAAGAATAATCTGTGTTCATCTGTGTCATCCTGCACGTTCAGTAGGCACTTTCCATAAGTGTTTTTTTTTTTATAATAACAGGTTAACCTTCCTGAGGGGAAAAAAAATTGCCTAGCGGTTTAGGAGTAAAAGTCTGGCTATTGTAAAAGAAAATACGTTTGTAGCGCAAATGGATAATTATCTCCCAGAGTGTGGCCTTATCTATTCTGTATTCTCAAAGGACCTGATGATACCATCTCAGTGGCATTTCCTCAGGAAAGTTTGTAGCCCAGCTCCCTGACGCAACCCTGGTCCTGCTGGTAATGAAAGCCCCCAGCTGAGCGACTGGGAAGGGAAGGGAGGGGAAGGGGTGGGGGGAGAAGGGAGCACGAAACGGGCATGTTATCTGAGCGAGACGGGCGACAAGACAGGATCCGTTGCCCCCTTTGCCTCCGCCTCACTCCCGGGTGCCCCATTGAGCCCATCGGGCGTCACAGGGTGTTAAGCTGAAGTTTGGACACGCGTCCCCCTCGGTGCCTTTGCCGGGGCAGCCCGAGCCCTCGTGTTCCTGCGTATGCAGCGTGCTAATCTCACGCATGTGATCGCCTCTCCTTTCAGTGTGGGGCCTAAGTTACTTAACAACCAGCAGATTAACCTTAGGAAGATTTCCTTTGGCTTGTTCTTTCCTCCCTGAACAGGGGACTCAAGCCTTGCGTAAGAGACCAAAGGTTTTGGCCAGGGTCCTTAGGTGTGGGACACACGGCACTGTCTTGTGTTGGTGGGCTTTTTAAAAGCGTTAAGGGGTTTGGGGCTTTTTTTTTTACCCTGTTCCTTCCAGGCCAGATGGGTCAACTGCAAACTGTATTAAGGAAATTAAGCAAGACACCTTCCCTTGCCCCCGAATCAATAAGTTATGCGTACGTGTTTGTGTGTATGCATGTGTGTGTATATACGTATGCATATATGCATGTGCAGATACACAATCCATTCGTATAAATCAATCCCTTTGTATAAAAGTAGGGCTAGAAGGAGTCTCAGGAGATCATCCAGTCCTTCCCTGTGTCCCAAGACTTGGATCAGTGTGGTGTGTCAGGCTGCTCCCGGTGGGTATTTTGTGTAGCCGGTGGTCTCATGGTGCCACATTCTCAGACAACCTATCTCCATGTCCCACTAGCTCTCACTGCTGAGGGTCTTCCTAGTGCCAACCCTTAATCTCTCCCGGTCAGTCCCTGATTTCTGGAGTTACCCACCATAGATAAGGAGGACCTTGTAGCAGCAGGCCCCCTGTTTTCCAGCTGATAAATGAAAACCAGCAGGAGTTTGTGCCTTATTCTCAGAAGAGGCACTGGTTTTGGTAGGAATGGTGCCCTCGTTCACTCTCTCTTTTTTTCAGAAAGCCCTACCCCTGCCCCTTGCTTGCTGACAGCAGGTGCTTAGCCTCCCAGCACAGCAGCACTGGTTTTGCCTCCAAGCGATGGATGTTCATTTTCTCCTTCTTCACCTGCTCCTTGAGACTCCAGAGGAGCAACTGGAGTTTTCTGCTGGTTTAGCTCTCTAAACTGGCGGCGGGTGCTGCTGCTGCTGCTGTGCCTGAGCCTGGGGGCTGGAGGTGCAGGGAGGAGAGCCGTCAGTCCTCTGTTCCCCGCAGTGGCAGCATCTCGCCCTTACGTCACTTTTTAGCCATATCCCTAAGTCACAGCTGCAAACATCTGCTCAGGTCTCCTCTGAGTGAGGTGTTAAGTGCTGGCACACCGGCAGTGGGGCGAAACGCGGGTATGAGCTGTGACTTGCAGCAGCACGGTCTGCCCAAGGTAGATGGGCTTATTTCGACAGCGGGGGACGCGCGAGGTGTTGGTGCGCAGACGTGGACTTGCCGTCCCCCCTGCTTCCACACCCTGCTTTCTACTTATGTTCTCAGATGTGTTCTTACCCTTGGCTTTTGCCCATTTTTTGCCTGTTCCCTCTTGCTCATGTAGCGGCTTCCCTGCTTTGCCTCCTTTACCTCCAAACAAGGACTGGCGCTAACTTCATGCAGCTTTGGCTGAAGCTGCAAACAAAACAACCTTCTCCTAAACACCCACTTTTCTTTGGTGGGCGAGGCAGTAAACCTCTTTGAAAGAGCATTTTCACCACTCTTGCTTTCCTCTCTGGAGATCGACCTTTTATTTTTTTTTTTTTTTTTTCAAATCTGCTTTTGATAATTACTGAAAGTGATCAAATCACCCATGACTTCTTGCAAGTGATCCTGTACATTTAAAGAAGTAAATCTTGGCAAACTAGACCTTTTGGTTTCCTTATGCATTAAAAAAAGGTGACTTGCTGTGCCCATAAACTGTACCAACCTTTCCATTTCTCCAGCTTTAGCTGAAAGGATGAAGTGAAGCTAGGAAAAATAGTCCAGCATTCAACTGGCTAATGTGAGAGAGCCTGCTTTCATAGAGGCATGTTTTGAAAAGGCTTAAGTTACTCTTATGTTGTCCTCAAAAAACAGAATTTGTTTTCATAGCTGAGGACAGAATAAATGGATTTCTTTAAATGACAGTATTTTTAGTAAAAATGTGGGGAGTAGTAATAAAATTGTCTGCAGCTGAGATAACATTTTATTTTATTTACTTACCTGTTTTTTTTCACTGGTTGAGAGCTAGCACAAGGCATTGTCATTGCATGAGCACAGCAAAGAGGCGAGGTGCTAATTGCTGTTCTCCAAGAAAGGGACAAGAGCTGGTGAAGCTCCGCTTTGCTGTTCAGCTCCTGGTCTTTATTAGCAGCCTGTGATCTAGTCTGCGCGCTCTTCTTGGTGACATGGTTTTCTTCCTCCTTGCCGTGTTACAAGATCAGCATCCGTCCGTCCATCCATCTTTGAAGTCCATAGATGTGGTAACAGAAGCAGAAGTCGTGGGACCAGCAGTCTGCCTCAGCCTTTCAAATTTACTTCTCAGTTCCTTGGCACCTCACTGAATACTCCCTGAGACATGCCTGGGGAAAGGTAGATATTTTTCTCCTCCCGATTGGGTTCATCACAGCTCCAGTCACACAGCACAGTGGTAGTTAATTGTGAAGCCATGCTGAAAGTGATGTCCTTGGCAGCAGTAAGTTTTTCTTGTTGAACTCCTTGGCATGGAAGTGGCTTTTAACAACCCGGTACTCGCGATCCTACTTCCTTAATTTATAAATATTAAATTAGAAGAATTAATTGTCTTCTGATTTTAGTCTTTAAGCTAATGAAAGTGAAGTAAATCATGGTTATGGATGAACTGCTATGTAAACTTGTTGCTGTAAAATACCCTGCCAAGTAGGATGCTATAACAAAGTAAATCCTATAAGCCCAAAGCTTAATTATTGATTTGATTTAGGCATATGTACAAATGCTAAGAAAATACTATAAATTTGGGTTCTAGTGTAAGTTGTAATTTAAGTTGTAAAACAGTTTCCATTATGAGCCTCAGACTGGAGACCATCAAACTAACTGATTATTTTTTTTTCTTCCCTGTTTTGGCTGAAAGTTTGCATCTGGGTCATCCTCCTTGGAGATTCTTTTGAGTGTTTGGGCTCTGTGGTTTTGTTTGGGCCTTGGAAATCAGAAGGGAGATAGGAGGAATTAGTTCCCCTCATCTGACTGAATTAGATCCTTTTTTCTATAGTGGAATACAGCAAAAGTTTTAAACTAGAGGAGAAACTGGCATTAGGGAGATTTTGACTGCTTTCGACACGTGGAAATATTCTTGTATTCATAGAGCAGTCCTTCAGTGGAAGAGTGCCCTATGAAACTGCTTCCAACAGAACCTCACAATATTTTCTTAGAACCAGGAGCATAAATAGTATCACAGACCCTACAGGTTAGAACTGCGGCAATCCTGACAAAATTATGTTTATAGGGAGACATAGTTGATAACGGTGGTCAAAGTTTTGGTCACAGAAAACCTCCTTTGAGCCTTGAAACAGGAGGAGCAAACTTCAAGCTAAATACAAGTTGAGTTGTTTCACTATAGGTTTCTAACAGGTGGGTTTTTTTGGTTTTGGTGGCTTTTTTTGTGGGAGGGTTGTTTTGGTTTGTTTAGTTTTGGTGGCTTTTTTTGTTTGTTTGCTTGTTTGTTTATTTTAAATATATTTTTAAATTTCATGGTCTCTTTTTGAATACCACTGCTGCATTTTGACTACTTTACAGAACTTTTTACTAATCCTGAGCGGCACCCTCGCGTTTTCCCTTCCACTTGACCAAGCGCCTGGGAACTCCTGGGACCTGAGGGTGGAACACAAGGCAGTCCGGTGAAAGAGCTGAATTTGTTGCAGCAGTTGTTCAGGCCAGGCCTTTTCCAGGCTGGCATTTCTGCCCTGATCGAGGCAGGATTTAACTCTCGGAATATTTGCTGTCCGGGTGAGGTTGGGTGCACGTGCTTTCCTGAATGAGCACATCAGCTCGTAAGCTGTTTGGGCTGAGCGGTTTGCCTATGTGGGTGGCTGAACGGTATCTTAACACAATGCCGCTTTGGTCATGATTTGAGGCCACCGAGTGGTACTGCAGCATAAATAAGAAATAAATTGTCGCTGAGCTGCACTCCCACGCTGAGCCCTTATAAATCCATTCAGTCCCAACAGGCTGTTGTTCCAACTTTAATTAGCATTCGGCGTGAGCTTCCCCCAGTACCCGGACCACATCGGTAGCTGGTGGAGCGGCTGCAGCCTTATCTCTTCCCACTTTCTTTGCAGAATTAGCTCGCTGCTTCACTCATGCTCCTAATTGAAGTGTTCCCGTTGAGTTCCTGTTGAGTTCCCATTGCGTTCGGTCCCTCTGCGCTCCCCCTGTGCATCGGTGTACGCCTGCCTGAGCTCTGGGGATGCCGTGAGCTGCTTTCATCCCCCCGGAGCACAGCTCCTTAGGGAAGGGCTTTCGGCTTCCTGTGCTTCACACCAGGTCAGGTCCTCAGGATGTGGCTGGTGGGGAAGTTGTGTGGGCTGCAGGCTTCCTTCTTCCCTGCTGCTTGGATGACACCGTCCCTGGCCGGTTTCGGCCATTTCTCCTTGGGAGCTGGTGACTTCACGTGTATTTTTGGTGATGCAGAAAGACTGCCTGGCAAACCCAGCCTCATTCATTTATTCCTATGGACGGCTTGAAAATAACCTGCAGAACATCTGCATGCAGGGGTGTATTTACTCATGCTATAGACACCAGCTGTGAAGTTTCTCCCATCTGTGCCTCTCCCTAGACAGCTTAATTTGATTCCTGGCTTGCTGCAGCTGAACCTGTGGATGTGGGAATCATCAGTTCTACTCATAGACCCAGGGCAGGCTCTCGCTCAACCTCTGCTCCTTTTCTGAGCATTTTTTGAGGTTTAGGATCCTCTTTGATCCTTGATTCACCTAGGAA
>NW_009647874.1:3382104-3476839 GCF_000708025.1 Charadrius vociferus | reverse complement strand
TTCTGCTCAACAAAAAAAAAACACTCCGTTTTTTTTTTTTAATCATATCAAAGAGATAACCTGGGGGGTATAAAGTAGTTATTTATAAATACTGCACATGTAGCTTCCGCAGTCTCCACAATGTCTTGCTGTAAGTGTGGTCGTCTTTTAAAATGCAGCAAAACTAATAGTTGAAGAGAAATGGGAAAAAACAGGTTGTTGGTATCAAACCCAGCTTTGGAAAGAGACGGGAGGAGGAGTGTGGGGAGGAATTGCATTTTCGTGTGACATGAGGTCAGGTATGCATTTGCACGGGATGGTGCTTTGGTGACCTATGTCATTCTATTGAATGACTAATCAAATAGATAGTTAAATGCCTTCCAGTCCAAGTTGTTAGTCCTCCTTTCCCAACAAAGAGAAGAATAACACAATTTTAGCCCACTGTGCTGCTCCCTACTGTGCTATAGTGTTGGCCTCGCAGAGGGCTTTATTTGAAACTTGGCGTAGGGAGAAGATAATTGGACTGTTGCTCTTTTTTTTTTTTTAGTGTTCTGTTAAATTCGTGATGCACTTCCCTTCTTACCGATATTCATTATATGTAATCTTGTAAACTGCGCTGCTAACTCTGCTAACGGCATGATTATCTCCAGTTGTACCTCAGTGATATTCTAATGAATCAGAGGTGCACAAAGCACTAGGCGGAGGGTGAGTTTAGGACCTAATTAGTGATGTGCTGAATGTCTGCCGCTCCTAGAGGAGGTGGGGAGGAGGGTGACAAGTCCTCCTGTGTCGTGCAGTTTCTTTAAATAGCTGCAACTCTGGCAGCTGAGCGGGAAGGAGGATGAGGATGTCTGCCTACTAAAGTGTCACGGGAGTGGGAGTGGTCTGCCACACCAAAGTGCTTGGTGGTCCTCCATCACAACGTCAAATAAATCATGACCCAGGGATCTGAGGATCTTTTGTTTCGAAGCAGTTCCTCAGCATCTCACCCTGCCCTGCAAAAATTGTTGTTTAAGAGGAGGGTTTAATCCTGTGGAGAATGCCAGGTGGGTTTTGGGGCGCAGGAGAGGGTCCCTGCAGGCGGAGAGTGCTGCGCGGCCCCAGGCTGCTCCTCGTTTCTGGAACCTTCTTCCTTGGATTTGCAGAATTTTAGAATAATTTGGCATAGAGTGAGCCATCAGTTGAGAAGTGTGGGAGGAGTTGGCCTGCATTAAAGGCAGCCTTTTCTCACCACCCCTGAAACAGAGCCTTCAGAGGATTTAGTGACTTAAATTTGGAAACAAGAACACCTTAGGTTTGAAAGTACACCAGCAGTTCCAGCTCTGGGACAGGCAAGGTGCAGAAGTGACAGCGCTGAAGCAGGGGAGTTTTGTCCTGAAGGACAAAATGTCTCTGCAGAGAGGGAATTCAGAAATTTATTTCATTTTGCTTTGCTTTCAGGCTTATAGATAAAGATCTGCATTTCCTCTACATCAGCAAATCTCGGATTTACAGTCTCTTGAAGATGTCCAAATAATGCTGTTAATGTTTATTCAACAGATCTTTCTTTAATAAAATAGCTACTTATTCTAGAGACTGTCTTAACCTGCTCAGTCCCTTTTGCTGTACTGACGAGCAGTGAAAGAATTAACGATAATCCTTCCCGTAACCCCTTTCTGCCTTTCCAGATTTAACATAGAAAGCATTTAATATTCGGAAGCTGAAAGATTTAATGCGTATATTCGTTGAACAAATCACACCAACTATTCAGGAATAGGAGATTTTTATTTTTTTTTTAAATTGGAGTAAGAATGCAAAATTAAAAAAGGGGGAGGATCTCATCTCACATGAAGAAACAGTAAACAGTAGCCTTATTGAATAGTCACTCCTCTTTTTTTTTTTTTTTTCCCTTCATTCCACCTCCGAAATTGCAGCGTTGTTAGCGGCACGCTTTTTTATGAAGGCTGGGAAGCTGTGCCTGCTGTTCAGCCACTCGTGTGTGCTTTGTTCCAGCCATGTGGAGGCACTTCCTCAGACCCAAAACAATTCCTCCTGTTTCCAGTGGCCTCTGCAACCCAACCGCCTTCAGAACCTGGGTGCACACAGCTGGGACACGGCCTTCAAGCTGCTGGACCAGGGCATGGCTGGTGGTGGCACTGCACCTCGTGGGCGGTGGGATAGAACCCATGTCCTGCTCTCCTTCCCTCCACCCTTGTCCCACCTGCTCCTCCCTCACCAAGGAGAGGTATGCTGGAACATCCTTCCTAGCCCCCAGTGTCTGCTCCAGAAGGACACAGAGCACTAATAGCTCTTGTGCTGTTTTCTGCCTGCCCTGGGATGTCCCACAAGGCATCAATCACCCATATTTAGACCGCACGAATTGAACCGCAGGATGTCGGCGGTCCAGGCTCGGCCGCTCGCCGGAGGAAGGGGAAGTCTGATTCCGTTTCCTCGGTTTTCCCTCAGCACCCATGATTTTGTTGCTTTGCTTCTGTGGTGTCGGCCGTTCTCCTCCGGATCTGGCAAGGCACCGAATGTGCCTGACGCTTCTGCTGGAAGCGTCGGCTGCTGTTTCCTGGTCTCAAATGGCCGCTCAGCACAGAGGAACTGCAAGTGCTTGTGTAAGGCATCAGTCCTGGTAATATTTAGCTGTTCCTTAATATGTGATCTATCTGTAGCAGCTCTTACCCAGAAACATCAAAGCACTTTTTAAATAAACATTAATGAATTATGCCTGCCAACACAACTATAAAGTTAGTTAGTATTTTTATAGATTAAAAAAAAAAAAAAAAACAGAGGAAATTGGCTTACATGTTCAAAATTGCACAGGAAATCTATGGCTGGAGTGGAAATGTGTCATCTCCTTCCAGACCTCTCTTCTTGACATGCTTTCTCCCACCTCGCAGTATCTCATGGTGACAAACATTTGTGTGTGTTCATGTTTTTCCTTCAGTGTGCCTCAAGATATCAGTCTTCTTGTAAACTTTTCTGCCCTGAATGGTTTTGAAGCTTCAGGTAGTTTTTGTGGCAAAGCTGGAAAACTAGATTTGGGGATGGAGGATCAATGTCTGGAGTTTCTCCTGGGAGTCAGCTCTCTTGGATCCTGGCAATGTTCCCACCTCCTCATTGTCTCCCAACCCCAAACCCATTGTCCATGGGAGGACCTTTCTGATGCTTCTGTGTTCTCTTGTAAGCAGAGGGTTAGAACTACCTACCGGGTTTAACAGAAAAAAGATATGGGTGGCATGTTTTATCTTTCAGAGCAAAGACAAGATGCAAGTGCATGCTCTTTATCTACTGGATGCTAAGGCTGCGTCCTCTGAGGAAGTGGAAGGTGGTACAAGAAAGCTATTCTTAATTTCTGTAGTAGCAGACTTTGCGGGATGTGGCTTGAAAAGAGTAGAAAGAAACATTTGCAAACTGAGAAGATTTAGGGAAGTGGTCATAAGGGTAGAAATACAGATGCTGTTTAGGTCAGCCTGTCGCTGCATGCATGAATTGAAGGAAAAATGGTAGCAATGCTAACATCTAAATGCATATAGAAGTTTCTCCACAAGTAATTTATGTGTGCAGAGGTCCTCTGGCATAGCTGCTAGTTTCAGAAGTAGTTTGCCTGAGAGCTTATGGTCTGCTAAAGAGTTTTGCAAAAACATTTATTAGATCTTTCTTAAGTTTTAAATTATTTGTTATTGTACCTTTTCATTTCATGGGCCCTAACTATCTTGGGTTTGTAGATTTGGGAAGCACCGCCTGTGTTTCGGATATTGCAGTAGACAAACAATATAGAAATTTGTTTTTTTCCCTGTCTTTGAACATCAGGCCATTGTTTTTTACCCCACTGAATTTGAGGTACCTGTATTTGAATGTTGACCTTTTAGTCACAGCCGAAGCAGTGGAAAGGACAAGTAGAGTCCAGTCCTGAAAGTGCCTGTGTCTAGCTGCGGTGGAAAGAAGCATTGTTAACTCTCATTAAAGGCATCATAAAATGGATAAGCCTTCTTTAAGTCTAGCTTTGAGGAACCAAATTATCTTAATCTTGTATTGGCAATAGGTCACTGACACTCTTGAGGCAACTCTTTTTTTCCATTGGGAATGAAATTTGGTGCTCTGAAGAGAGACTGTCCTGTGTGAAGAGCATATGGGCAGGTTAAGGTGGTAGCTGGGATTGCTACATGCTGGAATTCCCTCATCCTTGTAATCTCCTATGTGCACAGTTGTTTCCTGGGCTTGTCTTCTCTAATGGCCTGCCGTCACGTGTTGGCTTCCAAGTAGTGGCCAGGCAGGCGTCCTGTGTGAGGGCTATAACGGTACTGGGAGCAGTCTCTTTTTGTTCTTCTTCCTCCCGCTCTCTTTTTCTACAGCTTCCAGCTTTCTGGAGTGAGCGTCACTTCTTTATGTCATAGTATATCCATGAGATAGATTTCTTTGTCTGACCTTGCATGTTTAAAGAGATGTTAGGAGGGAAGCTCTGTTGGTTTCCCAGCCCTCCCCAGTCGATTTTTGATTGCTCATCGCTCTTGCCTGGGCAGTAGCCTGTGTGAGTGTCACATGCGATCCAGTATCAGGTAATCTTGATTGAAGAAAGAAAGAAAGGCTTTGCTCATCATTCACAAGGTGATTCTAGCTGGGGGAAATGAAATCCCAGCAATACTTGAATTTGTTAGGTATTCTCACTTGAGATCTTGTTTTCTGAGATGAATGGAGTCGTCATGGCTGGGAGTGCTGAAGATCTGATGTGGAGGACGAGATGAAAGATAAGGCTGTGCTTGCACCTACATGCCGTATCTTCAGCTGCCTTGCCATTGACCCATCCACCAGTAAAAATACTCTTTCTTGTTTGTTTGCAGTTCTGTCTCCCATGGCTCTGCCAGAGGCGTAGCATGGCATGATTCCTCAGGGTGGCCACACCAAGCTGGACTTGCAGACCTCCATCCTGGTTACTCGCTGGGGCTCATCTGTCCTCTCTGTCATGTTTCTGACCTGCTGTCTCTCAGGTCTCTTCCACAGGGCAGCCTGGAGAAACGTAGCCCGAAGGCCTCCTTTTTAAGTGAATTTCCTTGAAGAAATCAGACTTGATTTAAGCATATCATGTATCTTCTAGTTTGTTTGCTTGGAACATATTGGCAGAGACTCGCCTATGCTTTGAATGATTTCTATCTCGAGGCAGAGCTAAAACTTGTCATTAGTAAGTGTGTACTTATCGTTGAATGTGTGACGCATTCATGGGAGTCATAAAAGTAAACCAAATGAACTTCTGCCTGCAATGAACATGAAAATGAAGACTGGGAAGCTGGAGTGATCTGCTTTCAATTCACACCAGCAGGTTTTCCTGATCATTTTCCATTGCTTTTACTGAAGCTAAGGATGGATCTTGAAGATTTTCATGTAGCAGTCAACCAGACTGTTCGCTTTTTCTCGCTTGCTGCTTCTTGTTGAATTTCACCCACTGATTTCAGTGCTAACTATAAATGCAAGTGGCAAACAGTATAATTAAGCAGATTAAATCTCTCTTAGCTACAGGCTTGTTCACATAATGGAGAAATGTTGGTTTTCTTCTTTTTTTTTTCCTTTTGCTTTGGAATAGCGTCTCCTGAAATTCTTAAACTAATGAGCAGACTAAATTGAAGCTGTGCATTATCTGTTTTTAAATGTGTACAGAAGATGGCTTGTAGGCTACTGAAGCATTAGTAAAAAATGAAAATAAAAAGCAGAGTCATCAAAATCAATTAAAATAAAATTAATCACATGCTAATTTTGCTAAAACGGAGTGCTGGCATTTGCCAGTAACTTGCATTTGCTTGTTTTCTGTGCCCCAGCCATTTGGTTGTGTATTGAGGAGCCCTTGCTCTGTGCTCCCTGCAGAAACTTGAATGTTACAGCTCCTCAGTTTTAATTTTTTGGATCTTGGATGATTTTGCCTCTGATCTTGTTAGCATTGCTTCTTTCTTGGTTGCACTTCGGGTTTGTGGCAAAAATCAGGAAAGGAAGCCCCTGTAGCTTTTCACCAGTGGAAGGTACGAGCTCCTTCCCTTCTTTCTCCAGTACTGGACATCTTTCATGCTTTCAGCTTTGAATTCTTGTGTTTATTTGAACTCCATCCCAGCGTAATATCAAACTAAGCTTTTGGGGTTTTCTTGATGTTTCAGATGGAAATTCACTAGAGGCTCTGAGCCTGGTTTTGTTTGTTTATTTTCTTTCCAGGCATCTCTGTTTGAGATGTGCTGCTCTTACTCCTCATTCAGCTACAGCACAAGACCTCTGTTCTTTTTACTTGTTTTTGTCTAAAACATCCTCCCAGGCCCTGATCTAGGTAGAGTAAGACCTTTGGACAAACACGTGTGTCTGTGGGGACCCGATTGCTCTCCGTCAGGCTGTTTGTAGCTGCAGCAGGGAGGATGAGGAAGCCACCAGCTTTCTTTTGGAAAGAGCTGGTTGTGGGAAGCTGCCTCCCTGCCATAGACAGACTCAGGCAGAGGTGAGTGCTGATGGAAAATGTGTTTTGGGGTGTGTGCGTGCGTGTGTTTTCCATCTCTAGTGATAGTGGAGTAGTATCTCGGCAGAACTTTGATGGAGCTGGGGCTGACAGGGGTCAGCCAGGGCTGGGCCTTGGTGGCTGCCCCTGACTCTCCTTCCCTTGATGCTCTGTAGTTTCTGGATTTGGGTAGTTTCCCTGAGTGGTGAAGCACCGTCACCTGCTGGGCTGGTGGGTGGGATGGGCTTCTGACTTTTGTAAAGGTCCTGTCACCCAGAGTAGGTGATGTGGGTGGTAAAGCGGTGGTTGGTGCTTAGGTTTAGACATTGTGCCATAGTCGGCATTTAATTCAGCCGTGCGTTTGATGGGGCTGCCCCCCACTTGGCATAAGTATGCATCTGCGCAGGCAGTGCCTTCAGACACGGCCCATAATTGACAGCATGTTGCGCTAAATCTTACCTTGTATGTGTTTCTCCTGCTGACCCATTGGTTCACTGAAATTGTTTTAAGTGTTAAGTATTACTCTCGCTTGTGTTTTGAAAGACAAGCCCTTGGACTTGTTATGAATTCTACTTTGACAGCAGTTGCAATAGCTGTGCATTGTATAATTGAGCAATCAATTCCAGCATGCTATATTGATGTTTTCAGTGCAGACACATGATTATAATAAACTGTAATGCTCTTTCAGTAATTAGACAAGTGGCTGTAAATTTAAAAGGCAAACTTTAAAAGCATTGGAACTTTCAGTAATACAGTTTTATTACAATTTAAAAAATAATTACTTTGTTTTAGCTCTCCTCAGAGTGCTGTAATTTGGGACAGGCACAGCTGGTGTATGTAGACCCCTCCCCAGGAAATCCAGTCCTGCTGGTGATACAGCATTTAGGCTGGTGGAAAGGATTTTGTTTTCTTTCCCTGATGTGGGGAGAAGGGAGTAGAAGTATTAGGGCAGCATCACGGCTGATTTAATTTTGTTTTCAGTGCATGACACTTAATTGGAAGATTGCTTAATTCTAGGATCTGCTGTTCTGCACCACCATACCACATAATGTATTTAGGTCATGGCTGTAGCGTTTGGTCAGAGTACCTGATTGTGTTTAACACGACTGTTTTCCAGATTCAAGTGGTGATTTGTGTAAATATTAGGTAGCTTTTGAGGCAGCCTTGCTCAGACTTTCCTCTGTAGGTAAGTTTGCATACATCCTAGGAAAGTGTGACTGATCAAATACCTGAAAACAAGCAGAAGCCGCCTACTTTTTTCAAAAAATTTGTTTGTTTCCAGTCCTCCTCTCCTCTCCTTTTAGTAAGGCTGGAAGTGATAGAAAGGAATGGGAAGAGATTAAATTTGGCTACAGATTCAGCATTATGTATATTTGTGTTTGCAGGATTACAGATTCTTGAGGTTAAATTCTTAGTAGGATTAAGCAGTGTTTTCACCTGTGAATCCCTAACCAGAATCTGCTCCCTCTTACCGGAGGTTTCTGGGTTGTCCCCGCCTGGGTCTGTCTCTGTGCCGCAGTGGTCGAGGTGACCGGTTGTTTTGCAAAGACCCATGTGGCAGGAGGTGGTGTGCTGGTTCCAGCTGTGCTGCGAACCAGATGTGGCTGGGTGCATCCCTTGCAGTCAGCTGCGTCTGCTCTTGGAGACACACACCAGAGTATGGGCAGATATGTAGGATCTTTCACAACTTCGGAAAACGCCCAGCTGAGGATGGAAACTTTGGGCGTGTAAGGCGCTCCTGAGTTGGGGCTGAACTATTGCTGGAGCAGTTTTTTCGGCTTGCCAGGAGCTAAGACTTCAGTCCGAACTGTTTACAGGCTCTCATTTCTATAGCTGTATTTAGGGGGGATGAGCTGGTGAGCCAGGAGATGGTCACTCTGCTGTAGTCATCAGGAGGGCTGGCCCATTGCTTCCTTCCTTTCTTGTCCCTTCAGCAAGACAGGACCCTGTCCAGGCTCACGCCGCATCCTCGCTGCATCTCCCCCTGACGGGAGCGTGGCTGCTGGGTTGCTTGTGGGGCTGGCCGGCCTTGCTGCCTGCGCTGGAGGACTGTTTGGGGTTGAGGCACCCGCCACCCCTTCCTTCCTTCCTTCCCCTTCGCCGCCTGGGAAGCGGTGCACCGTTAGAGAGGTCGGATGGATGGTGATGCTGGGATAAGCTGCCTGGCTATAAGCGATTGCAAAATGTGTTAGTCGCCCTTGGCAGGTGAATTTTGGTCCTCGCTCCTCTTTTGCAGTCCGGGGGGATACTAAGTTGTCCTGTTTGTGCCAGTTTGCTGAATGATCTGCAACCAAAAGCTTGGCCTTTCCGACTGACAGTTTTTATATTACATCTAATGAAGAGTTGTGCTCCAGAGTAGTGACTTGTGGTCTGCAGGAATAGCTGGTGTTGGATTGTGAGCCGAATAATACTTCTGTGTAGTGTCACGAGAAGAGAGTTGTGGGTTTTTTTTCCCTCCAAGTGCAATTGTTATTAGAAACACTAAGAAAAAAACTCTGCAGTGTTTATCCTATCTACAGTTACAGAAGGCGTGTGTGTTGGGGACTAAAATCTCGCAAATCCTTTCACACCGAAATAACTTTGGCTTAATCTGCATTATATTTGTACCCTGAGCGCACGGCAGGGCGGGTGGGGACCGGCTGCAATGGCAGCAGCACCGTGGGCTTGTTTTACCAGTCCTCCCGAGGAATTTCTTGCTCTTTTTGTTTGCCACAGCTTGGTCTGCGAAGGCCCATAGTGTGTTATTTAAGAGTGGTGAACATGTTTAGACTAGTTTTTGTGAGGCACTTGGTGTGTTCTTGAGTACTCGGTAAAAAGTAATAATCGGAGAATGCGCAGGCTCCATTTCCTTAATGAATGCCGTTCTTTTCCGTGGATTAACCTGCGAGCCCAGTACATTGCATAATGGCTTTTCTGTCATGTGGCCCTTTCAAATAATAAACACAGTGGCCACAGGCTTTGGGAATGCAACTTAAATATTACCTGGGTAGCAGGGGAGAGGAAACTGTGTTCATTTTGGTCCTTCTTTTGCTAAATAAATAAATAAAGGGCCCAGCGACCTCTGAGGTTGGGGTTTTGTTGCTGGCAAGTCTGGTACAGAAAGGGTTGTTAGTACAGGCTTGGATTTCTGAGTCAGGCTCCCGTGCTGACAAAGCAGAAATAGTTTGAGGTCTGAAAATACTGCCTGAGTATTTGAAAATAGTTCGTGTGGACACAAAGCTGTTTACAGATCGTTCGCTGGCCACATGCCAGTTTCTCAAGGACAAGGTGGATTTTTTTTTTTTTTTTGCTTTAGAAGCACAGATGTACTTGGCAAGGTATCAGAAGATAAAAATGCTGCAGAGAGTCTTCTGGTGTGAGTCCTCGTTTAGTTAAAATACATATAACTTTAGGCTAAATGTGTGTTTTGCATCTTGCAAACAAGTTAGGAAAATATTTCTTAATATGCTCTTATGTACAGGGTCACAGTTTAGAACACGGTCCCTGTTCATGTGGCTGCTGCGCTGGCTGGTGGGGTACTTTTTAAGAATACCTCCTCTTGTACTCCCTCAGCGTGTCTGGTGCCCTAGAAAATGCATTTTAGTTTGAGCTGTTGCTTGTTGCTGCCTGGTAAATTATGGCTCCCTAGCCCATAGTGGCTAGGAGATGTGACTAACTGGAAGTGGCACTAATGATGTTTGTAATGGCTAAATAAAGAGATGCCAATCAGTATCTGCCCTCAGTAGGAAAAGTGAAAAGCCCTAAAACACACTGTTCCAGCCCTTCTTTGTTGTGTGTTGTAGCACTGGAGGAGTATTGACAGTTGGATTGGAATTAAATTTTATTCTTTTAATGTATATATAAAAATGTATATTTAAGAGTTCATTAAATTTTTTCCCTTACTGCTAATGTTCTGGAGTTTTTTAGAGGTCGTGGATGTGAAATCTCTCATTTTAACTATATTGAACTCAAACTCATTACATGGCCTGACGTCCCTGCTCTACTCGGCTGTGTTGTTCCACTGGGATAGTATAAATGAAAATAGGTCTCCTTCCCCTTGCCCCTCATGATTATTAAGTTGCCCAGTGATAGCTTCAGATCCTCCCCACGCCGTGTGTTTGTTAGCATCTTGTGGTGCAGGTAGACAAAAGGTGGGACTCTCGGTGGGGACAGCTGAATGTGGCGGTGTATGTGTTGGGCTCCTCCTTGTCTGGTGGGCTGAATCAACAACAGCAAACTCAAAAACATATTAAAAAGGGACATAAAAGCAGTAGAGCCAACCATTCTCCCTTTCCCCTTCCCCTTCCGCTTTTTCTTGTGCATTTGCAGTGAGGTTTTGTACCTTCCAAAATAATTCCCCCATCTCTTTGGATTACCTGAAATTAAAGAAGTTGATTTCTGTTTAATAGCCCTCCCAGTGCTCTCCATTAGGGAGGCTGGTGGGTGTTGTGGGACGGTGCCTCGGGCAGCCAGTCCCCCGAAGCGGGGTAGCCAACTGCATGCTGTCCCTGTCTGACAGATGCCACCTGGTGAGGGACACCGTCTCCCTTGCTGCCTTGGGTGGCTGTCACCCGTTTCTTGGTTGGTGTTGGTTGCGGAGCCGCATGCAGCTCCACAGCTCTTGCCGCTTTTTTCAGCAGCAGACTGAATGCAACAAGGCTAGTGGGGTGTGCGTGGGCTCGGTTTTCCTTCTCCCGTGGTGGCGTATGACCTCTGATGGTGTCCCCCAGGAGGGTGCAGGCTGCTTACATCAGTGCTGGGGCATGGCGGGGTAGGGACTAACTGTGGTTCTGACTTTTTTTTTTTTCCCGAGGAAAAGTGTGTCTTTTGTGACATTTCGACGTACCTAATGCTTAAATACTTAAATGTGTTGGGGGCATCTCGCCTCCTGTCTCAGAAGGTGTGTGCCCAGCACCGAGGTGGTTTCTCAGCAGCTTCTCAGCAGTGAGGAGAGTGAAATGGGCCCAGGCTTGCCTGGGTTTGCAGAGGGCCTTGGTCACAAGGCGCAAATTGTTCCGTTCGGTCGGAAAGCTCGGATTTGCACATCCAGGGGTGATGAGTTAAATGTCGATACGAATTCATTTAAAAAGTAAACAAACAAAGAGAAGCAGCCCCGGGCTCTTTTCATCCAGGCTTCTTTCGGTGTCACTCTGGAGAAGCGATGGGGGAAGACTGCCCTTTATCTGCTGTCTCTCTCAGCTAAGTAGGCACCTGTGTTGTTTCGAAGTCCCCATCCACCCGCGTGGGGACTCTGATGGGTCAGTTTGGACCATGCTTGGTCTGAAGTAGAAGCAGTGCATGGTGCACCACATCTCTCTGAAGTGGCACTGGGTGGTTGTGATGGTGGGGTGGCACCTGGCGAGCACAGGGCTCACTCTGGCAACCTGTGGTGGTCCCCTTCAACCTGATTAACGCCAGCCCTGCCACAGGGACTTGCTATGGTCACAGCACCAAAACAGGCCTGTCTCTACTTCAGTCGGTGGCTGACATCCAACAGAGGGTGTTTGGTCATGAAAGTGGCTGCTGAGGTGTAAAATGAGAAGTCAACTGTATCTGTAGCCTGTGTCATTTTGTATCTACAAGTACATGTTTTACCATTTTGGTCTAAATTCTTCTCTTGATGTTCTCCATCTGGCTTGTTTTTAATTATAGTTGCCAGAAAGAGATTGGTCTGCAAAAAAAGACATCATTGGAGGGGGTCCGAAGAGACAGATCAGTGTTAAGAGGGCTGGATTGGTAAAGCTGTTAAGGTAGGGGGAAGAACTGATTTAAATGAGAGCCGGACACAGCAGATTGTAGCTCATGTTTCCAGGGGAAGCCAAATGTGCTCTGAGCCAACTGTCCATGTGGGAGGTGTGCCTCTACTCTGTTTTTATTGTTTTGTTTTAGGTTGAGGGTTTTTTTGTGTGTCTTTCAGTAGTGTCCCAACTAAATTACCTAGGTATGTTTAAAACCAGAAAAAAGTACAAGTAATGAGGTTAGAGGCAGCTTTTCTCTTTTTGGAGAAACTGAGGGTGGGGACTCCAGAAAATGGGTGATGGCGTGTTTGGTGAAAGTCACTAAATCTGGGCATAGCCTGGTGGTGGCTGGAAGTATGGGATGATGTCTTTGAGGATTGCTCTTGAAGAGGATATTTTCCAGGATGGGGACTGAAGCCGGTTAGCTCAAGTGTCCCTGTAGAAGCACCAAATCTGGGGCAGGAAGCTCTGGGTGATCACCTACAGAGCAGCAAAGCTTGATCCAGCAGCCAGCTGATGGCTGGGATGTCTGGCGGAGGGGCAGTGCTCAGCAAGGCATATCTTTCAAAAACTTCTTGGTGGCCTGAAGTTAAGGTCTTGTGGAAAAGCACATTGCAGCCTTGCTGCTGGTGTTGCCAGTGGACCGTAGTTCGTTGACCTTTCTTGATCATTGTTTGGGAAGGAGAAGGAAGCGGGAAACCTGTAAGATCCACTTGATATGGGAATGTTTTGTGCCATTTGGGCCAGGGAATGTGTAGCCTTGGGGGATCCCAGTTGGCTGAATGGACTGGGATTGTCATGACTGGGTAGCGAAAGGCCAGCCTTAGTCTTAAACTGCACTGCTGCTAGACCTTTTACACCCCCCCCACCGCCCCTGCAACATCCCTTTCTTTTGGCAGCTTTTTTTCATCTGTTGCCCAGTCACATGTCTCAGTGGCTGTGAACTGAAATGGTTATAATCGTCAGACCTCACTTAGGCAAATCTGTCAAAGGTCCTACTCGGGATTGTTATCTCCTGCTGATCGGTGGGGTGAGGTGGACTGCTGGGCAGGGTGCTGGGAGTTGGCAGAGATGTCTCGTAACTCTGAGCTCTGCCATTGACCTGTTGCGATCCTGGGAAAGTCAGATTGTGGCTTTCTGCCACGGTTTTCCCACTGTCTTTTTTTTTTTTTTTCTTTCTTTTCTTTCCTTTTTCCTATTTAGGCAATGAGCTGTTTGCGAGAGGGAAATGCCTCTGGTAATGTATATCCAGCATCTTTCAGAGTGGGAAAGCTACCACAAAACTAACAATCGAAGTGAAAAATCAGTGCATAGGACTCTCTTTTCCTTACTCGCAGATAGCATCTTTTCAATCTATCCCTGGAAGTACAGGACTGATAATAATTGTGCATCTTTCATACTTCACTGAATGCAGTACTATGCATGAGTAAATTGTCATTATTATTTCTTCAATAGACAGCTAGTGAGCTTGTGGATATCTAAAGCAGGATAGAGTGTATTTTGTTTCCTGTTTTGCTTTCCAGGCATTTGGTGTCAAAGAGTTAGAGGGAAAACACAGAACCCTGTCCTGTCTTTGACTTAAACAGTAGGAAGGAGTCTTTAATAGCTTCTGGTTGGTTTGGGTTTAGAAATTATCTAACACGAAGAAAGAACATTGAAGTTGTTTTTTTTTCTTCTCGTGCGATGATTTGCCAGGCTTTTGTACTGAGCTTGTTTGCTGATTTTTATTCTAGAAGGAGCTTCCATGCCAGATAAACATCCCTTTTTTACGAATTCATCGCTAGAGCCTATGATTATTTAGATTACTGAACACTGTATCAGTAGGAACAGCATTGTTTTGGCTTCAAATGCAGCTAGGTAGACTTTTTAGAATCATAGAATCATTTAGGTTGGAAAAGACCTGTAAGATTGCCGAGTCCAACCATAAACCTAACACTGCCAAGTCCCACTGAACCGTGTCCCTAAGCACTACATCTACACGTTTTTTAAATACCTCCGGGGTTGGTGACTCAACCACTTCCCTGGGCAGCCTGTTCCAATGCTTGACAACCCTTTCGGTGAAGAATTTTTTCCTAATATCCATCCTAAATGTACCCTGGCTCAATTTGAGGCCATTTCCTCTTGTCTTATCGCTTATTACTTGGGAGAAGAGACCGACCCCCACCTCGCTACAACCTCGTTTCAGGTAATTGTAGAGGCCTCTCCTCAGCTTCCTTTTCTCCAGACTAATCAACCCCAGTTCCCTCAGCAGCTCCTCATAAGACTTGCTCTCTAGACCCCTCACCAGCTTTGCTGCCCTTCTCTGGACATGCTCCAGCACCTCAATGTCTTTTCTGTAGCGAGGGGCCCAAAACTGAACACAGTATTCAAGGTGGGACCTCACCTATGCCAAGTACAGGATGATGATCACTTCCCTAGTCCTGCTGGTCACACTAGTTCTGATACAAGCCAGGATGCTGTTGGCCTTCTTGGCCACCTGGGCACACTGCCAGCTCATATTCAGCCGGGTGTCCACCAATACCCCCAGGTCCTTCTCCACCAGACAGCTTTGCAGCCACTCTTCCCCAAGCCTGTAGCGCTGCATGGGATTGTTGTGACCCCAGTGCAGGACCCGGCGCTTGGCCCCTGTTGAACCTCATACCATTGGCCTTGGCCCATCGATCCAGCCTGTCCAGATGCCTCTGTAGAGCCATCCTACCCTCAAGCAGATCAACACTCCCAACTAATGTTTTGCTTAATAACATTTCATATTTTATTATTTGTTTTTAACTGGAGAGGTTGCTTTCCCTTTGTGCCATTCTGTTTTATGCCTGTCAAAAATGCATATTCTGTTTCCTCCACAAGCATTACTCCCGTTGCTTTTCATAGGGTAGCCTAGTCTTTCCGGGGAGTGGGAAGAAATGTCTTGTAGAGTCTGGGTATTCACAATGCAAAGTTGTTTGGTCTGCAACTTTTTCTGTGTTGTTGAGTGACAAAAAGAGTTGATGGTAAAAATGGATTTGAATAATAAGGGTATCATTTATTGCACTGGTGTGTGCAACCTAATAGCAGAATATTGCTCCATGGCCTTTTGCCTCAGGCTGGTAGGATTTTAGAGTCAACTAAATGAGAAGCAAATTGAAAAGTTAATTTTGGCATGGGGACGTTGTACAGCACTACTGAGGTGGTACCGTGATGAGTTTTTACTTGATAGCGTGTTTAAATCTAGCCTGCTGCTTCTCTGTATGTTGTAGCAACTGACATGCGAATTAGTACTTTTTTTTTTTTTCCGACTTAGTTGCTCTTTCCACAACTGGCAGCACAGGAAGGCTGGAGAAGTTTTCCAAAGACTTAATGAATGGTGTACAGTGCACAGGACAATCTGAGCTTGTAAATCATGAATCATGCGTGCTGCCTTCCTTCGTTAATGGGTGATGTTGCCCCATGTTCTACTTCCATACCATTTAGCTGGGGAGCAGGCTTCCAGGAACAGTCCCCCAAAAGGCATGTTAATACACAGGCTGGAAACTGTGTTACTACGAGAATTACATTACTGTGGAATACATATCTTGGATAATTAGGGGGTGAGGGGAAGGTAAATGAGCTGATAGGATTTCTTTTGCATTTAATTTGCATAGTTCTTTGATAACATTAAGGCATCTTAAGGGTAAAAAAAGCACCATGAAAACCAGCACATAACACCACTTGCCTTTGAATCTTTCCCAAACAAAATTTTTACAGTAATAATGTGGGCAGAGGAAGAAAGAGGCAAGAAGTAGGTGTATTAACTGACTTGGAGAGTGTGGGTAGGCTTGAAAGTTATGATGTTCTGCAGATCTTGGCAGTCTACCAAGGATTCCCCTTGTCCTCTCTGCTTTTCAATATGCAGAAAGCCCACTGAGATGAGAAATAAACAGCATATTGCTATCAGACATGACTGGGAATATGCTTAAGTAGTGGATTCAGTTTAAGATGCAGTTAAATGCTACAGTGTTGATGAGAAGAGCTGTATTTTAAAACTCTCCATCTGTAAATGAACTTTCTGTCATCTGCATGAGAAGAAACAGGGCAAGACTTGGGGTCAGCAGGCTCAACTCCACTGACTTGCCCATCCCAACAGGCCGCTTAAAAATAGAATGGTGCAGTAGTGGTCTTAAAAATATTCTTACGTTGTTTCCTTGGGAGGATAAACAAGTGCTTTAATGTGAATAGATTCATGAAAAGAAGGAAAGAAAAGGTGGGGACAATGCAACAAGCAGTTTTGACATTTTGGTCAACAAAATCTTAACGTAGTCTAAATAAAGGGAAAGTGTTGGTGGGCTCTTTCCCGTGGGGGTGGGACCCAGACTCAGCCGACAGTGCCGTTGTTTTGTCCTGTCCCCCGCCTCAGTACCTGGTATGGAGCAAACTCTTGTTGCTGGGATGATGTAGCCTCCACTACCTGTTGCTGCTACACAGTGCAACCTCTATGGCCTCCTCCGTCCTTGGGCTCTGGAGACTGTCATCTTATGCTTAACGAGATGCATCTAGGTTACTGTCATCTTTATTGCGTATTTCATATCTGTACTTAACTTTCTGGCCAGAGGACAGTGATCCTGCGATCCCCAGCCCCTGATATTTGGTATCTAGCAATATTTTAAGAAACTGCTGTTTTGAGTTAGCGTGGGTCGCGTTTTGCAATCTCGATGCGTTTTTCAGATACTCGGGTGGTAATTGCTGGCAATTTGCTGGGAGAAACAAAGCTGCAAGAACCTCTGCGCGCCCTGGGGATGGGGGAACCCGGGATGCCCCGAGGGGCCGTGACTTCAGACAACACTAAAAAAGTGGCCTTTTTCTGCAAGAAAAATGCTGTCCTGCTGGAGTGTTACCTGGTGGTGTTGCTGGGATGGTGTTTGGATGGGGCCTTAATGGTTACCACATTTATGAAGTGCCCTGGGAGTTGGATTTGAATAAATTTTAATCCTGGGAGGTTGAGTTCAGAGGGTTTCTCCCATCTAGGAGTTCTGCAGTTCTTTTGTCACAGTCAACGACTTTGTGATTTTATTATTATTCTTATTTTTGATGCAGTCATTTTTTTTCCAAAGCAAAAGCTGGTTATGAAAATTTGAAGATCAGTTTCCGAAACGAGAATGCTTAGCCATTTCATGTTGCAAGCAAAATTATACCAGCATGCTAATAGTTTGACAAGTCTGTTCTTGAGCAGAGCTGTTAAGCAGATAAACAAACAAACAAAAACTCTGCTCCTGCTTATATATTGTGTTTGTGATGTTTGCTTTTTCCCTCCCTCTAAAAATGTTTTTAATGAAAAGAATGTGGCTTTAAAATGTCCTTTTACTTCTCTAGTATAAATCAGTGTCATGCAGCCCCCCTCATATGTTGTAGGTGCTCAGAATATGAACGCTCCATACATTATGAAAAGGGTATTTGGAGTAATTTTAAACAATATTCTGAAATGACCAGGGTTTAAATTTGGCCTGGGATACTGAGCAGCCCACACTTCCCACAGTCTTCAGTTCCCTTGCTTTCCAGTCCCTTAGGAGGGTTATGGAGAAGCTTTTCCCATCCCTGCTGCAGAAACAGCAGAGCGACCCACAGGCAATCGCTGCACTCTGCTGTAGCTGTCATGGCTCAGGTTTTGACAGGGACTAGTGGAGGCACCAGCAGGATCCTGTAAAGCTGCAAGGGGAGGATGGTTGGGCTGGTGCACGTTAGTCATCCCGAGTGGGCCAGTCTCACAGGGAGGAACACTGTCATGAGAAAAGCTGTGAAACCGAGCCCTGGGAAATTTCAGGCTTCTGGTGGGCTTGCTCTTTCCAGAGAGTAGTACGTAGATTTAGAAAGACAAATAGAGCAAACTTTCCATAAAATATGTGGCCTCCTATGGATGTCTTGCTACTTTGCTCTTCTGTGTACCGTTTTTTCTGCTTGCAGTATGTTCTCCCACCGTTTTAGCGTCCCCACTTTGCTGCAGTGTGAATTGTGAACCATATTTCGCTGTTTTGTAAAAGGTTTCTTCTTTCTCAGTCTTCCTTAGTATTGTGAGTTTTTTTTTTCATCTGAGATGTCCTTGTTTCTCTCTTATCTCTAACGTATTCTTTTTGAACCTCGAATAGTGCTTCCCCACATCCTTGGGCCTTTTAGTTCCTTCCACATAGCCATGGCGAATAGGGGCAGAAGTGAGAGGAGACATTTTTCCACCTCGGTGTAAAACATTTTCCCCTCCTCCCTTGGTGGGATGGTAAGTCTCGAGGAGAAGACCACAGGCTTTTGTCATTAGGCAGAGGTCCAGGGTGGGAAATGGGAGTTGCATCTCTCCAGGGCTTGCTGAAAGGCTGTGGTTCAAGAAGTAGTAAGGTCAAGGTGAGGTCAGTCTTGGCCACTGCACATATGTTACAGTCCTAACTTTCTTTCAAAATCCAAACCAGCTTGAGACCAAGCTATAAAAAGAAATGCACGTAATAAAGAGAGTTTACAGAGCCGGCAGAAGCCTAAGTACAGTAATTTATTTATAGGAAGCATGTGGATTGGTTAATAAGGGGAGAGTGCAGCACAATACAAGTTGTAAAAGAAAGTGGAGGCTGTGAATTCTGCAGCATTTCATCAGAGTCCTTTGTAATGCACCAGCAGTACCTGGCCATTACCTCCATGGAGGGCATCGCAAGGTGTGAAGGGGTCAAGGTTTCTCCAAAGAGACCAGTGGCTTGGGGTGCTGGTCTTGAAGGAATATGTAAAGAGGTTAAGGATTTAGTCCAGGAAAAAAAATACCTATTGATGCCCATCAGCTATAGTGGATGCTACATATAGGTTTCTGTGTGGGAAACTTAAGAATTGGTGAGGAATCGGTGACTTTAGTGAAATGTTTTATTGTGGTTTTTATCATTAATTATGGGTGAAGAAGAGGATTCAGAAGTGTAGTGGGCATACTTCTTGCTGGAGAGCTTGGCTGGTTCCATGAAGGGCCTTTGGGGATGATGTTTGGGAAGGGTCGTTGGGACCAGGCTGTTTGACTGGAGGTCTTGGGGCAAACTGCTGGGTGTTGAGTGGAGAGCTGGGAAACACTAATGCTAGAAACATTTCTAAGTGCCTGTTTAGGAAAAAAAAAACAAAACACCAGAACAGCTAATTGCTATGGCCCCACCTCCTGTAAAAACATACTGGAGAAAAAAAGTTTTTGTCAGAAGTCAGCTGAGGCGAGTTACAGCCCACCGTGGCTGGAGGGGCTGGTGGTGCCGACTGCCTCCTGGCCCTGCGATCCGCCTCCTGCCAGCTCCGGCTCGGCTCTGGCTGCGGAGCAAACCCGTTTAATTTCCTGATCTGCAGTCCCCCACCCCACCCCACAGTTTGCTTTTGTCTCTGTTAACTTTCTGCCATTTTCGTGATCTCAATCAGCTTATCATATGATCTGATGAGTGCCAGAACGAGCACAGTGCTCCTGGGAGAAATGTGTGACAGGAGGCTGGAGGGAGGCAGGGGAAGGAAGGGTAGGAGCTCCCCGCCGCAGGAGCTGCCATCTATTCATTCAGCTCCAGCTGTACTGAGAAACCGTACCCTTATGGTGGTGTAGCTGAAGGGAGGCGATGTCTTGTTCTTGTCTAGCTGTCTTGAGACAGGCAAAGAGAGCTGTGGCAGGTCTGGTGCAGCACTTGAAGAAACCTCGCTTATTTTTTTTGCTAGTGAAGACCAAAACAAAGAGAAATGTCCTTTTGCAACCCCCTAAGCACGCTTGCATTAACCTAGTAAAATATCACCCAGGTGCCAGGCACTGGTGCATAGAAATAAAATATGCAATACATGGAGTTTAACTCTTCTGGCATGTTAATAAACTATCATTACTGATTATGAACTTTGCTAAAGTAAACAGAAGGGAAGCTGTGAATGTAATCTGTCTGTGCTTAATCTTGATAATCATCATTTTAATGTGGAGAAAAAGAAATGGGTTGTAAGATTTGTGTAAGAATATTTTAAGAATAAACTCTTTTTTTTTTTAGGCACCTGGAGTATTTGTTGGTTTTCATACTAGGTATCAGAAGAGAAGGGTCCAGCACAGCTGGGTAAAACCCAGTGTCTGGAGCTCTCATCCAAATGTTTTGCTCTGTGTATGGTAAAGGAATGTGTGAGATGCTGGTGCTGACGGTTTTCTCTCTTCTTCAGGGTCGGCATGTCAAAACGGGTCAGCTGGCAGCCATCAAAGTCATGGATGTTACCGAGGTGAGTAGAGGAACATTCTGCTTTATTAGCAATATGGGTAAAATTTAATAATGAGAGATGGCGTACCTCGTATTTATGTTGAAGGACATGGTCTTTGCACGCGAACGTTGGCTTTCTGTTTGCAGGGCCTGACCTCTCGAGCACATCTGCCCATTACAAGTTCTCTGTGCACTTGTGTGCAGGGGCCTCTGGCCTTCACAAATTGCTTTGGCTGGTCCCAGGATGTATGAGCACGCGTAGCACTCCCTTTTCAGAAATTTCTTAGCGGAGGGAAAAAAGCCAGATTCCCCACTTCTCACTTTTTTCTCTTAAATGTAGCATCTTGCTTTTACCAAAAAAGAAGGTGAGGAGGCTGCTCGACGTAGAGGACAGTAGTTCCCCTGGTACATGTGCAGCCTAAAAAGGGTATACATTTATTCAGAGGAAATGGGTCCAATAAAGTTCCCAGAAGCCTGAAAGCAGAAACATCTGCAGGAACGATGAGCAGATTGCTGGCAGAATTCAGCAGTGTAAAGTAGTAGTTGTAACTGACCCAGGGGGATTTACTGTGGAGCTTTAGATGGGAAAGACGGGAAATTAACCCAGGCAAAGAAATAAAAAATATGTGCCCATATTTGAATCTTAAGATGTCTTGCAGTTTATGCTGTTCAAAAAGCAATCAGTTTAAATTAAGTCTTCAAAACAGATCAGGAAAAGCATGGGTTTTTCCCTGTTGATTCTATTTGTGTTTTATAGAATTGCATCCGCAAATTAACACAACAGCTTCAGTTTTAAAATCGAATGAGAACCTTGACTGATATTGCACTTCTGAAGAGAGGTTGTGCCTCTTCAAACCAGACGTCTTATTTTTCTGAACTCCTCAATCTTATATAGGTATTAGGGGAAAAATTATGTTAATGCGTGTGCATTGTACAACGCAGGGGGTCTTTGGCAAGCTGGTTACATTAAGAAAAATTCCTACAAGGGTGTTGCTGCAAAATGTTTTATGTTTTGTGTGTAGGTGCCAACAAGTAAAAATGGCCTTGGACACACAAGCTGCTAGGCGAGTGGCTGGGGTGTAATGGGTAAACAGGCAGGAGAGGGAGGAAAGCAAGAAGGCAGGGTTAGGTCAACTGATAGGACTTCAGTCATATCGCTAAATCTCCTTGTGATTGATGGGCAGTCTGACTGCCGCTCTCTAACTTAAGCTGTTGTGTCTGCCAAGAGTTAGACATTCTTGCTTTGGAAGATGGCCTGATAAAAATAAAATTTTCAGCTGGAGATTTTCAAAGGCTGCCTTCATGAGGAGACAGTGCTATTTTGCTGCAGTTAACAAGCAGACAAACCAGAGAAGAAGGGAGGTGCAGTGACGTACCGTGAATGTTCTTTGCCCAGCAAACGTTTCCATTTGTGCGGCGGTTTTACACAGGGCAGCTTGCTGGACTGTGCACGACAAAGGCTTCTTCCATAACGTTAAGATTGGCTGTACTGCACACTCCCTCTGTTTTTAATAGCATATGTTAATCACAAACAGTTGTAATGGAGAAGGTTGCACAGCAAAAGGAAAACAATTGAAAACTGCTGTCTATACTGTGGCTCATGTTGCGGGAGATGGCCTATATTTTGAAACTTTCTGTAATTTTTGGCTGGTTTTGAAACACTTAGTTGTGTATTGGCACTGTCTATCTTTTATCTCACAAGCTCATGCTTTTTTAGGGGATGAAGGGCAGTCAGAGGGAGGAGTTTGGAGATGTTAGCCCCATGCAGCTTAAAAGTGTTGTCGTTCCTACCAGCAGAGCTCATGTGTTTTTGCTTCAAAGTAATGAGCCTGTGGAGGCTAAAAATGTGGTGCAAATTCTTCCAAGTCGTGCTAAGTCAGCTCCGCTTTTTAACACCCTGCGTGGATGATACTGTTGCTAGCACCAGGCATGGGTGATAACATTGCATGTACCATTTTCTTGGTGGCAGATGTGGCTGTAGGATATTTCTGTCCACTCTCGCTTGCTGGTCCCTCACCTGTCTCCCAACACTTGTGCCGGCACAACTGCCCCGGGGCTAGATGGTAACCTGGATCGGTGAACAGGACCCAGTTCCAGGTTAAAAATACCCTCACGCCTTTCTTTCCCCCAGTTATTTATAACCTGGATTGGTTTGTTGATCTAGTTTAGCACATGGCATTACAAACAGTTGTGCTGTCGCTATGAAGAAGGTGGCTTGAGACTGGAAAAGTGCTGCTGATGGCTGTGTGGGAGAAGGGGCAGTAGCTCAAATTGGCATTGCTGCTGGAGATGGCCATATCATCAAGCTGTGGCTTTGGTTCCTCAAGGGATGGTTTCATGAACGCCTCCTTTTGCTGGCAGACTGTGCAGCTCCGTCCTGGTTCTAGCTCACCACACCTTACGGGCTCAGTGGGAGGATAGAGCGTGGGGACAGAGAGGGCAGTGACTGCTGCTCTCAGCTCTGCCCTGAAAGAAATACTAAAGGAACAGCCTCAAATTTACCTTCAAATGTAGCTTCAAGAGCTACAGTTAGATGAACTGCACTTGTAGGTTAATGGCAACTAACTGTGTCCATGCCCATGGGGAAAGAGACTTGAGTGGAAACTTCTACAAAGCTGAAATTGTGATTTGATGAGTGGCTACTGAAGCTCTAAGTGATTTGTGCCTCTGTGCACGTTTTACTCGCAGTGTTGTGCCTTTCTGCTTGAATACAAGTGGTGCTGTGGAGGATATCTGATTGTTTTGTTTAACCTGTGTTGAGAACAGACACAAGTTAAACTGGGAGAGGAGTGGCTGGAGACCAGCCCTGCAGAAAGGGATCTGGGGTTGCTGGTCAGTAGCAGGCTCAAGCGGAGTCAGCAGTGTGCCCTGACAGCCAAGAGGGCAAACTGCATCCTGGGGTGCATCAAACACACCATAACCAGCCAGTCAAAAGTGGGGATTATCCCGCTGTATTCAGTGTTGGTATGACCTCACTTTGAGTATTGCATGCAGCCCTGGGCCCCACAATTTAAGAAGGATGTTAAAGGTCCTTGAGTGCATCCGGAGGAGAGCAACAAAGCTGGTGAAAGGGCTGGAAGGCATGTCCTGTTAGGAGCGGCTAAGGACGCTGGGTTTCTCTAGTTTGGAGAGAAGGAGGCTGAGGGGTGACCTCATTGCTCTCTACAGCCTCCTGAGGAGGGGAAGTGGAGAGGGAGGTGCTGAGCTCTTCTCCCTGGGATCCAGTGGTAGTAGGACCTGTGGGAATGGTTCAAGGCTGTGCCAGAAGAGGTTTAGACTGGACATTAGGAAGCATTTTTTACTGAGGGGGTGGTCAAACCTGGAACAAGCTTCCTAGAGAGGTGGTTGATGCCCCAAGCCTGTCAGTGTTTAAGAGGCATTTGAACAATGCCTTTAACAACATCTTTATCTTTTGGTCAGCCCTGAATTGGTCAGGCAGTTTGAATAGATGATCACTGTAGGTCCCTTCCAACTGAAATATTCCATTCCATTCCATTCCATTCCATTCCATTCCATTCCATTCCACTGACTTTCTTCTGGGATACCTCTGATCCAGTGCTGGGTTTGCCAAACGCTTAACAAATTAGAAAGCCTAATGTGTTTGCACACTCTGTGGGCACGCCCCAAATTTTCAGTTTTCAAGGCCTCAATTCTGCTTTTCACACCTTGCTCAGGACCAGTGAGGTTACATTAGTTCTGGGCTGTAAAACTTTGATGACCCGAATAGGGGGTATGTCAAAATCAGAGTGAAGGCTTTCCTTAAAAAGTTTTGGTTGGCATGAAGAAAACAAGGTAGCATAACCTTGGGGAATGGCTGGAGAGCAGCCCTGAGGAGAAGGATCTGGGTGTGCTGATTGACGAGAAGCTCAACATGAGCCAGCAATGTGCAATCACAGCCCAGGCGGCCAACTGTATCCTGGGCTGCATCAAAAGCAGTGGCCAGCAGGTCAAGGGAGGTGATTCTGCCCCTCTACTCCACTCTTGTGAGACCCCACCTGGAGTACTGCATCCAGCTCTGGAGTCCCCAACATAAGAACAATGTGGACCTGCTGGAGTGTGTCCAGAGGAGAGTCATGAGGATGATCTGAGGGCTGGAGCACCTCTCCTGTGAGGAGAGGCTGAGAGAGCTGGGTCTGTTCAGCCTGGAGAAGAGAAGGCTCCGGGGTGATCTTATTGTGGCCTTCCAGTACCTAAAGGGGGCCTACAGGAGAGCTGGGGAAGGACTTTTTACTGGGGCATGTAGTAATAGGACGAGGGGGAATGGCTTTAAACTGGAAGAGGGCAGGTTTAGATTAAACATTAGGAAGAAATTTTTCATTATGAGGGTGGTAAGGCACTGGCACAGGTTGCCCAGAGAGGTTGTTGAGGCCCCATCCCTGGAGGTGTTCAAGGCCAGGCTGGATGTGGCCTTGGGCAACCTGGTCTAGTGGGAGGTGTCCCTGTCTATGGCAGGGGGGTTGAAACTCGATGATCTTCAAGATCCTTTCCAACCTAAACCATTCTATGATTCTATGATAACCTCCAACTAGAGATGTTGAAAGGAAACATTACAGCTCTGTAATGTACACGGTGCTGTGGAAATGTTCTTCATCCTTTTCAGCTTTTCTTGTGGTTTTCTCCTCAGATTTTAATTTTGAAAAGAATGGTGGTAAGGATGAGAAAAGAGGAGGTGGGCTGAAGATATCAGCTTGATCTTTGAATATATTATGACTAGTTAGTACTGCTGCCTGAAACGTTGGGGGGGTGTTGATGTGCATAAAGCTTTCCTGTCTTTTCCACTTCCCTCCTCTCTAAACAAATTAAGAAAAGATCTAGAAGATTGTATGGATCTTTGTAGATCTTTAGATCTGCAGCACTAAAGCAAGCACTTAAAGGATCTGTAGGATCTAAAGATCTGTGTGTATTCCTACAGAATGGGGCATATGTTCGTATTTTCACTTTCTGAGGGAGAAGCTAGAGTGCATGTAGGGTGAAAAAATTTCACTGGGGCATAGAACTAATAAAAACAAAAGAAACACCAGTCCTCATCAATTGAAAGCTATTCTGTTGTTGGAATGAACCCAATGACCGTAAAAGGGGAACAATATGAACTATCAGTGTATACATGCTTTAAAAATTGTTTTCCTAAATGTACATATGTAGGATGAATCTTGTGCTGCACATGTGATGTGGAGGGAGGCGTTATTTGAGAGATTCCCGTAGTCTGTCTTTAATCTTCTTGTTGCTGGGTCTCTGTTCCTTTTGGGGCATTGATTTGGAGAAGGCGGTGTTCAGTCCGTGTTGACCCCTTCCACTTGCTGTTAGGTTTCCATGGGCTCCTTGCTGCCTACTGGTGTGTAGCACTGTAGCATACCAAGTGAGCCCTGACTGATATTATCAGATGCAACACAAGTACACTGTAAGATTTGGCAGTTGCTGTTTAGTTAGAAGAATCCATTTTCCTGTGAAGCAAATAACGTTTAAAACCTTAGCAAAGCTTACTTGGCAAATCTGCGCGCATCTGAGCTGTTAACTTGCATTACACCCTAAACAGACGGGTTGAGTCTTCTGAACTCTTTTGGAGGCTTTCTTTGCAGCTACATGGTTGTTTCCATTGTCACTCCTGTGTTCCCCTTCCAGCGGTGCTTTTCTCTTTGAAAGGTTTAGTAACTGATTTTGAGGGAAAAACACAATTGCTTCTTCTCTGTTTGTTATAACCCCTGATGCTGCTGCTTCTTCCTCCTACCTCTTCCCACACACACTCTTGGCATCCCTTGGGAAAGTTTTCCGCATGCCTTTTTAATAGCAGCATTTCTCAGCTCTTGTGCCCAGTGTTTCATGACTTGTCCAGTCTAGTCTGTGTAAAATTATGCTAAGTAAACAACTGGATACTGTATCCTGCTGATTTATGAAAGAAGCTGGATTGCTTTTAGTGCTTGCCTGTCTTGCCCTTTCTGTACGTGCTCTGCAGAAAAATTAACAACCCCAAACCAAAACCTCCAGGCCTGCAGAGAAACGTGGCACATATCCTGTACCTAGACAGGAAAGGTTAGCCGAATTATTCATTGCCATCTTTCCCACTCTGCTGACTGCTTTTTGCTGTTGCAGTAAGCAAGTCGCTTTGGTTCTTGTGAGTCTATACCTTATGGCCTACATGGTGTTATAAACTGCGATCATGTGGATGATCTCTCCATCATCCATAAGACATCCCAAAAGCGGTCTGCAGAAAGACTGCGGAGACAGGAAAGGTTAGCCGAATTATTCATTGCCATCTTTCCCACTCTGCTGACTGCTTTTTGCTGTTGCAGTAAGCAAGTCGCTTTGGTTCTTGTGAGTCTATACCTTATGGCCTACATGGTGTTATAAACTGCGATCATGTGGATGATCTCTCCATCATCCATAAGACATCCCAAAAGCGGTCTGCAGAAAGACTGCGGATGAGTAAAAATATGTGTGTGTGTGTGTGTTCCCACACGTGCAGGCAGACAAAATGAGGAGAAAACAAAAATAATAAACACCAAAAGTTAGCCCTAACTTTTATGTGCAGTGTTGTTTTTTTTTTCATGCAAACCCCAAGACAGTCCATGGATTTTGATCTGTTTGGAGGGGTAAAAATATATGTGTGTGTGTGTTCCCACACGTGCAGGCAGACAAAATGAGGAGAAAACAAAAATAATAAACACCAAAAGTTAGCCCTAGCTTTTATGTGCAGTGTTGTTTTTTTTTCATGCAAACCCCAAGACAGTCCATGGATTTTGATCTGTTTGGAGGGAAAAAAATTAAAAAGTCGATGCCTCACTCTAGAAGACTTGGAAATACAGATCCTCAGAGCACTGTGCGACAGAACTGGGTGAAGCCAGTCTGGAGAAGCTGAATATGGGCTGGCCTTTTAGTGTGGAGACATGAATGCCCTGGTTTACCTGCCTCTTCCTGCCTTAGCGCAGCTGTCTGATAAAGTACTTATATACCAATCCATGGCTGTATTTACTGCAAAGTTAGCCAAAGCAAGCCTGAAGCCAGTAGAGTTACCAAAAGCCTTTGCCATGTCCCTTTGTTTTGATAGGAATCGGGGAAAATGGATCAGGGACCTAAAAATCCAGATTGTTCCCATGGGGAGTACTGGCACCCTGCTTGCTTGTCCCTCAAATGTGAAGTTGATTACTTGTAGCCTCTACAAAATTTTGCAGGCTTTGGTTAAACAGTTACCTGGCAAAACAAAGAATGGTTCTGTGGAAAAGGAATAAATAGGAAAGGTATTTACAATGTGGCCAGCCCTGCTGTTCAGGCTCTCCTGAAGCTGATTAACCTCTGATCTCTTCCAGGGATTAGGTCAAAAAAAAAAAAAAAAAAAGAAGGGGAAAAAAAATAAAGGCTGCTGGGAACTTTCTATTACGTTTCAGAGGAAAACAGAGCTGGGCAGAACCGTCCCTTGAGCCTGTCTGGTTTATGAGGAGGTCAAAAAGAGCTTGGGTAGTCTTGCAGCCAGGGGGACAGCCTTTTGGGAGCTGCAGAGTGTATATTTGACGGTTTCCCTCCTTAGCTTGAGATCCTGCACCTACCTCTGCTGCATGCCCTCCCTCAGCAGCTTGGCACACTTCGTCCTCACTGCTTTACCACGGCCCCGGTGCCGGGAGGCTCAGCCCTTCCATGCTGGCTGAGGTCTGCGTGGGACGGGGCTCTGCGGCAGCCCCCCGCAGCGCCATGCTGCCCGTGACCCCCACTTGGGTCAGGCAGAGGTGGTCTTGTCCATCTTCACGATGTGTCAGACACATCAGGACACCCTTGTGCTTGGGTGGCAGAGCAGTGCTTAGGCCTTCCAGCTCGTAGTCCTAACACGGCAGAGCGACGTTTAACTCCAGAGACCCTTTTGTCCTTCCAGTCATACAAGGAGCGGTGGCGATATCTCCCAGCAAGGTAAATACATTTGATGCCCAGCTGGAGTCAGATCTGTGATTTCTGGACGTGATCCAAGAAACTTTTGTGGAGCCGTGCTGGCACCCCTTTGTATAAAGGGCAAACTTTCACACTCTTCATCTGAGTCCTGAGGAGGTTAGCGAGACTGTCGGGCTGGAGAAGCTCATTGGGGAAGGAGAGGATGTCAGGTTTGATGTGGTGGCAAAAGGGAGGTTGAATAGGGAGCTCCACTGGCAGTTTGAGGTCGGGGCAGAAAGCCGTGGCTGTTATCAAGCAGCCTGGGAAATGATAAGCCATGTAGATTGACCAAAGAGAGCTGGTGTTGAGCACCAAGCCTCTGCGTTGCTGTGTCCCAGCAGAGAGCAACTTCACACTGATACTGTGTAGTTGGGGGAAACATTGGCAATGGGGAGAGAAAAAAAGAGATAGAAAACATTCATACGCGCTTGTTCATCTATCTGCTTTTTTCAGCATATGGTTTCTTTTTAGAGCACAATTTCCACCTGAGTGGAAGACTGTTTGCATGCACAGCCTATTGTCAGTTGTCCTTGTGGGTATCTCCCCTTGGAGAGATTGTTGTTGGAAGTCAGTTGTCCTTGTGGGTATCTCCCCTCTATATTTTAACATGCTTGTTTTGGAACTTGACTGTTTCAAGGCTGGAAGAAACAGATGTTTTCCTTTTGCCATGAAGATCCTTGAGGGCACCGTTGCTGCCTCACCAGCATCTATTATCTGTCAACAGCAAAAGAGCTTTGGCTGTGAAGGCTTTGTGATGCTTGTTTAGTACTATTCCTGTTGCATGGCTTTTCAGCTGACGCCAGGAGATGGCTTCATGCTCAAGGTTGATTGTGGATCACTGTGTTGAGAAATTGCAAGGAAAACTGTGTTGCCTCTGCCTTCTCCTCATCTGTATGCTTATGCCAGGTCTGGTGTGCAAGGTTTTTGCCCTATCTAGCAGAAGATGTTTTGCCAGCGCTCTGTAAACTGTAATGTGTTTTAAATTACACAAACTGATTTTCATGGCCACATAAATGGAACTTTGCTGTAGATTGGAGCGTAGAAGATTCTCCTTGTTTTAGGGAGGCAGCTTTAAAATTTTGCCTACCTGGCTGTAAGAGAACCAGGTAACAACAGATGATGCTCAGGGTACACTCCTCAGCTGTGGCTCTGAGATCTGTTATTGCTCATCAGCGTGTGAGAGCACATGTTTAGTAGTGGAGCATAATGGAAACTAGAAGGCTATGCAGGCTACAGCTGACTTGCATTGGCGGAGGGGCAGGATTGCACATTAGGGAGATTTCTCTGCAAGCCTTGAGCTCTTTGGACAAGTCTGGACTTTTTTCTTAAAAATTTCTTTCATTTGGTCTGGCGGTGTAACTGTGTTGACACACTCAGAAGGAAAGGATAAGTCATCTGGGTGAGCTACTGACGTCTGTTACTATTGTTGTAATGAGTAGGGACAAGTGCTTGAATTCCAGCTTTTGGGCACTGTTTATCAGTCCCAGTGGGCAATACCCATGCATTTAACTGTAATCCTGTGCCTATTTTTCTTCAGTCCTTAGGCTTGGTACCTGCAGTCCTCTGGACACCTGCAGTTAGCATTGACGAGGAAGTCAGTAGTGACACTGTGATTTCATATGTATGTGAATGACTGCTAGCATCTGTGTTAGGGAAATAGGGACCCTGGCATTAGCAGTGGCGAAGGCTCAGTGTGAGTAGCATGTGGATGCTTTCACAATCAGGATATTTAATCTACTGGTCATACCTGCAATAACATGAATTTGAGCAATAGGCTGTGCAAGTTCTAGTGATGGAGCATTTCTTCAGCTTGCGGGCTTGACGCAGGCATTTCACCACTGCCTTCCCGAGCGCCGCACTCTGTTTGTTTGAGCTGTCTGAGGAGATTCGAGCTCTGATGGGAAACAGAAATGTTTTGTGTGCAGATAATAGCAAAAAGTATGGGGCTGCATTTTGTATCATTTCTGTCAGACACACAGCACAGCTCAATTTACCCCTAGTGAATCAGACGTACTGTCTACTCAAGGAGAACAAGACAACCCTGTCAATACAGTGTTAGAGCATGTGTGCTTTTACCAGTTTGGGCAGAATAAAACCATCAAGGATTGTTACAAAGCGTCATGCTTTCATTTTAGCAAGTATCTAGGCTTGCCAGAATAGGCAAGCAAGATATCCCAGGCCTGGTGCGAGCTGCTGTCTTTTGGAGGTGCACTTTAAAATCTGGCTTGGGCATTAGGATCAAAGGCAGGAGAATTAATTTGCTGTTTATGTTAAAGTGGATATATCTGCTTGAAATGTAATCTTCCTTGGCTGTGTTTAATTGTAGTTTCATAAACCGCACCTGCCTGTGGGCTCCTCCTGTTTTTGCTGTGACATTCCATATTTTTATCTTGACTTCCTAAGGAAATGAGGCTTCTCGGCGATAGCGCACGTGTCCTGCCTTCTTTTCCACCAAATACCGTTTGGATCTGCTGGCCAACTTCGGCTGAGTTTAATGAGGAGGAGAAATTCCAAAGATACAAGGTCCTGACAAGTTATGTGAAAACTGGCAGGCTGGGGGAGGAAGAGAGAGGCTGAAATTTATCGTATGGCCTCTGCTTTGGGAATGGTGGGCAGACCTTAGCCACTGTCCACTGTCAGCCAGCTGGCCACTGTTTTGCAGTAAATCAGGAGGAGGTAGATTACTTTTTTTTTTTTTTTAAAGAAAAAGTTCTGACGCTCGGCTTTCAAGGGAGTGCTGCAGCTATAGGAATGTGTGCAGGGGTATAGCACATGCAAGCTACTTTTAAGCCTTTTAAAATCTCCCTCTGGTTCTTTCTTTAGTTTATGGGTCCACAAATGGTATTGTACATTTGAGATTATCCTGTGTGATCTCTCTCCCCCTCTTTCTTAACATGTGCAGGTGTATATATAAATATAAGATAGCAATATTATTCTCCAACATTTAACGAGACAAAAATGTTTTCTATAAGTCCCTCGACAGTGCTCCTTTTGCAAGGCGCTTGTGTAGGGAGTTTGTAGGGAGTTGTTGGCTAAAATACAGTCTTAAAGCCCAGCTCCTAAAACGAGAGGTTATGGCAGCAAGTGCCAATGCACAAAGACCTGGGAATTCATTGTACTCTAAGCTGACTTGTAACCATGATGAACACTCCCCTCGTGCCTAACGGGAAATGGTTCTTCTCCCCTTATGCCCAAGCTCTTAAATATGCAATGGGAAGCACACGGCTGAGCCAAGTGTTAAAAGACCCTTGAAGATGCTGCGCAAACTAGTTCAGTTGATCAATGTAGGAGAAGATGCTGTTTGTCTCCTGAGCCTAGAAACGTCTCAAGTCCTTTCCAACAAGGAGCCTGTGTACATTCCTCTAGATAGGTTTAATCCAAAAGGGATTAAAGCCGAATAAATGTGCTTCGTATAGCCTCTCTGGCAGAGAACATTTTCTACTGCTAAATAGAAGGGCAGAGGTGGTGTCATTAAATTGCAAAGATTGGTGCTTTGTAATGAGCACACGGATTTAGTTTTGCTCTCCTGTCCTTGCTGTCTCTCTTAGTAAGACACTGCTTCACGCATGATTAGACCGACGGGAGTCTGGCCAAGGAGGCATCTTTTTGTTCTGATGATTCCCTGTTGATTTTTTTTTCATGTCAGACTTTATTTCTCAAATGTTTTGATCTGAAAGGGGTGTCTGTGAGAAGTGAGCGAGTTAGCTGCAGAAGTGGCTACTGCTCCTGTGTGGAGATCATATTGCTGTTGTGTTTTGCCTCACATTCACCAGGTAAAATGGTAGTTTCTTTACCCAGCACATCACTGGTGCAAAAGGCATGGTGAGAGTTCACCAGTCTGCTCTCTTTTGTACCTAGTTCTGCAGGGTGTGGGATGGGGACCTTCACAAATGTCCCTCTCTCTTCCTCGTGGAGAGGTCAGTTCCAGAAATGAACTTTTTTTTTTGCATGTCAGTTGATGTATGAGGTGTTTCTGCAGTGTTTCAGTAGAGCGGGGATATTTTCCACTGTAGCTCCTTCTTCTTGAACTGAGTTTTGGTGTTTGCTTCTAGAGTTGGTGGAAAAGTAAGTGGAAATCCTAGTGTAAATGCAGCAGCCCGCAGACCTCCAGATAACTGTTACTGTCCTGGCAAAGCACCTTGGCTCTGCATGCCAGAGCAAGAAAGGAGAGCGTCCGTGATTCCTGAAAACTGGATTCTTGTGTGGAATATTTTACCAAATGGAAATGTAATTGGACAGAGAGACCACAGGCAGCAGGGAGAGCGAGCATCCCGGTGGCTGCCGGCTGCTGGGCTCCCCCCCGTGCTAACCCGTCCTCCCAGCCGGGGCTGGGGGCGACTGGGCAGCCCCCAGTCACTGCTGTGGAAACAGTGATGCACTGGCAGCACCGCTAAGGAGGGTTTTATGTGTCTCTTGCATGTATTTTACCTCAGCAGGTAAAATAAAATTCTGTGCCATTTATTGGCGTTTCCTCTCTTTGAGCCTGTGAGACAAACCCTTGTTTATAAATGGGTTAGTTGGTTCTCACTCTGAATTTTTCTTTTTGCTTCTTTTGCTATGCCCCTTAGCAACAATTTACTTAAATGAAGAGCCTTGAGTCAACTATAAAATGATAGAGTTGCACTGATTTAGAGATCGGAGGGGGCTGCATGGTCAAAGTCTCCCCTCAGATGCGAGTCCCTGAGGGTGATGTCGGTTCCTATTTCAGAATCGCTGCTGCTCCTCAATTCTAATTAAAAGAGTATGGCAAATGTACCTTGCCTAGTCTTGATTTGCAACACAAGTTGTTAGATTTTGCACTGTTCTTGTAAAAATGGTTGGATCAGCATGTAAATGCTCTTTCCCATGCTTACAAATGTAAACAAACAAACACCCATGTAAATTCAGGAAAGGATTTCTCCCACTGGATGGAAAGAAGGGAGGAACAGTTGCATTTTCTATTTGTAAATGTTCAGATGGCATCCTGTTGTGATAGCAGCGCTTCCTCCTGACATAGGTGTCTAAGGTTTTTCCCTGTTTTCTGTTGAGTTGCAGTTGAGTACAGCAAAGCCAATTTGATGTCTGACTGCTACTGCAGGGGTAGTCCTGACTCTCTTTCCCCCATTTCCCACCTCCCCCTCTACCAGCATCTATCTGGTCCCATCCTTCAGAGAGCTCCACTGGCAAAGAAGTATTTTCTTTTTTCTTTTTTTTTAAATACGGATTAGCTTTCTATTGTTTTCACCCCAGCAAAAGCTGGCTGGGGGCTGAGAGAAAGTGGCCAGGCCGGGCATGGAGAGGGAGAGGCTTCGGCCAGGAGCCGGCCCACAGCAACAGCATCATTGTCATCATCAGCAACATCAGCATCTCCTTAGGAAAGCCGGCTGCAACGCCTTTCCAACAGCCTGGTCACATCTTCCGTGGCCGCCTGCGACGGCCACGGAGGGACTGTTTGTAGTGCTCCGCACCTGCAGATTTAGGAATGAAGAACGGAGTGTAAAGGTCTTTTGCAGGGATTCCCCCACCCTCTGATTCTTTCCACTGCACAGCAGGCTATTTTTAGTCTGCTTGCTTGCATCAGAAATTACTTCACTTTCTGCTTTGGATCATTTCCATAACATTTATTGTGATTCTGGATTCCAGCGTTCAGGATAATGTCAGAGCAAAGAATCGCAGGGTGGCGAGCTCAGTTCCAATGGTGGAGCCAAAAAACCTGTGCTGAGAATGTGTGATGCCAGCTGCCTCTGATCTGGTGACCCGCGAGATACTGGCGTAGGTGAACCTCATTTTGGACAATGACCCATATTTGCAGGCAAAGAAGCCTGTTAATCCCTAGTTTAATGGTGAATTGGTTAGTGAATGGCAAAGAAACACAACTCTTTAGTAGTCTAATCCAGGTAGAAAAAGTAGATCTACCTCTAAAAGACATCTCTTTGCTTTAAGTGAAGTCCAAAACAAAAGCCCAGTTTGCCCGTGGTGTATATGCTTGTGTGGAACCACTGCTAATTCACTGGAATGCATTTTCTTAAAAAAAAGAAAAGTGTTTCTTCTACTGGTCTTCTCTGCAGCTCGATAGTTCATGGGATGAATATAGTTGTGGAAACACAAGAGTATTCAGGAGCTGTATTCAGTATTCAGTGGACAGCAGAGATTGTGCCTATTGTTAAGGCACAATATAGATCAAAAAGTTGGATTTCAGTGTTTGAGATTGGGGGGGGAAAAAAGACATTTAATATCAAGCCTACATTCTCTTGAATTTTCCAGTTGTTTTTTTTTCTGGGTCTTAATTAAGAACCACTCACGATGGATTGCTGCCTGCTTTGGATTAGAGGTCTAATCCATGATTATTCACAAAATACCCATATTCATCAGCCTTTGAAGGACAAATAGCTACTTAGAATGTGGATAAACAGTCGCAAACACTGTGACGTACTCCTTGAGACACGGCCACCTTGCCCTGGTATAGCTGATAAGCAGTGTTTTCTTGCATAAGGGTTTGTCTATGTTTTTCCTCCTGGTTGCACTCAAAGCGAGGGCTGGTGTGACTGCTGTGCTTTTGGCCATCACTAGAGGGCTTCAGAGCGAGAAATCTGCTTGCCTTCCACATGATGTCAAGAGCCAGAGGTTTCTTCTTAAACCTGCTACACAGCAACACAACAGATACCTTTGAGTTATGGTAGTAGGACCTTACTGGTGTTCAGTGGTTTTTGCATCTTCCATTCAAACAACTTATTTCATAATTTTTTTTCCCCTTTTTAATCTGCTCTTTTAATCATCGCAAGATGAATGGTGAAACAGGGCCTTACCCAGCCCTCCAGGTGTGAGGCGAGTAGGGCTGGTGGGCAGCTAACAGCTGATAAAGGGTTTTGCTGGCATCCTGCTCTTTCCCGAAGGGAAGAGGACGGGATGTGAAGGTTGGGGGTGTGCACGGGCACGTACCTGCTTCCCAGGCCAGCACCGCAGTGTCGGCCTTGGAGAGAGGTGGCCAAAACTGGGTTGTGACCATTGTGTGACTGTAACAGGTGATGGAACAAGAGGAAATGGTTTCAAGTTGCACAAGGGGAAGTTTGGATTGGATATTAGGAAGAATTTCTTTACTGAAAGGGTCATCAGGCGTTGGAACGCGTTACCCAGGGCCGTGGTGGGGTCCCCATCCCGGGAGGTATTTAAAGATCGTGTAGATCTAGTGCTTAGGGACATGGTCTAGTGGTGGGCTTGTCAGTGCTAGGTTAATGATTGGACTAGATGATCTTACAGGTCTTTTCTAATCTAGGAGATTCTGTGATTCTGTATGTCCTGTGGCTCCTGGGGAAAAGTGTCCGCTCACGGACCAAAGACATGAGGGAATAAGGGCTGTATTGTATGAAAGACAACCTTAGCTTGGTGTCTTTGCTTTGAAGAGGTTTGCCAATGAGTTGGAGAGCTGCCCTCAGCCAAGCCTGCTTTCAGTGAGGAAGTTTTATAGGTCATGAAAAGCGGCAAAGTCCTTTTTTTTTTTTTTTTTTTTTTTTTTTTCCTCCCCACCGTGCCTTGCCTTTATATGCAGCAGTACACATGCACTGCCGTCATCCCTCCCTTGTGCTTTGGATCATCGGCTCGGCGTTCGCCCAGGGAGAGCTGCGAGTGCCTCGGATTTCTCTCCGTGGTGTGGGAACGCTGGAGCACATAATGGCTGTGATTCAAAGACAAATGCTAGCTCTTTGCTACTGATCACTTTGGCAGAAACCCCCAGATGCTTGGAGACTACAGATGGAGCTGATTTGGGGAGAGTGGTCAAAAAAAAAAAAAAAAAAGTATCCACAACCTGAGAACTTCCCTTTTTTTAACATTTTTTTTATTACGTTTTGCTATCTTTGTAATAGCATCCCTGTTCTTCCTTTTCCTATTCTGTACCCCCCGCCCCTTGCTTTTAAATTCATGCCAGCCAGAGCTCAGCTAAAGGCTTTTCCTAGCAGACCGTCATTTGTTAGTAACCAGCAAAGACAAGCTTAACCAATTTAACCAACGCTTTCTGTGAGGCTTTCCTTTTTGACTGGGCTTTGGGATTTCTCCCTGCGCCCGTTGGATGGACGAGGCTGCAGGAAACCGCAGGAGAGGAGCCTCCAGCCGTGACGGGCTTTGTTCAGATGCCTGTAGTCTGGCAGAAGCTGACCTCCACAACACATGGTCTTTCACTTAGCTGCCTGTCTCCGGCTATTGGAGAGGTCCGATTTGCTGTGTGTGGGATTTCTGCCGCTTCCGTGCTGCTTGGTAATGTTTCCCAACCGACCGGGGGATCCCATCCTTGCCTCGGTGGCAGAGCTGGAGCTGGAGGGGTTGCTGCAGCCTGTCCCTTTGTGCTCGGCTTCATTGTCACACAGCTCCGCTCTGAGCAAATATGGTGCCTTAAAGCATATATCCTTCTGAATTTTGAAGCTCTCTAAACGAATCAGGTTTCCTCCTTCAGAAGTAAATGTCTCCCCCTCTTTGTACCACCACCACCCCCCCGCCCCGCTTTGGCTGGGCTAATTGCTCTTTGTTTGTTTTCAAATCAGTGTGATTAACGGAAGATTTTTCCAGACTGTCACTTTGTCGTGTTACAGGACTAGCATAGTAAAAAGTTGTAATATCTGTTGGGGTGAGTACCGTCAGCACAGAGTTACAGGCTTTTTCCTGCTCATGAATCGTCTTCCCATGAGACCCTGTAGTGATAGCATTACTTTTGTTTTAAGGGAAAACTCCCTGAGAAGGAGACTATTTATTTATCCAGACAAGAGAGGCTGGTTTGGAGTTTGTTTTTTTTTTTGTGGGTTTTTTTTTTGTGTTTTTTTCTTTTTTTTCCTAAAACATGTAACTTTTTAATATATACTTAAGGAAGGTACTGGTCTGGGTGGTCGAGGTGGGCACAGCTCCCGTGCGGATGCTGGCCGGCAGGTGTAGCCGGGCAGGCTGGGACCACGTTTGGTGCAGGAGATGTGGTGGCTACTGGAGGCTGGGGAAACCGAAATGGTACTCTGAGGGAGAGGAGATTATTCCTGTATAGGAGGGTTTCAGTAAAACACATTAGGCATGTGTTTATTTTACAGTTAAGTTGCTGAGTGTCACTTTTTAACAGTGGCTTGGGGTGGCCTGGGCTCTCAGGTTTCTCTTACAGACTTTGTGGTTGAATTAGGGTGGGCCTGTCCAGGAAGAGTTTTGAACTGAATAAACCTAATTTTCTTCTTATCAGCACCTGGGTGTCGGTGCTGACTCCCTTGTTCCGATTCCGACTGCTTTTTGCCTGCTGTGCATAGGCATCCACAGTTTTAAGTATCTGTCTGATGATTAATTATTTCTGCCCCTGTGGCCCCACGGGTCCCCTCTGCTCATCGTGGTGCAGCGGCGAAAGGCAAGGGACAGCAGGGCGAAGAGCAGCCGAGCCTCGCTGGGAGCCGGGGTCGGGGTTGGGAAGGGGACTCCTGTCCCCAAACTCCTGCCAGGGCTCTCAAGGTTTCAGCTCAAGAGTGAGAGACTTGTTCTGGGACCTCAGCTGTTTGTTTTTAAACTGGAGAGTGAGATGCCCTAGCGGCTCTGATTTTTGAGGTGAAATACCGTTTAATAAATGCCAGCCTGTTCACAGCCCAGCAGTGAAAACAAACCTGTAGTGTAGTATTAGGACCGTTTATGCTTTCTCAATTCCTATTTTCTTGGCTGTTAATCGTGGTCGCTTTGCCGCCTGCCCAGCTAAGGGTAAATGTAGCTGGGGTGTCATATTTTCTGCAAGCATTTGTTGCTTTTATTTATCCTGATGGAGGCAGAAGGGCTTCTCTTCTGGGGCAGGTCGATAATTAGCTGGCTATCGGCAGCTTCCTTGCTCGGCGAGGGGGAGGAAGAGAGAGGGGGGGCCGTGACGCCCCGTCTGATAGATGGACACGAGCATCTTGTGGCTCTGTTCATTGTTAATTCACTCCTGCAGCACCGCTCAGCTGTGAGGTTTCCAGGCGTGCTTGGCAGCGCCGACAACAAAAACATCTGGTCCAAGAATATAGTTCCCTTCTGCTGGCAGCTGCATGAAAATGATTTTGTACATAGTGGCGTAATGCCAAATGCACTTACTTGTACACTAAAGTGCACAGCCTTTATAGAGCCTTGGCAGCGCAGGGCGATTTTAAATGCTATGCATAAGTCAGCATTAATCTACCAAAGAAAATCAAAACCTCAGCAACCGTTTTCGTAAAGAACTCACTTATCACGCGTGCCCAGACGTGGCCATACCTTTGTACCTGTCCAACAGCTGTTCCTGTCTGAATACGAAGGAAGAACCTTGTGGTCGCAGCCCCGGTTGTCATCTGTCCTCCGGAAGGGTTTGGCACAAACATGAAGGGAAATTTGCTCCTCGCAGACGTCCCCGAACTCCTCTCGTCAGCAGCCACGTTTATCTGTTACTGATAGAGGTTGTCTGTCTCCTCTCTTGTTTTAGGAAGGACCTAGTGTGTGCTGGAGAAAATGTTAACTGTGAATCAAGTAGTTTGTGTGTCTGCTGGTAAATTGTAATTTGAGTGATTGGATCTGATAATTACAGAGTCATCATCGTCGTCTTGTCAGTCAGTTGTAAATCATTCTAGAATGGATTTCCTTTTTTAAGAAGAGCTGTACTTTGAGTGCAAATGTATTTTGGAGGTAAAATACAATATCTACATTCCTTCCTGCTTTGAAAACCCTTAGGGTTAGAAGTGTGGATCTCATTCTTATGTGAACAAGCAAGTTGAAGAGAGTTCTTTGCTCCAGCAAAGCTGCTCTCAGCCCATGTATTTCTCGTTATTTCTTTTCTGTTTATTCCCACAGAGTAGCTGAGCTTGGGTGGTGCTTTTTCACCCCCAAAGCTGCTGTCGACTTGTAGGTTTCAGGAACGCTGCAAAAGAGTGTGGAGGAGCAGAAACCCCATGTCTGGCATCAGTTATGGGTCTGACTTTGCCCTTTGCAGAAGGAGCCCGTTCCTCCCCAAGAAGAAGCAGATGGTTTGAGGGCTCAGACTGGGTATTTCTGCGTGTGTGTGTAGGGCTGACTGTCTCACAGCTACCGATCTGATCTTAATCCTCTACTCTGTTGCTGCTGGGAGGAGCAGTCTTCACCACACCAGAGAGAGAAGGAAGAGGAGGTGGAGATGGTGGCAAAGGGAGGAGGAACAAGCTTCCTCCTACCGGCTTTCAAAGCGGTCTTTGCTTGCACTGTCGGCAAAAGAAACTGAAGTTAATTTTCTGGACTATTTTTAAAATTGAAAATGGCATTTGACAAGCCTGTAGGGCTTGGTCAGGTCTCTTCCCTTCTCCTCACCCCAGCCACCCGTGGTTTGCGTGGACAGCGTATATTCAGCCTGTTCTCAAATACACGACGGTGGGCTGGTGTCGCAGCTTTCTTTGCCATCCCTTCTGCCCCTCGTCTGGTGCGAGGAAGGGGCCTTTGAACCTCATGAGTCCTCCCTGTCCCCGCCTGGTGGTGTTCATTTGCAGTACTTTCTCTGCATAAGGCAGGGGAGAAGGTTGCGGGTTACCGACAGAGATCTAGCGGTGACTAATACTGGACCAGAGGAGCTGAAGTGTTTGACCTTTAGGCAAAGATTACCTGAAATTAAAACTTGTAAGGACTTGTGCACTCGCACTGTGTCATTCAATCGTGTTTGCAAGACACATGTACAGATCGGACGATTCCTTTTATTCCTGGGCAATTTACATATTTTGGCGGCTTCACAAAAGAAACCTTGTGTTGAATAAGTCAGATCATGATCTCACACTAGTCCTTGCTTACAAGGAGTTTTTTGGAGGCTGTAGCGTAGCCCAGAACTTGAAGTTTTCCTTTTGTGGGCGTTAAAACAGAGCATAGGTTACTGGCAGCACGTACAACAGGCGTTAAACATGAGTATTAGCTCCTAAGCCAACATATTACCTTCGATGTTTGGGGATGTGAGGGCTGTCTGTTAGATGTCGTTTCATCTGGCAGGTGTAGAGGTACAGCACTTGAGAAAAGAAGCGTCTTCTTAGCTAAGTGAAGTATGTCACTTTATAGAAATGGATTGGTGGGCTGCAAAGAAGATGCAGTAATTTTGTTTTCAGGGCTTTTCTTAGTGCTCATTTTCTGACAAAATGCAGGGCTTTGTTAGTGTTGCAGACGGAGTTTTAAATATTTGGAAGGAAAAATTGCACCACTCGCAACATTTTAATGAGGAGGATTTGCTTAATTAAAGCCTAGAAGACTTAGGGAATGTGGACAGCTGAGGGATTAGCAACGTGTTACAAAGTTCTTCTTCCACCTACCAGTTGATTTGGGTTCAAAAGCCAAACTCCCTAGTAAAACCTGTAGTCTTCCAGCAGCTGTTTCCTGGCCTGGTGATGCTACCAATGACCAAAGCCTGGATTCATCCTGTCTAATTTTAGGGATGTAGTGGTTATGCTGAAGCCTGGAGCGTAGCTGCCCTTGGTGCCTGCAATTTAGCATGGGGAGAAAGGTGCCTGTAGAGGGACAGGTCTTCCCACCTGAGGTGGGACTTGTCCCATAGAGGGGTGAAAGTCCCTGGTGGGACTGTGTCTCCTAGAAGTGTGAGGTACTTACTTCATGGCTATCACAGCTGCTCACTGCTGGCAATTGTGGTGGTGCTCCTTCATGCTCCCCCATTATTATTATTATTAAACATATGATTGATTTTTTGGAGTACCATCACCAGTCTGCTCCCTCTGCTTCACAAATCTGTGTGTTTGCTTTTGGCTGAAATAATATTACATACCAAGCAGCGCTGAGCCCTCCATTGCTGTTGGTCAAAGAAATGGCAGCATGTGATGGAGCTTCTGAATTTCTCTTACCAGCTACTTCTCCAGCCCCATCTCTTTTTAATAAAGTATGCTGTGTGAAACAGCCCCGAGGAAATGCTGAAGTGGGATTACTTTTCCTTCCTCTCCTTTGTTCTGTTCCTATTCTGGGTGTGCATGATTACAGCTTTTGGGTTTGTGGTCACAAACTGTTTGGGTATTTTGTTTGTTTTTTATCATTTGTGTTTCATTCAATCTACAAAATGAAAGAGGCTGTAAACAAATCCTTCTTCCCTGTTCATCTACAGGTCATTGTGGATGTAAGGCTGTATATACTGAATGAATCTGTCCTGTAGGTGAATTGGTGTGTTCATGTACTTGTGAGTTTTCATGACGTATATACTAGAAGAACATTTGTGTTATGCCAGAACTGCCATTTTTAATGTATTTTACCTTCCTGGCTTAAATTTCTGCTATTATAGCTTCTGTGTGGCACTTGGTACGTGGGAAAACCTCTTTCGGTCATTTCAGCCTTTTGTTTTCTCTCCTTTCTCAGGTGTTTGTCTTCTGCCCCACTCCCCTCAAAGTTAAAGCTCAGTTTCAAACTAGAACTTTAGTTTCTCATTGTATCTCTCTGGCTGCATCAAACCTGCAGGGCTCAGGAGCCTTTTCCATCTCCCAGGTCCAAACTGTGGCCCAGCAGGGTCTGGACTGCACACGCAGGGAGGAGACCTGTGCTTTGGTCCCCTTTGGGAAGGAGATCTGCCCTCCAGATGGGAATGGTGGAGCTTCACACTGCCCAGGGGGAACAGGGGCGGGCCAAGCAGTGGGCAAACACCTCCCCTGTCTCTGTCGCCCCCAGAGGTGCTGCTTTCCTTGGCATCAAATGCACACAGATTGGAAGTAGAAAAGCTGTGCAACTTTTTGGCTTTGTGCGTAAGCCTGTTTGCTCTCCAGCGTCTATGTCTCCTCTTATTGTCTGAGCCCGGAGCTTTGCATCAAGGAAATTGTTTTAATTTCTTTCCTTCACACACAGACTTATTTTTCATATCTGCTAGCAAGGGCTTGTTCTGATCACAAAAAAACCCTGAGACAGGATGTAGAAATGTATAGCAACAGGCGTTTTTAGTGTGACTAGTAGTAATGGAAGTAGGGTACTACGCTGAAGATGCCGGCACAAGGCTAGCTTGTTGCATAACTTGTAAATAATTTAGGCTTGATGAGGATGGACAGTTGAATTGCATAGCTGGGATAAGCATGCAGTCTGAGCAGAAAACTCTTAAGTAATCATGACCACGATCGAGGGACTAGCCTTGCAAACGGTTGAAGGGATTTGCCCTTAGGAGGTTTCTCTCTTGGTTTTCTTCGGAAAAGCCCGCGGCATCCTGGGGTTTTACTGGGGGAGGTCAGCAGCAGTGCAGTCTCCGTGCCTTCAGAGCAGCTCATTCAAGTGACCGGCGAAGGCACCAGGGGCACATCGAGGAAGAAAGAAAATATTGTCATCGGAGTGATTGGCAGAGGAGGTGGTTTTGGAGGGGGGGGGAGACAACAGACAAGTATTGTCTTCACGTGGTTTTTGGCTCCTTCCTGCCCGCACGTGATTCCGTCTCCTGTGCCTGCACAATGCTGCTACACAGGCTCCTTCGGGCAGTGCTGGGACCCTGCTTAAGAGCTGGCCCTCCCTCCTGCTTTTTTGTCCAGTTAACTTAATTGTTGCTTTATGGCTGCAGCCTCAGCGATGGCACCGTTGCGAACAATTTGGCTCATTTTCTCTCTTGTTTCAGATGGTGCCTTTAGCATGCAGTAGAGAGGGTGTTGTGCCAAGGGGAGACAAAGCAGCCTCTGTTTTGCATGTGTTGGGAAGTGTGTTCCTAACCTGCTTGATGAAATCTTGCCACTGAAGGTAACCAAACGTGGTCATAAGGACAGCTCTGTTCTCCCAGCCAGTTCTCCCAAAACTAAGATTTTATTTTTTTTTTTTTCTTTTTTACCCTTGAAAAGCATCACAGCCACCTTCTGCGCTCGTTCTGCCTGAGCAGAGCGTTGCCGGTCTGCTGCTTCTGGCAGCACGGCTCTGTGCCGGCGGCGGAAGCGTCTCAGAGGCTGGTGGGCAGCTCTCAGCGACAACATGGGCTCCAGAAAGCTCGCAAATGGTAAAGCCCATGAAGGGGTTTCTCTGCACAGGCTGCATAGGTGGACAAAGGACAAAATCTGAGAGGTGCCCTCTCAGCCATGGTGGGACAATGCACCCACGCTACTGCTTGCTGGATGTCTAGTGCTCCTGCAGTGTCACTGAGCGTGTGGCGTGATGGATGCATTTTCTTAAGGGCGAACAGCCTGCTGGCCTCTGAACAAGTGCATATTTGGGAAGGACTTGGAGGGTACAGAGAAATGGACATGCTGGTGCCAAGGTGGGAAGAGTCTGTGGGTAGGTAAGGGGTCTGTGAAAGAGAGACCTTCCACGTGAAGTGGGACAGGCACCGTGAATGCGATGGGTGAGAAGGTAGCAGAGGAGAGAGACAGAAGGGAAATAAACTTGCATGAGGTCTTTAGCTTGAGGGTAACAAAGCTCAAAGGCTCTGTAAAAGACTCTCAAGAAAGACAGGATGTAATAAGAAACTTGGAGGCTCTTGTATGTTAAGGTTTAGGAGGGACTGTATATGGACTTGTTAAATGTTTACTGCACATCTTGATTAAAGTCTTTTCTTTTAAACAGTTTAGGCTTTCCCTCCCAAGAAGCCTGTGTTTGGTATTTTCTTTTAAGAACTATTTTATATCATATTCTCAATTCCAACACTCTGTTGTGGCGTTGGAGAGGATCGCATTTCTTCACGCTGCGTGTTTCTCCGTGCTGCAAGCTGCTCTGCTTTATACAGATTTCCTACCTTGGCAGGCGCTGGCAGGGACTTGCCCGGCACTCGGACTCTCCTTGCTCTTGTGGTTAGGTTCCTCCCAAAATTACAGTCTCCTTCCCAGTTTGAAGGCAGCACCACAGCTCCCGGTTCAAATACCGCACTGTGCGCTGCACTGCCCCAACTCTTCTCGCCAAAACATCTCCCTTGTGTGTGAGAACTTTATTAACAAGTGTGTATATTATGGATTCCAACACCAGAAAAGGTCACCTATTGTGCTGGGCGCTATTCAGACTTTCCCTGTGCTGGACGAATTCAGCTCTGAATGGATGCTGGCCAGGTCTGGGGTGCGAGGGGGAGGGGAGGGAGGATGTGACACACAAGCAGAGTTGTGGTTTGTAAAAGTTGATGTCGTGATTTATCCAGGAAGATTTTTGTTTGCATTTGGTGCCTTCTAGGACTTTTTTCTTAATTTTTTTTATGTGGGTGGAGAGCAGAAATGAAAAGTGAGAGGAAGTGGAAAGGAAAATAAGCTGGGTATCTTGTGGGCTTCTCCTGTTTTTCTTCAACTTGCCTATTGTGGGGGAGACGGCGAAAGAACGGCCGAGTCGCTGTGGTTCTGGAGCCTCTGAAAGCAAACCGGTTTCTTCTCCACCACTCTGGGCATCCGTAGGTTAGCACTCGCTTTGCCCTCCCAGCACCGGGCTGAGCATCCTGCCTGTCCCTCCACACAGATCCAGACTCTCCGGTGATTTAAACATTCCCAAATCCTACAAGCCACTGCTGGAGCTCGTGGTGCCCGGCAGCTCAGCTCACTCTGAAACCCCAGGTACAGCGCTGCCGGCTGCCCTTCTCCAGGCTGTGCAGCTCCCGGGGTACAGGCAGGCAGAGCTTCGTGGGCAGCGTTGGGATAGCAAAGGAAAGGAGACATGGAGGCTTCACTTCCCCAGTCCCCCTTTGCCTGTGTCTTTGGCTTTCCACGGTTGGGGAGTGGTGTTAATTCTTAAAACGCTTGGTTGTAGATTAAAATGACTGGATGTCATTTGTGCACAGAAAGCTGAGATTTGTCACTGTCTCATTTCTTAAATCGGAGAGGAAAGTTACTGAAGGGACCGTGTTTGTATTCCTCTGCAAACTGATTTAGGGCAGCATATAAATCATCTGGCAGGACAGATAAACTCGCTCTTACCTTCATCACAGAATGTTGTTTTGTTTTATCCTTGCTTGGCTTTGTTTCCTCACTCACATTTCCCCTCCTCATAGTACTAGTGTAAATAAAATCTTCCGAAATTGTCCTGAGTTTCTCCTCCCCAACCTGTGCCATCCCTTGGGAGGGCGGAATCAACAGCCAGCTAAGAGCCGTGATCAGGCAGCTCTTCCACCCTCCTCTGGGTGGATGGAAAGTCACCACTTACATGCCCTGGGATACTTCCTCGCTGTACCTTTAGTTGTTTGGGGTTTTTTTAAATTCAGCTCCTGAAATAATTTCCTTGTACTATAGAGCTTGGAAAACAGTGTTATTCCCCCCTTTACTCCCCGGGGTGTGTTTCTCAGAGACAGATTCTCGTAGGGGTCTCGTACCAGTTGCAGTGCTGGGGCAGGTTGGGACTGTTTTGCTTGGTCTCCTGAGGCACCTAGACAACGGTGTTTAGGGAAGTATATAAAAACAGGGCAAGCATGGAGTGATTTTTCTTTTCCTTTGGTTAGGTCCTCCCTGCTTCTGGCACTTCTAGAGCTGTAGTTCCCTTCTCCCTCCCTATGGCGATGTCCGGCACGGTGCTTCTGAATTCCCCATCTTCTAAGAATTTGTATAAATAAGCAGGATTTTCTTGCAATAATGATGTGAGGGAGGGAGTGAGGGGGTTTACCTTTGGAAAATGAGCTGAAATTGCATAATTGAGCTGTCCAGATTAATATTCCTTACATGGATCTGCTCTAGTAGCTTTTATTTGACCGGGAGTTACTCCAGCGGCAACCATGGTCGGATACTTAAATCACTCAGATACTTAAATCATCGCAGTTTTGTAAATGGTGATGTAATGAAATAACAAATCTGTGTGCACAAATCCAGTAATCTGATATTTAGCATGCAATGATGAATGGATGAGCAAGCGGTGTGGAGATTTTGTGCTACAGTCGTAAGCAAGCTGATGGGGCATCGCTAGGTGGCACACTGAGAGGTAACACACCTGGTTTTATTTTTAATGTGCCAATTCAAATGGTTAGAAATTATCTTAGTGCACATAGGTGGATTTCTGTGCAGGCGTCGTATGTGGTTTTTAATCTTACTGGCAAAGTCTTTTTGATAAAAGAGCATTGCGGTTAGAAATCCCTAGAGAGGCTGACATGTCCATTTAATCTCTGAAGGGAAATGCATGGAAAGGGAAAGGAGAGCCGCTCCGAGCTTAATTTAACCACGTGAGTCTTGCAAAAGTATAGCTTGCTGCAAAAATTACTGGTAATCAGACATGCTGTCACAAACAGACAGCGAATGTATAAGTATAAAACACTTACACCAGCCCCGTCACAGGCCAGACAAAGAAGGTTTCAATGGGAGTTTGTATCCATAGATAATGGCTTAAAGTGGTAATTGATGCCAGCTGCATAAAATCACTAGGAAGGGCTCACCAGCTGCCTCTCTCCTCCAAGAAAAAAGGATGTACTTTTGTATTCCTTCAAGAGAATGACAGCCTCTTGCCTCAGTTGGTTTTAATTTTCCCCTTTTGTGATCCCGGCGCCTCTGCAAATGGTGGGACTGTTAGCAGCGGTGGTGCAGCGCCCGTGTTGTTGGGAGGAGGTGAGGGACCTTCCGTCCAAATCCCGGGACGGCTGCCGAAACACCTCTCTCTGCATAGGAGGATCTCTGCTGCAGGCTGCAGCCTGCCCTCCCTGCCGTGCATGTGTCCATAAGGAGACCTGTGCGGAAACGGTCTTATCCGGTGAGATTTTTGGGTGGGATTCATCTCACCCTGATGCGAGACATCTGCAAGATTGGTGTCTGGATCTTGGATAATGACCTCATCCTCCTTTTGTAGTTAGTGGGGAGAAGTAAACACGGGTAGGGCGCACATTGTTTGGTCTCTTTCGGATGTCCACATTGGGATGGAATCAACTTTACCCTGGAAAAAAAAAAAGTTCCTGAATCTGGAACAGAACAATTTTGGTCTGGCCACTTTTTTTTGGCAGGGGATGGTTTTTTTTATTATCTTACATCAACTGCTGTACCACAGTGGTAGTGCAGCCTTCTCTGTGCTGATTAATCCTCATGATAGTTCCTGTCGCCACAAAGTCTTCAGGACTCAGTGCCAGGGAGTTATCGATCCACACTAAGTAAGTGGAGTCCTCCAAAGCCTGGCGAGAATTACTGAATCCATTTATTTTTGTAGGCTGGAATTTGGGCTGGATTGAACTGTAGGTGAGACGCTATTTGTGTCGTGGAGAAATGTTTGATGGTGGCTGAAATAGGAGTTTAGGACCATTATTAGCCTTAGCTAAGGGAGATGCTTAGGGTTGCTGCAGGCCATTGAGCAGGTGCTTTGACACAGCCACGAAGGAGAACTGAAAGAGCAGTAACTGCCTGCAGTCTGCTGGCTCTGTGTGCACCTTTTTTCTGTTGTTGTTTGTTCTTTGGTTTGTGGGTTTTTTTTACAGTGTGTTTTGGGTTTTTTTTTTTAACTTATTTGCTTTTTCAGAAATAGATCCTGTCTAAGCATTGTCATGTTGGCTGTTGTTACAATAGATAAACATGAACAACCTTTAGGACATCCTGCCCATTGTATTGTAAAAGCTATTGTGTTCATGTGCTGAGGGTAGGAAATAATTTTTATATAAAAAGTCAGTACAAAATAGCAGATGAATCCAATTATACATATTAACCTATCAGCGACTGAGTCCTAAACCATTAAGTTCAACAAAGCTCTTATTACAGTTTTTTTTGCGTAAATCCAATGTTCAGCGTGGTAGTTTCTAGTATAAGCATGTATTCTTCTTCTTCCTTTGTTTTTTGGTGGGGTTTTTTTTGGTGGTTTTTTTTGGTGGTTTTTTTGGGTTTTTTTTTTTTTTTTGCATATGGTCTAAATAAATAAAAAAATCACACGACAGCAAAGACAACAGAAGCAGCTGAGGAAGCACTGAGTTAGCTTTTGGCTCAAAAAGCTGTTCTGATAATGCCTTCTCCCAGGGCTGCTGTTCACTGGGAACTTTGATTTACAAGATTATTTTACTATTTTGTTCAGTGTTCCAGAAATACGAAGTGTTTTACTGTAAAGATGCGTCATGAGAAGATTTAAGAATAGCTTATCCCTGGTGCGTTTTGGGAATTCTCTCATAATAATTTACAAGTAAGCACTGCATCCCATCCTACCATTAGTGTATTTGAAACAATTGTTTGCTTTGTAGCATAGGGTGGTTTCTTACGCTAAAGCCATGCGCGCCAGTGTGTACAAATAGTTAACGTGTACTTAGTATTAACATCTGCATATGTCGTGAATAGGATATTTGATTGCTGGCGTGATACAAATTGCAAGGAAGTTTGAAGCTTAAAATTTGCTCGTGTAATCAGCTTTGACATTACAGGATAATCAAAATACGTGCTACCGTTTCCATCAGCCAGCCACCCTAGGGAACAGAGGTTTCGGTTTCTTCCTGGAACCAATTTAAGGTAGACGTTTTCCCCCTGGATATCTAAGGCTAGAAAATTGCGGAGCGAATAAAGATTGTGCCTAAAGGGGTAAAACCAGCTGCCTTTTCATTTGTTGCCTTGAGAGGTGCTAGGTGAGGGCTCCCACTCTCTAGGTATGGTAAGAGAGAGCTGGGGGTGGGATGGTGTCTGCTCCTTCTTCTTCTGCATCTGCTGTGCCTGCTCAGGCATCACCTCAAAGCACGCATGGATCCTTCTGTGCAGCGCGTCCCACCGTCACATCAAAAGCGAATTGTGGGTGGTTTTAAGGAGCTGTTGCGTAGCGTTAGCCATTTCAGCGCTTTGAAGGGATGACCTCCCTTCACCTGAGCTGCTCCCTGCTCGGCACCTCGCTGAGGCGGGGGGGGAGCCGGGGGAAATCCTTCCTCTGCCTTTGTGTCCCAGCATCCTGTTTACCGCCCGGGCTCCCGGCCCTCTCTTCCTGATGCACTTGCTCTTCCTCCACGGAGGCAGATGGAGGAGGAAACCTGTGCAGGAGGCGAACGCCTTGTCCGTGCAGCGAGTGGAATTCCTGATCTCCACCTCTGCTTTCCTGCACCAGCCCCGTGCTGGCACTGAGGTGGGACCCTGTGGTCCTCACCGTGGGGGGACCCACCTCGGAGAGCCCGCTTCGGCAGCCGGCTGCGCTGAGCCGCTGTCTGGCATTTAAATAGAACTGGTTGCAATTTTCAAAATTAAAGGAAAAAGATGAGGAAGGTGGAAATAATACTCCTGTATCGTAAATTTTCTGATTTTTCTGGTTTTCTAGTTCTCTGGGTTATGTAGAATAAAAGCTAGCTATGTATTTGCTTAAGGTATTACAAGCACAGGGGTTTTAGACAGATCCTGTCCTGCTCCATCATTGGATGAAGTCCAGTGCATCATCCTTCATTTGCTTTTTTGCATTACTGAAACTTGGGAAAGTAAGGTCTGTTGTAGACCATCTCAATAAACAGGATTTTGATGGCATGAACATAGGATGTGTTTACTAAGCAGGATGCTGGTATGAACTGAACATTTAAAAAAATCTACTCGTGTGAAAAAGAAGAGGAAATACATAATGCATGTGGTGTATTAAACATGTGGGGTTTGTTTTTTTTTTTCCAAAGGATGAAGAAGAAGAAATCAAACTGGAGATTAATATGCTAAAGAAATATTCTCATCATCGAAATATTGCAACTTATTATGGTGCTTTCATTAAGAAAAGTCCTCCAGGACATGACGACCAACTGTGGGTAAGCAGATATTTCTCAAGCACGTTCATGAGCCTTTCCCTTTTGGATATAGTTTGAAGATGATAGAAATATCATATTATGGAAAGGCAAACTAATAGAATTTGGTGCTTGCCTGAACTGATAGATAAGCGAATCACATAGGCTAATCATGCATCCTTAAGAGGATGGCTCAACCAAGATTTGCTATTAGCAATGGATTTGCTCTTTAAGTAACTTTTTTTTCTCCCATTTCCCAGATGGATAGTAACATGTTTCATGGGAACAAGGCAGATGAGCTGAGCAGTAAGAATGTGTGGCTGAAAAAAGAAAGCTGCACTTGAGAACTGTACCCATTACATTTCTCATCCCACCTCATCTACACCCTCTAGAGGATTGAAATTTGGATTTGAAATGGCAGGGTACAGACATCAGTGCATGTTCTTCCGTAAATAAATGGGATTTGAAAGAATAAGATGTGTTGCAATGGTGTGATCAATTTGATTCCTTCAGCACTGGATGTGCTCTTACTCCTGTTGCTGCTAATGCATTTTGCATAGCTGAGCAAATCCAGATTCCCAGCATTAAATTACAGTGATTAAATCAGTCCTTGAAAATGTGGTAACTAATGTGAGACATATTCCATATATGTCTGACACACATTGGAGACATTTGGTTTGAATCCATTTTCCAGGCAGAGATGTAAAATAAATGATATTCTCTGCTTCACGAGGGTTTCCCAAATCAATGCTGCAACCTGATTATTTTGCTTCGCTAGACAGCTGGGAACTGTGTTTAATGTTGGTTGTATGCTGATATTTGTTTTTCAGCTTGTTATGGAGTTTTGTGGAGCCGGCTCTATCACAGACCTTGTGAAGAACACAAAAGGGAATACCCTGAAAGAAGACTGGATAGCATATATCTCCAGAGAGATTCTGCGGGTAAGGAAAATAGTCTGCTCCACTTGAAAACGCACAGCCTTATAGAGATGTAGCCTAGCTTGAGGTTCTGCAAGAAGCTGTTTCTGATCAATCCCCTTAGCCATGTCATCGCTTGGAGAGCGCGTAGGAGCAGATAGATGTCTGCTCCACATCATTTAACTCGGTGTGAGTTGTACTGTATTGTAACAGCAGCCTTGCAGAAACCAGCAATTTTTAGTCATGAGAAGCCAGCAGAAGAGCCAGTGACCTTACCTATTGTAGAAGCTGTGAAACAATGTCCATAAGACACTGTTGTTGAGAAGCCTGAGGCTGTAACCGTGTCGTAACACAGCAGGGTGTGGAACGGGCTTTTCCAAATGTGCTTTCAGCCGTCTTCCTCTGCTCCTAATGTGGAGGAAGGGAGTTGTTGGCTCGGGCCAGCAGTCAGGACTTCTGTGCTGCGATGTTCTTGCATATTGCATATTCCTGCAATCTATCTGGAGCAAGCAGCTACGTCGTATGTGGCTGTGCGCTGTGGAATGCTAGCAGACGGCGCTGCAAAAGTTTCTCAGGAAGAGGGATGCCGCTTACCAGTTTCTCTAAAACTGAAGCTTTAACTAATTACTCTTCATATTTAATTTCCAGTTGGTACAGTTTAAGTGCTTTTTGAATTGGCATTTGTTTGCTGCACTAAGTAAATCTGGTATGGTTTTCCTCGTGCTTCTTTGTAAAACAAATTGCCTCCTACCCATACCACTACACAGTATGTTTGTTCAATTGCCTCATCATAAACGAAATTCTGAAGGGCTTTATGTTAAAGGAAACCACCACAGGCTCTTGCATAAATCAATGCTGCTGTTGTCTGTGCTACACATTTGCTCTGCCTTGGTGATTTTTAAGATGGTGAGGGAGGGAGATGTACGATTCTGCTCTCTTGCTCTAATTCCAAATGCTAGGAGGGAGCCCAGCTGCTGGCATTTGGGCTGGCACATTTTAAGTTGTTTAGAAGAGAGAAGAAAAGTTGAATACCTACTGAAGGTTGTATTTCAAATCAAATGGATGATTTAATATGAGGGAAGCTAACTTCTGCAGGGCTGATCTTGTGCTTGGTTTGAGAACTGTGTGACCTTGGAGGTATTGCATGCTATGTTGCATGCTATGTTGCATGCTATGTTGCATTCATCCTAAGGTTCTCCTTAGGTAAAGCAATCACACTTGCTGAGGAGAGGAAAAAGTGATTTACCGCAGAAAAGAGTTAGGTAAAGGCTATTTTCTTGTTCCTGTGAGAGATTTGCAAAAGGAGCCTTAATTGCTTGCTAGCAGGAACTGGAATATCTGGAAAAAAGGAATGCTAAACTCGCATTGCTATGAGACGTTGCAAAACCTGATTCGACACCAAGTTTGTCAGAGATGATGGAGAAAGGTTGTGTAACAGAAAGTTAAAATGAGCTGAAGTGCCAAAGATTGGTGCAGGTAGAGACACAGGTGAGGGTCGACCTAGTGGATCCCTTTGTGGTTGAAGGGGCCTGAGGACTGCAGGAGAATGGAGAAGTGCCCTTTTGTCTCCTCCCAGCCCTTGACAAACCCAAATGTGGTTTTTTTCAGTAAGGTTAGATGGTACCCTGGAGAGAACAGACCATTATCTCTCTGGCTGAGTTGGTGTAGCAGAAGGCTTTAAAGAATATCCTGTGTGAAGCTGTGGAAAAGCCTTCATTCCTGTGAAAAAGAAGACCACACTTAGCATTAGCAGCCAGCAAAGGGTCTTGGGGACATCAGCCATTCACTTGATTCACTTGTGACATGTGTGGGGAGGAGCTATGGATGGTGTTTTTTTTGTCACGCTCATTAACTGTTTAAAAAAAAAAAATAATAGTGCAATGGTTATGTAGGCAAACTGGTAAATGATCATTTAATGAAGAACATGTGTTAGGAAATATTTCTCTACAGCAACCACTACTCTCTTAACCTCTTGCAGCTGTAAAGGTTCTATTTCTTTATTTTTCATAAAACATTAAAAGCCTATGAGGGCAACACGAACAGGCAAGACGATCCCACCAGAGACTACAATTTTCCGAGCAGAGAGCTGAGGAGAAACCAAAATACAGGCAGTTGCTAAGAGGGTTGCCTGTTGTTCTCCCAATTACATTAGAGAGTAAAATGCAACATATGTCTTCCTCAGCCCTCCCTCCACATGGCTAACGCTTCGGGGCATGTATCCAGGTGCTGTCTCAACAAAAAGCACCGTATGCCAGGAGGTTTTGTTTCCTTTGGAAAGTATAATGCTCATGCTTAATGCTCATGCTTTTTTTTTTTTTTTTTTTTCCCCTTTTGCATGTTTGGGGGGGTTTTTTTGGTTTTTGGTTTTTTTTTTTTTTTCCCAAGGAACAATTATCTGGCTTGATATTTATGGAGGCTAGAGAAGAGAACTGCAGCTTTGCAGCAGAGCTTTTGTTTGTCGTCAGTTGTCCCTCGCCCTCAAACATAACTGCCAGTCCATCACCCTCCCACCTCCTTCGTGGGGGTGCATACATGCACGCTGGTGCTGCCTCCTTTCTCCCTCCACCCCCTTTCCCCGGACTAAATTTTGAGTGACCCTGCATGTGTCAGATGTCAGTGACGTACACCGACACTGATGTCATCTACAGTGTTATTGCACGGAGACTTTCTGGGAGCTGAACTTTCTTCACGCCACATTGTACAATGCAGATGTTGGGCTGTATTTGGGTACAGGGTGTGTGTGACCTGAGGTCTGTGTCTCTGCTCCTGTACCAAAAGCTGTGAGGCTGGTGTGCTGCTGCCAGGCTCCCGCAGCTCCCATTGCACCCAGCAGCTCAGCAGGAGCCCGAGACCCAGTGCTACGGGCTTTGCGGGTGCTGGGTATGGGTAGTCTGCTGCTAAGCCAAGAACCAAACTCTGAACGTCCTCTCCTTCCTCTCCTCTTCTTAATGCAGGGGTTGGCACATCTTCATGCCCATCATGTGATTCACAGGGATATCAAAGGGCAAAACGTATTGTTAACAGAGAACGCAGAAGTGAAACTTGGTAAGTAGGCACGCACGTCCACTTCCTCATTCATTCAGCCTTTGTTTTCTGATCTTCCCAATCTGGTTTTATCCTCTAAGAGCCCTGCGACGTGTTCTGGAGCACGTGCGCTCTGTCACTGCTCCTGTGTGAATCGAGGCCTTGCACATATTTCCTCTTGCTTTGGGAGGATGGCATGCATTTTGTTAGAAGATGTTGGCTTTCATGCTGGAATTGGTGAGGGGACCGTTTTGTGCCTCCCGCTGAGCCACGTGTGACTTGGGTTGTTCCTGAATCCCTTTATTCTGGGCTGGGGAAGTGACAGGAGTCACTCTTTTATTTGGCTTTAATTAAAATAGCACCTGCTGTGCAGGTTCTGGACACAAAAGTACAATCTGGACCAGCACACTCGAGGGAGCTGTCGTGTCAAGTTCAAAACACAGTTCCATCTCTGGCATGCCTGCTGAAAACTGTGCTCACCCTTGGCCTCTTCTTTCCCTTCCAAGTGGACAGACTCTTTTTCCTTCTTCCTAATCTGTCTCTTCCAGTTACCGCACACTTTAACCTTCTGTGTTTGTATCACACTATATTCGCCACCTTTTTTTGGTTAAATATAGAGCCGTGCTGAAGCCCTCCCACCCAGCCCACATCCCTTCTGTTTTGCATTACACCTTCCTGCAGCACGAGGCATGGGAAGACGTCCCGGCTGCTGGAGGAGGAAGCTCTCGGCAGAGCTTTCCTCCTTTTGGTCTGAAGTGGAGCACAGTAGCTCCCAATCCGTTGCTCCCACTGAGCTCGTCTACACCAGTTTGTCAGTGTCGCTCAGATGATGGATGCAGTGAAGCTGACACAGCCCTCCTAGAGCAGATGCAGTTGCTGGTATAGAAAGGCAAATATCACTGTTGTCGTGAGTGGGAGACTTGAAGGGAGGACAACACCCTTGTAATGTAATGGCCCTGTGATGAAATGGGCATCTCTTTTGCAACCTGTGCGCGTATGTGCTCAAAGTTGGCACCTTTGGAATATTCCTCGTCTTTTGCTCTTATCGATGCATCTGCTCAGTGCATTAGAGCAGAGAGCAATTTGCTGAGGAACAGATGGTTTTTGCTGTCCAATTTTAGAGCAGAAAAGGTGGACAGCTGAAAAGGAGACATGTTCACGCATGTGGTTTTCCCATAGCATGAGAGGTACTTTTGGGAAGCCACTCCCTCTCTATAGGCAACGGCACTTGGCTCTACCAGTTGGGAGGGGAATAGCCCTTCCTCAGCCTCCCAGGCAGTATTTTTGCAGCTGTGTGCTCCCTTCTGTACAGACAGGACGGTGAGAGATGCAGTTGTACCAGTCGTACGTTGCCATGTCTCTTGACGTTGTGGCCCAAGCACGTTGCACGTGAACCACAAAGGTTCGGCTGCCTCAGTATTAATCATCATATTTCTTCTCGGCATGGTCCTCCCACATGGAACATCCACAGGGCTTTATTTCCAAATCGCCTTACAGAAGTAATCACTGCATTATTTTTCCCCTCTTATTTTATTTTACTCTTTTCCCACCCACAGTGGATTTCGGTGTGAGCGCTCAGCTGGACAGGACAGTTGGCAGGAGAAACACATTTATTGGAACTCCGTACTGGATGGCTCCAGAAGTTATTGCCTGTGATGAAAATCCAGATGCTACATATGATTACAGAGTAAGAGAGTCCTGTTCACAGAAAAAACTTACCCCGACATACAAAACCTCTGCACTTGCAGTATGAATGATGGCAGTTTTTGAGACTTCTTATGCTTTGTAGGAGTAATATTATTTTGTGTAGGTATATACTTATTACAGGAGTACAAGGAGTGGGTCACTGAAGTTGTGACCTTTAGAAGTTGCCATTACTTGCATTATCATAGCTTCGAGGCATAAGGAGTAGGACTTCAGTGTGCTGTAGGTGCTCAGAGAAGGCGAAAAAGGCTTTAACTGGAAACTCTCATGTTCTCAATTTGTATAATGATTGTACTTTAAATTGTGTTAGACTCTGTCCCAGTTATTGTAGTAACCCAGAACAATGGATTTTAGGTGTTGCCTTAAATAGAACCACCGTCTGGAGAGTCAGTAAAGTACAGAACAAGCTCTTTAAACTGTGACTATTCCTGATTTCAAGATACATATACATGTTGATAAAAATTTATCCATCGCAACATTTCTCAATAAAGACCATTTTTTACATAGTATGCTGCAAACCAAAGATTTAATTACTGCAAAACTATAATTGGCTTGATGATATTTGTACTAACGTTAAGAATATTATGTATGTGTATTTAAATTTCTCTAGTGAAAGCATCCTGTAATCTTAAAAGTTCTTCTCAGGTTGCTTTAATGAAAGTGCAAGGAAAGAAAAAATATGGAAATACGCTTTTTAAAAAATCTTCACTTAGACTAATGCGGTTGTTCCAACTTTTAACCAAGAAGGGCAACAATGATATAAGAAAGCCTGTGATTAAAGCCTTACAATGAATTTTAGATCTGAATATCAATTATATCCATTTGCTGAGATTGATATTGGTGTTAGCTATCGCTGAGTCAGGGATAGTAGTAGTGAAATAACTTCATCAGTATGTGTATGTCTAAATCTGTTAAAAAAACCCAGATTATTTGAATTGGTGTTTTTGTACCTTTTGACTAAGTAAGATTGATCAGATTGATCCCATTTCTCTTGATTTAATCATTTTTTATATCTTTGTAATCACTTTTAACATACACCTCTTTGTACCAAAGATAATGCTTTATATCTTTGCAGATAGATGGAGTTATTAGGAAGGGTACCTTCCTAATAAGGAAGGTGGCTATGAAATGATCTAATAAAGGAGAAAAAACTCTCTGCAATACCTGTTAATGCAGCCATGATGTGAAAAATAACTCCTCCTGCCTCTGAAAACACCAGTTTATTGTGCCTGGTGGAGCCTGTAGGGCTCTTTCCTCCGAAAAATTAATGGTTGAAAGATTTTGTAAGATCATGAGGCTGTGCAGTTTAGCTTGAATGGCTGGATTAGACCAAGAGAAGCAAAAGTGACCATTAGAAATGCTTCTCTGCTTGTAGTACAAGCAGAGCTTATTTGCTCATAAGTTTTGACTAATTTTTTTAAAAAGTCACTGCTGTGACCAGAAGTGAAGACTGCTTTGCTGAAGAACAGCTCTCTTTCAGCAGCCTCTTCTAGTCTTTTGCCCCTTAAGCCGTGGCAGCCTTTGGAGTTGGTTCCTCTCCAGGACTCTTCCACCTCATGCCTGTGTGTGACCCCCCTGGCTCTCGCCCAGGCTCTCCCTCATCAGGGCCACTGGCCAAAGGTGGTGCCTCCAAAGTCTCCTGCTGCAGGACTCTTGTTCTGTAACGTTTCAAGCAAAGCTGAAGTGATAGGGAAGGAACGCTTGGTTTGGCTCCGAGCAATGTGTCCAACAGAAAAGGTTTCTTGCAAGTTTATCAGTGATGACTGTTCCCCTAGCTAAAACTATTATTTGATTATTAGGAATAGAAAAAAAAGTCCAGGACTGGGTCTATTCCACTAATCTGTGTTTGTTTGCTTATCTTCTGGTTTAGACACTAAGACAGACCTGCCAGGTTTGGGGTTTTTTTTTACCCTGCAGTCTTCATATCTCCATCTTTTGTTTGGGGGAACGGGTACAGTGTTTTCTGAGACTCTACTAACGGGAAATGCTTAATCCTTTGTAAACAAGGATTGAAAATTCTGTTGTTTCATAGACTTAGCTTTGGGGCCAATGTATTTTTCATTGTCCTAATGTGAATATATTTTTATCTGTTACTAGAGAGGGTTGTTTGCATACTCTGTATTAATATGTGCGTGCATTTGTATATATATATGTATTATATGACAAGCAGGAATTTGTGATACTGTTACCAAAAAAAAAAAGTAGCTTGTATTATTTAAATAGCCTTGGTATTTGGTTTCAGTCTCACCTACAGGGCCTCTGTAAATAGTACTGTCTTACTGTCTGAATGGGTAAATCCACCTACTAACATATGGTCTCTCTCTTTTTACGCAGAGTGACCTTTGGTCATGCGGCATTACAGCCATAGAGATGGCAGAAGGAGCTCCCCGTAAGTGATACGTGTGCTTCTCCAGTGGGCTGATTAAGACTGAAATGTATACTTGGGAGATGCTGGTTGTAATCCAAGCCTAGTTTTGAGGTTTCTGAAAGTATCCTCATGTTATTTCTGTTCTCTATGATTTTGCCTGGCCTATAAATATAAAATCCCATAAATAGCAATGCTTTTGATAAAGATAGGATTGTATTTAAGGACTACAGCGCAGGCTACAGTAATTTAATTTCTATAGCAGGAATATTTGGAAGCTAATTGAGTGTCAGACTTCCTTCCTATGGGTAGTATATTGTGTTCTGGAGTTGTGTCCCAATTTGTGTATGGCCTGGCCTGGGATGCTGAAACCTCAGCTGGGGAGAGGGGCAGTGGGGCCTCAAGAAAACTGACCTTAATGAAAAAAGCATCTGTAGCAATTGTTTCTGTGTTGGCTTTCTGTCAGTCTGGGTAATGCTAACATCGCTTGTCCTTTTGTTTCCACTCTTCGATGGGTAGTGTTGATCTTCCTTAGCAGTGAGGTGACTTAAACTGTAAATCCATCTTCAGCGCAAAGTATTGAACTTAATGCTCCCTGAATGAGAATACTTATCATTCGATATGGATGTTTTTGAGAGAGAAACATGGAAACCAAAAATGCACGACCTTTTATAGCTTATTTTCCCCTCACATAGTTATTCTTTCTGCAGACAGCAGATATGTGCAAGGGGGACTGAAGAACTTGAAAAGAAATTAGGCATGATGTTTTGGCTTTTAATGTTAATTTTTATGAAAGTCCTTATTGAACTAGCAAAGATGCTTACCCTCACCCCCAGCTGGAGCTCTGAATTTAAAAAATAACAGCCTGAGGTACCTAAGAGTGAGTTAATTACATTTTTTTTTTTTTTTTTTACACATAAACAACCACCACACCACAGCCCAGCTTGAAACCTCTGTTTTTGAAATAATCACGTTGAAATAAAGTGTTGATATTTTCCTAGCTCAAATACGGTCATTTCATTATAGCCACTGCCTGATTTTTTTTGTTGTTGTTAATGTAAAATTTATAAATCAAATCATAATGCTCTTGTTTTGATTCATGTTTTGGGATGGTTTGTGTTTTTTGTTTTTTGGTTTTTTTTTTTTCTTTTCTGTCTTTCTAATTGCACGTTTGCATGCATGCCCATCTGAGAGCTGCTCCCAGGACACCTCAGCCAGCGCTACATTAACAGCATTTGAGCTACCGCTTGACCTCCTTTTTGCTGTACCTTTTTGTTCAGTGCGTTGGGTTGCCTGGATGGCTTTCAATTAAAAGCTGTGTGTGTGGGTTTTGTAAGCCTGGAATTGGACAATAATATTTTTTCATTTCCAAACCGAAGCAGAGCTTGGCCCCTCTTTGTGTAAAAGCACAAGAGGGGCTTTTGAGAAATAAGCAAAGGTCCGATGTAAATGCTGAACAGCTCTTGCTTTGGTCTGTCTTCTGTCATGTGGGCTCTGCCTCCTCCTCCAGCAGCGGCTGAAGAGTCCATCTCTAAGCTTGGTGGTCTGATGGGATCCACAGGCATGTAAGGGGCTTCTCTGCCAAGGTTGTGGGCCCCTATTTCGGAATCCAGAATCCTCTTCACATCAGTCTGTTTCTCCTGAATTTCTGCTGTTTGGAAAATGTTACTTCTTCCTGCAGCGATCATTCGGGCTGAGACTAGTGGTCCAAGAGGTCAAGCATAGGAAGATGGTAAAAACAGAGGATTTGCTTCTAGTGACCTTTCTTGGGCAGCTTCTCTCCCTGCTCCCTTGTTTCGCTGAGTTGGCTCTGCCGTGGTGCTTTCCTATGGAGTAGGAGGAAGGGCTGTCCAGCAGAGATCCCGGACTCCTGCTAACATGTGCTGAAACCAACGGGACTTTTTTTGACAAGAGTCATGGTTTTGCAATTCAGTTCTGCAGGGAATCCTTTTTTTGATACAGTCCCTCCCATGCTTCAAAACTGTCAGGCCTTGGAGTAAAGAAAATCTCCAAGTCTGGAGAATAAAGCTGAGGCGTCCTCCATAATGGGAGAGAATGGCAGGTGTAGCAAAGCTTGTATAAAACAGTGACTGTGTCGTTCTTCCCTTCTGCCGTCATCATCTCCCAACATTTTATTGACCAGAACGTAAGTTAGATGATTTGGGGCTGGAGGAGAGCCATGCACAGATGTTCCCATCATGGTTGATTCTGAAGGTTAATCTATGCCTCAATCTCTTTCTTTTTTTGGGGTCACCCTTGGCACATTGAGCTGTGGAATTGTTGTCATTTCGGGCTAATTCAATGTAGCTGTGTTGCTGTCTGCATCTGCTGCACATGCAGTCGGCATGGTGGGAATGGTTGTGGAAGTTGAAGCCGTGGTATTGCCAGAGAGCAGCTAAGTCAACATCTGTGTGTTTCTGTTTGGTTTTGTTTTCTTTCCTTCAGCGCTTTGTGACATGCATCCCATGAGGGCACTCTTTCTGATACCCAGGAACCCTCCCCCACGGTTAAAATCCAAGAAATGGTATGTATTAGTTATATCTTGTTTGTAGCCCGTTCTGTAGCATGTTGTTTTCTTGTGTCTCATTGCACGCTGTTTTGGTATTGCTTCCACAGAACTGTAAAGCAATTTAGCTTAGCAAAAATCACTCAGTTGTTATCTTCTGTGCCACTGAATCAAAGCATGAAATAGAAAGCGTACGTTGTTTATTTTGTTCTGTTTGTCCCAGAGAAATTTTATCTCGAATTGTGTAAAAATAAAACCCAAGCTTGCTTTCTTGACAGAGCAGAATCGGTATTAAGGTGACAAATGGATACATATTTTAAAAAATAAACTCCCGCAGCACTTTTAATATGCAATATGTTTTCTCAAATGTATCGTAACACAGAAACAGAACAGTACTATAGCGTTCTAGTTGGTAAGTTGAAAGGAGCTATTAAAACTAATGAAGGCTTTTACTGTAATTATTGTAAACGATTGGAATTGGGTATGCACTTCTTGCCAGCTGAGAAGAATCCATTAGTATCGGAGGATTTCCTCCCAGTTACTGGTTACAACTGGCACGTATGAAACAAAAATACTCCCTAGAAAGAGGTTTCGTATAGATTGAATGTGATCACAGGATGCTGTGATCCTGTCAAAATAATGAAGTGATTTGACTGCCTATTCAGTATCAACATAATATAAACTTGGCTTGCTTGCTGGGCTTGGTCTTTGCCTGGATTGACTTATTTATGCACTTGTACTATCAAGGCATCCCTCTCCTGCTCTCATACTTGCTTTCTGCATAAGTTAAAGGAATAGAGATGCATATAGAGTATTTGCATAAGCCTTTCATGAACCTTCTTATTTAGAATAGTAGCACTTAAGGCATGAGGAATAAAAAAAAACCCAGCAAAGTTACCTTGAATTCAGCCTCTTAGATTACAGTAGGAAAGTGCAGCGATGGATGGAAACCGTTGTTGTTTTTACACTTAACCATGTAGTGGAGGTGTTTGCTGCCCAAGCACCGGAGCAGGTTGAGAGCACCTAGCAATCAAAAAGTAACTCTGGCCAACGCCAGCACTGCTGTGACTCAACTGTTTTGATGGTGTGCTCAGTGACAGGTTGTGAGAAAATAGGCCAAACAATGAAAAGTGCAGTTTTGAATATGTCCATTATTGGCATTTTGCAAGGCAGCTTGTTTGGTGACTTCCATCTGGAGAGGTCATCTTTCAAGGATTCAAATGACATGCAAATTTAGGAAGGTGGTGCTCCAGCTTTGCCAGCTTCCATACCCTGTCACTTCACGCAGTGTGCTCAGTTCAGTTCATGCCCTTGAATTGCGTCAGTGAGAACCTGACCCCAAGTGCCTGTGTTGAACAGACAACACTGTTCAACTCCGCCTATTGTTCTATGAGAGTGTTGGGTTTTTTTTTGGGGGGTGTGTGTGTATGTGGCTCTTTGGGTAAAAAAATAAAATAATCTCAAATTCTCGCAGACCTATCTCAGTGATCCCAGGTGCGTACAAAAGCAGCGCGGTGCTGCTCGTGTCAGGGGAGTGTTGGCCGCAGTTCTTGCAGCTTTCGGTATGGCTGTTTTGAAGCAGACGTGCCCTTAGATAGCATGAGCAGGTGGAGACACACCAGAGCTGCCCTGCCTGTGCTCCAAGCAAGCTGGATGCTACCCAGCTCTGGTCCAGAAGTAGCAGAGCTGGGTTTGCATGATTTGCCTTCACTAATAGATCCTGCCTTTCAGGGCAATTACGCCTGTGAAAGAGGGCACGTTACTGTGAGGCTGTGCCTAAGCACTGCAGGTGTGTTGGTATCGCCCTGTGTCCATCAAGCCCAGTGCTCAGCTGGGGCCCACTCAGCTCTGTTGAGGAGGCACACTTGTAGGCAGCACTGGTACCATCCTCTGGCATGTGATGCTCTTTGAGGAAAGGAATTAGGCTTTGAGGAGGAACAGAAAAAAAGTTTGAGCTAAGTTTTACCTGTGATCTTGTTTTGTTTTGTTTTTTTTCCCTTCCTGCTTTCTCAGGTCAAAAAAGTTTTTCAGCTTTATAGAAGGTTGTCTAGTGAAGAATTACATGCAGCGACCTTCTACAGAGCAACTCTTGAAACATCCCTTTATACGTGACCAACCAAATGAAAGGCAAGTCCGAATCCAGCTTAAGGACCATATAGACAGGACCAGGAAGAAGAGAGGAGAGAAAGGTATGCGGCTTCTAAAAATCAAGTATTGCAGCTTGTTAAAAATACATGTTTTTGTCCTGCTCTGCATTCTAAATCCACACCCTTAGAAAAGCTCCAAACAACCCAAACCCTTGAAAGGTTCTTTTGTAATTCATATTTTGACTATCAGCAGGTATTTAGGTTTTGTTCTGTCATCTACAGAGAAAGTGTCAATTAGGTGCCTTATTTTAAGTTAAATTTACTTGCTTCTGGGCCACTGCCTCTTCCGTATAAGCATTAAACAGTATTTAGGAGGATATTGGTATATATGCTTTTCCCTTTTTTGGTCTGTGGTAGGTGCATTTCTGGAACGGTGCCATAAATCAGACTCGCAGGAAATAGCCCATCACAGGAGCTGTGAAGCAAATATCTTGGGCAGCATGTTCTCTTTATTCAGGTGGTGCCGAGGTTCTCCAGGTGTCTTGTCTTACACATAAAACCCGGTGTCGTTCAGGGAATTAGCTGAAAGTCTGCTGCAGAGCACTGTGATGCTTTACAAGTGTGAGAAGGTGGGCTTGTATATGTAGAATGAGTTCTAGCATCTGCGATAGATCTTCTCACTGAAGGAGATAGGAACCGGTTCACAAAGTTGTTACTGCAACTCCCCACCGTCTTAAAATTAAAGATAAGCGCTATCTAAGCCTTTGTTTCTTTCCCATTAGATGAGACAGAGTATGAATATAGTGGAAGTGAGGAAGAAGAGGAGGAAGTGCCTGAACAAGAAGGAGAGCCAAGGTAATAATTGCTTTTGGGAGGGCTCTGGGCAGTCCATGCCAAGTAAGTCTGAAGGTCTGTGACTATAAATCAGTAGCAGGCTAAATTTCTGTCTCTTTATTAAGTGCACGCACAAGCCACACAAACCACCCAAAGGGTTTGAATACCTATTCCGTGGCTGCTAGAGGTTTTAAAGCTCCCTCTCCTATGGCTTAAGAGCCAGCGAGCTCTGGATGGAGGGAGATTTATGGCAAATATGATTGGTCAGGGGTTCCACAGTGTCAGAGCTGGTCCTTATTTTGCTTGGCCTCATTTCACGCCTTCCACCGAGAGCGCGTATTTGACGTGCATCCAGTGTCTTCGGTCTGAAAGAAACAAGATTAAAATTTAACATCGTATTATATTTTATTAATGTTTCCCCTGCTTTGGAAAAGGTATTTAATGGCCCATCAGGCTTTATTGTACGGGAGGCTTTAACTTCCTCTTGTTGCAGTTCCATTGTCAATGTGCCTGGAGAATCGACCCTCCGACGTGATTTCCTGAGGCTGCAGCAGGAAAACAAGGAACGGTCTGAGGCCCTTCGGAGGCAGCAGCTGCTGCAGGAGCAGCAGCTCCGCGAGCAGGAGGAGTACAAGAGGCAGCTGCTGGCAGAGAGGCAGAAGCGCATCGAGCAGCAGAAGGAGCAAAGGAGACGGCTAGAAGAGGTAGAGACAAGAGGCTGGAGCCCAGGGAGGCAAAAAAGCCCCTCTTCCACTTGGGTTTCCCATTCCTACACCGCTTTAAAAAGAGTTCCCTGTAGCCCCAGCACATCCAGGAAAGAAAACATGTTCAAATCCACTGGCAAACATAGAGCAAAGTGCTTAAATCGATGTCTGGCTACTTGAATATGAGCCAACGTCCAAAGCATTTGAATATCCAGCAGCTCCTATGGAGGCAACAGGAGCCAAAGCTGGGTTGTTTGAAGGTATTTTGGGGGAGGCTGTGTCTTGGTCTCTGTTCCAAAGAAGAGGCAACACGTCTAGACTTCAGGTAGCTGTAGAGAAGGGGAGACATTAATTATTTCCAGATGGATTTTTTTTTTTCTTTTAAAGTGGGCAGTGCCTCAAGATTACTTTTTGGAGGCCATGACATGCTTAAATTTCCCTTCAAAGCTTTCTGAAACATGCATGTTTGGCATTCATTCATGGCAGGTAGAGCCTATTTTTTTATTTCTTACTCTCTCATGCATAGTAGCATGATGACTAAAAGCCACCTAGATTTGTAAATATGTTTTATAAATCAGTGTTAAAATTATAACTCTGCAGAAATCTCAAATATGTAAATCATACCTTTGTGATATGGTAAGTATGCAATTTGCATACACTACCTGAAGAGAAAAGAAAATGAATGTGTAGGTACAATATTGTTCTGCCATACTTTTCACCTGCTAAGATCTCGTGTGCGTTTATATATATGTAGATGGAATATGCAGTGTGAGTTTCAGAGGTGGGAGGATTTCAAAACAGTTCTTCAGGCCAGAGCTGGGTATGACCCAGAGCTGAAGTGAAACCAGACCTCTGGCTCCTCAGGAAGTGCAGGGTCAAATTCCAGTTGTCCTTAAATGACCTCTTGCTTGAGTCGCTGTTTCAACTGTTCACTTAGCAATGGTGGAAAAACTACACCCCGTCTGGTTTTCCAAACCCTGGTAATGTTTAATGAGGAGGCAACCAGGACCAAATGTTGATTTGCATCCCGTGACGTGTTTACATAACAAATAATACAAAATTTCAAATGGCTTTCCAGGTCACATTATGCTCCTTATCCCTCTTTTTTGATGTGCAAAGGAGTTTAGTGCTGCTATAAGGAGGGATTGGTAGCAGAGAGTCAGCCACACATGAAGCCAGGAGGAGGGACAAGGGGGAGGCATATAAACTCAATTTCTCTTCTGTTTCTTCCCCACCCTTCTGAGATCGCCAGGATAAACATCGTAGCTCTTCCAACTGTTTTTCTGGCTCTGTAGTGATTTTGCAGGGGGAGCAGATAATAAAAAGAGGCTAGGAAAAAAAAAAAGAGCATGGGACAATAGGAAAATAAAATATTTTTTTTATATTGTCAAAGGTGGGCGAAAGTTGAGATACCGCTTAGCCTCTAAAATGTTGCTTAGTATGGGAATCAATTAGTTCTTTTAAATGCTTCTTTAATCTCCAAGCTTCTGCAGGCGGTACTTTTTTGGCGAGAAAGGGGGATACAATTAAATTATCTGGGTCATTTAACTTTAATAATCAGTACAACCCTTTAAATCTGGAATTTATTTTTAAAATAAAGGAGATGCTGCTACTTGTAGTTGAAACAAAGCAACGCACCTCTTTGCTGCACGGGATTGAACTTCTTGGGGATGTTGCAGAAATCACAATGTAATGATCAATTAAAAAGAATAGGCAGTTACCTGAAAGTTATATTTAATCAGTCCTGCTTTTTAAAATACAGAACCGAACTAACAGCTTCATCAACCACAAGACGGCATGTAGTGTAAGTTGGTGTATTCCTGAATACGGTTACACAGTAAATCATGTAAAGTTTGTAAGAGAAAAGCTTTTTACCTTTTATTGAGTCTATAACCTCAGCCTGGTTCCCTTAGAGACATGAATATAAATGATGAGCTATAAAGGTTTCCTTTTGCAGGTGATGGGGCAGGCATATTGTTCTTAAAGTGAATTAAAAAAAGCGGTTCACATTGAGCTTTCAGAAAAATCCCCTTAGTTCATTGGATATTGTGGTGGAAAAATGTATGATCCCAAGTGATTTTTAACAAAACAACAGTCAAAACAAGCTGTTTAAGATGGGGGAAGGGCAGTAGACACATATTTAGATAAACATCAGTGTTGTGACACAATTGTGCCAAAATATTGAAATGCTGTCACTTTGTCCTTAACTAACCCCCCCTGTTTTGATGCCAGTAAACAATGAAGATGTTGGTAACGTGAGTTAAGATTAGTCTCAGGCATTGAATCTCTGGGCTTCCATCACTTTGTTGATATTTTTACCAAGCTGGATTGTATGCTTGGATATACCTGTTTAACATTCTTTGGGAAGAATTTTATGCATTAGATAATCTCCTTGGACAAGTTGCTTATACTCCCCCCCTCCTTCTTCCATCCCCCCCACCCATATCAAAACCTGAAAGCCCAGAAATATTTATTAAAATTGAGGGCTTGTTCTTACAATGCTGGCACAGAGCCTAGACAGTTTTGACCGAGACTGCAACAGGAACGGTGTTTAGGACATCTGCCAAAAACTGTAATTCTCAGCAGTATTAGAGAAAAGATTACTTTTTAAAAGGCATATGGGTGACTTCTAAAACTCGTTGCAGGAACCTTATAATCTGTGTATTACTTAGGAGGTGGAAATGATACCTGGTCAAAGTGCAGAAAATTACCCGAAACATTTTGGGAAGGGGATTGCTTGTCCTCCCCTCTCCCCCCCCACCTTAAAAATCATATAAAGATTAGTTGCATAAATATCAGCTATATGTCATGTAAGTGTTGAGATGGTTAAAACAAGAAATCTAAGCTGTTCCAGGCTGTTCTAACATGGGTTTGTGTTTCTGTTCAGCAGCGTGGAGACACCAGTGTTCAGTGTGACAGGTATGCAAAGGCATTTGAATTTGTACTTTGCAAAACTGAGTCTGGTTTGGGAAATAGAGAATTGGCCATGGTGGAATCCCATTCTGTGTGGACCTCCACAGTTCAGGATAACTTGATTAAATGATGTCTCTGTCCCTGGTTATGAGAACCTAAGATGGATGTTTTTGAAGTGGTAGGTTATAGCTCCATTGGCAAGAAGTACAGTCCAGTAGAAGCAGATTTGTGGAGCACAATAATTAAAGTGCTGAGGACCCAAAGACTTCACTCCATGTGTTTGAAGACAAGAGGAGTTCCTTTGGAGTAGCTGAGGTCTAGACTGTGTGCCTGCTTGTGGTTGGAGTGCATCTGCCTTTTTAATTTCATCCAAAAGGAGTGGCTGGCACTCCAAGACATCTTCAAAATATGAAACAAAGCCTGGCAAGTGGAGATGATCGGATGATTCACTTCAAAAGAGCACTCCTGATCTGAACCAAGATGCTAATGTAGGTGTACCTGCAGGCCATTTTTGCCAGGGCTTTGTTTCTTTTACAGAAGGGGAGATTATTCATATCTGCTTAATTTGGATTGCTTGCAGTTTGGATTGGTACTGAATAAGAAGTTCTACTTCTGCTTTATCTCTAGTGTGGGCAAAGTGAAAGTCTGTTTATTAATCTTTTCTATCCTCTTCCCAAGCTGATACCAGGCTACCATATTCTTTGTGAAATAAATCATTAATATATGTGTTTATCAACCTTCATCTGAATATAAGACAGAGTAATAATATTTTATGAATATAAAATTAGAGGGTCTATATTTATCTTCAGCAATTCCCTGTATGAAGGAGGTCCTGAATTCGTTGGTGTACACCAACTGCATGTGTAGTTGCATTGCCCCCTCCTGGTAAATCATGCTCTACTGCATGGTCTTCCAGTTTGGAGATGTCGGGTACCATTATGAGATCATCATTAGTGCTCCCTAAACCTAGATGAGGAGCCAGAGTACTGACACAGTGCTTTCTGTATCTTTTTTTTTTTTATCGTTGGTTTAGTAAATGCTGGTTTTGTGAAATGCAGTAATTTGAGGCTCTATTGGCTCTGTCAAAATTCTGTTTTGGCATAGCTGAAATTTCTTTGAAGAGTTCCTGCCCTTACCTTCTGGTTGACAGTTAGCTCCTTGAAAATAAGCTTTTCATCTCACATAAACAAGAAAGTTGGTAATACCATATCCAACTAAAGAAGATCTGGATATGCATCCATAATTTCAGTGAATCCAGATCTATACCTGCTCTCTGTTGGGCAACACTGTTTTACGTCAGGCCTTTTTTGTAGTGCATGGTAAGAATTATAATATCTAACAATCACATTTATTGAATTCAGAAGCCCAAGTTCTATAAACAGAACTGACACTGGTTTTAACTAATGGTTTTCCCTGTCCCTCTCCCTTCCTTTGGGCAAGCCTGAGGAACACGGTGACCAGGGCTTTGGTGTGTCCTCCTGGAATTGTTGCTAGAGGCAGTCAGGAAGGTGATCTTGTGCCAAGGCACACGTGGTAGGAAGTCAGCAAAAGGGCTGCTTCTGAAGCCAGCTTGGGTCAATGACGGCATGCCACCAACCAGCTTTGCCATCGCTTAGTCAAAATGTAGACTAGAACCCAAGAGATGCTTGTCACTGTAGGCTTCCTTTCCCTAGGCTTGTTAAAAGTAAATTCCACTTTGTTAGCGGCCAGTAGTTCAATGCTCAGGTTTCAAAGGCCACATGCAGAGAAAGTGAAACTTTTCTCTTACAGCTAGGGCTTGGAATAAGCAGATCGTGGCGGGTGTTTGCGCGGGCTCCGGCAGTGCTGGGTGCCTGCCTCCCTTCCCACCCACCTGGCGAGGGGCTGAGGCGGTGTCTGATGGACAGGCGGAAGGGATGCCAAGAAACCCCATCTCTCTGTGTACTTTGGCTCGTAGACAATAGCACATTTGTGCTTTGGAGATTTGACTTAAACCCACACTGGTGGCAGAGAATCCTTCTTTTTCTTTTGTTGGGTAATAAGTATCTACTATCTGTGCTGAGCTAGCAAACTAGCTCAAGGTTTGCTTAAAAATCTCATCTTTTAACAGCTGATTTTGTTTATTTCATGATGCCATGGGAAATCAGCTCTCTTAGTCAATTTGTAACTTATTTTTCTCATATTAAGTTCAGTTGTTTATAGTTATTGCTGAATACTTCTTCGTTGAGTCAAGAGGCGATGGATTTCTTTCATTCGAAAGACCTAAGCTCTGCCCATCTTCTTTGTAGTGAGAATGATGCCACCCCAAGATCTGCAATATATCCACTTAACGATGTCAACACAATATTGTCAGACAGACGGGCTTCATATGTTTAAGAAGTGTTTGCGTTGATAAATGTGCATATTAACCAGTCAGCAGCGTGCCGTCTCTTGCATCCTCAGGGCAACAGAATTATTGTACTTCACATCTTAGCTTTCTTAAACAAAGAGCCTGTCAGACTTGATTAGCCAAGAGGCACCTGAATATATTGACTTAAATATAGAAATTATTTGACACACATGCTTATATTCAGAAATAAAAGTGCCTACTTAATCCTTTTACAGTGCTTAAAAAACGAAGGAGGGGAAGCAGTGAAACCTATGAAACGCACCGCGTGCCATAGCTGCCTTGCAGCACTTTAGCTATTTTTATATCTACATTCATTGAAGAGAGCTTGCTTAAGCAAGAGAGAAAAGGCTGGTAGATGAGTTTGGTCAGGAGAGGAGATGCAAGAGTAAGGAAGCTGTGTTTCTGAGAAGATAAAGAAAATGTAGGGGAGAAAAGAGCTTATGCCTTGTGGCACGGGAAGGTGGTACTGAGCCCAGGATGATGCTATGGGCCAGGAGGGAAGGTGTCATAGTTACAGAGTGGCTATATTTGAACAGTGGTCTTCAAGAAAGTTGCATCTTTCCCAAAACTGCAGCTAGTTAAAGAGAATCAGAAAGCAGCCTGTTTTATTTAAGTACTAGTAATTCTTAAGCATCTTTTTTTCTCCCAGCATTTCTTCTCCACTGTCATGTCAGTAGTCATTCCAGAAGATGGAAAAGGCTTTCAATTACTTCATAGTCATGCAGGGCAATGAGCCGAGCAGAGAAAGCTCATCCCGTGTAGTAACACAGGGAGCGTAGAGTGGCCTTTGCTTGTTCAGTTGAGCGCAACTATGAAACACACAGCAGTAACTGGATTTGTGAACCCAAATAAAATCTCAATCTGAATGTCTTGCAAGACTACTTGGAGTGCCTTAAGACTGTCAAATCTGTGCCAGCTTTGCTTTGACAGAAATTGGTGATAGTATTAACTTTTAACTTAAATGTGAAAAGGAATAATCAATGTAGGTTTTCATTTTGTTCTTGGGATTAAATTTGAGTATGCTTTTTTGGTTTAAATTTCTTCTATGATTTTTTAGCATATTATAGAAATATGTAATGGAAGTAAATGTTGCAGAGATATTCCCAGTTGATGGTTGAACAGGAGACAGCTGGGTCTTTTGACACTTATGCAGTTGTGGGAGGCTGCCTGGGATTTCGAGGTAGGTGGAGTAACTGGATGCTTCTGTAGAAGTGCAGGAAGAGTTGGTCACGACTGTATGGGCATTTAAAATGTTGCCTCTGAAGTCATATGTGGTGCTCTATAGACATAAATGAGTCAGTTCATGCTTTCTAGACCCGTTTTCCAGGTTCTCTTCAGACTTGAGCAGACATATCAGGACCAGTTTGTATTTGGGTCATGCGTGAAAGCTTATCTGTATAAGTATAAATGCTCAGCTCAGCTGTTTTTCCTCTTTTACATACAGGTGTTTTTGATGTTTTGGGAGGGGCTGAGGTGCTGTTGGTCAGCCTTCCTTCTCTCTTGGGCAAAGTTTTGGGCAGTGCTTGGTTGTCGGGCCAACACCGCCAAATTCTTAGCAGATCATGAACCGTGTTAAGAGAGAGGCTGCTTACCAAAAGCTCACATCATTGTCATTTGAGTTTTAGCTGATTCAGTGGGGCTGATAATTCCCTTTTGGCAACATTTAGAGAAAGTGTTGAAGTCAAGAAAATTGTTGCTCTGGTTAAGATTTGAGTTCAACAGTTGTTCAAAGATTGAGATTGAAGTGTGAGCCTCTCTTGAAGAGCAGCAGGGAGCTTCCACACCGCGGTTGTCAGGAATATGGTACGTGACTTTGTGTGTGTGCGTGAAGGAACCAGAGAGAGTAAGCGAGGCTGCTTTTAGGGATATTTGTGTGCTGGGTATGAGTTAGTTTCCTGGTAGAACACTTGCATAAAATGTTTTGTCACTCAGTTGCAGAGCTTGCCAGTCCTGGTAAATCCCTCTCTTCGCATCAGAAAACAACCCCACCTCTTTCTTTCTTTGATAACAACAAAAGTAAAACTTTGTGGTTTCTTTTCCCTTTTTGTAGCAACAAAGAAGAGAACGGGAAGCTCGAAGGCAACAAGAGCGTGAGCAAAGGCGGCGAGAACAGGAAGAAAAGAGACGTCTGGAAGAAATGGAGAGGAGGCGTAAGGAAGAGGAAGAGAGAAGAAGAGCAGAGGAAGAAAAGAGGAGGGTAGAAAGGGAGCAGGTGAGTCCATACAGATATATACCCAATAGGTTTGTTTCTTCTAAATTCTAATTTAATTTTTTAAAAATTAGTAAGCCTAAAGCAGCTTAGAGGCAACCTAATGCTGACCCTTTCATCTTTGTTGTCTCTGACAGCAAACGCACTAACATAGATCGTAGGGCTTTATGGAAAATTCTGGCAGCCTCAATATTCCCTCAAAAAAAGAAGCCTCATTGCAGTACTCATTCTAAATTCAGCTCGTGCCCCGGGGCTTGACTAAAAACCATCAGAATTGGTGAAATCATCATTGGGGCTGAAAATCGTTTCTGGGCTTGTCTTGCTGGATCAGTGGTTCTTGCAGGACGTGCCCCTGTTCAGAAGACCTCCCAGAGAAGGGCTGCTCTGTTGCGTGTCAGCTTCTGGCACCCAGAATTGGTCAGAGGCTCATCATAAACTTTGAATATTCTGAATTTGAGATGGAACCTTTGAGCTGCAGAGGATTTTCCTTCCTAAAACTTAAATATGCAATCTCTATCTCTCTTAACTCTTGTCTATTTAAAATCAGCTCTATTAGTGTATGCCAGTTCAGGCAGCAAGTATATATCATAAGTTGTGTCAGTGTGCCCTTAATACATTGAAAGTACAGGTGAGAAACCTTTTCGACTGTGAAATTCAGCTGCTGTGTGCATGAAATCTGCATGTTTTAAAATCCTTTAAAAACTTTCATCGGGGTGATAATCAGGGTAATAATTACTGTGCACGTACTGCAGAATACTGATCCCAAATAAAGGGCCAAAACTACTGTCCTAGAGGCTGATTGTAAATTTCCCGTTAACTTCAGGAATGCTAGTTTTGGCCTGATATACCTTAATTTTTTCTTATGTAAAATCACTGTATTTGAGATCATTGATGATTGTGTTACTGGGCAATTTTATTGTGTTTGTGTATATTTCAAAGATTTTTGAGTCAAAAGGAGAGAAGACTAACCAATGGGCATGAATATATGGAAAATCTCTAATTACAGCACAGCAATTTGCTTTTGGGCAGGCACCGGGTATTCCCCCAGCTGCTTTTTAAACTGTTGAAATGCTAATTACGCACAGTGCCAATAATGACAAATGGTTAATTGATGTGGCCAAGCTGAACCACCCTGAATTTTACTCTTTTTTTAGAAGAAAAGACATGCCCCCTCTTAGAATTTTTGTTAACCTGAACGATGGCTCAGCCAATGTGCGTAACAACAGTATAGTGTATCTCATCAGTCTGTCACAAGACTTTCTATAGCTCCCATCACTGTATCACTGATCCATTAATTTCTTTATGCATACACTGTAAATGTGTGCGTGTGCTTGTGTGTGTGCGCATGCACATGTTACATACTTCCATTAATTGCATGGTAGGATGTTACCAGCTTGGGTTTGGTGCTTCGGAGTTTGAGTTCTTCCAGGGGGTCAGGCGAAGCAGCAGGTAAATGTCTCGACCTGTTGAGGCTGCAGGTGAAGAGATGGCTAGATGGCAAGAGCAAGCGAGTTTGGTCTAATATCTGTTTCCTGGTGGATGTTTGTTTGTGTCATAACCATCGCATAATTCAGCAAGGCTGGCAGCATCTGCTCAGGAGAAGCTTCTGGTGAGGGCGGCAGGGGAGATGACAGGGCAGGTCCCAAATGGACTTGGCAGAGCCCCTCGGGGGGAGCTTGCTCCAGGTCTGCCTACACTACGCCTGGCTCTAGCTGTTGCTAACAGTTCATCGCACCAGTGCAACAAACTAATGTTTAATACAACTTGCATGTGACTTTGTGTTGGCTGTGTTGAGTCAGACTTGCTGTGTTTTAACTTTCCAAAACCTTCAAGTGCATTTTGCCGCTTCTTGAAACCACTTCCAAAATACGTAAACGAGCTCTGGCCCGTGCTGGCAACGTTTGCAGGAGTCCAAATTCCAGAATGGAAGGGGCCAAAATCCGATGCCTAGGAGGCAGGGCTGCCTAAATTGTTCTGCAGGCACTAATCCATCCTGAAGTGCGTTTCTCGTTAAAGCTGAACTGGGGAAGTAGCGTGTGGTGTTCCACCCAGGGGGTTCTGATGCATTCCTTTTGAATAAATTTATTGCTGGGTAATTTCTATGTGACAGGAGTATATCAGGCGACAGCTAGAAGAGGAGCAGCGGCACTTGGAAATTCTACAGCAGCAGCTGCTCCAGGAGCAGGCCATGTTACTGGTAAAGCACTGTATCTGTTTTGTTCAGTAGCTATAGGATCCATTTATCCGGCCAGTCCTAGGCTTCCCTTAGTCGGGCACAGCTGCACTGACAGTATGACAACAAAGGAGCTTGATTTAAAAGGCCATTTATGCTAGCGTTGTGGGCTGACAGGCACATATGAGAAGTGCTGTATGGTCACACAGCTTTCTGGGCAGTAAGAGGAGGCTTTATGTTAACGTGGAACAGTTCTGGTGCGGTGGTCGAGTTTCTCAACAGACCTTGGCATTCAGTGAAGAACTAGAGTGCTTATGTTGCAGATCAAAAGCACACATGATATGTAAATCCACCCCGGGACACAATGGCCTAGTGTTGGTCTAAATCATTGTTTTATGAACTTTACACTGGATTTAGTATAAATAACTCTTTTTTTCCTTTAATAAAAATCAGTTTTGACATAACTCTCCAATCATATCAAGCTTAGCAGTACACTCTCAACTTTCCCAACACGAGACACATGCCATATTGGTCTAACTTAGCTCTTGGCTACACTTTAACAATGAAATAAAAAATAATTCTTTTTTTAAAAAAAAGCAACAACAACCAGAAAGGTGCATTTTTAACGGGATGGATAGGAACACAGCCACCATACAGTCAATATCATGTCTTGAATTACTCACGCATTCTCTCAAAGGAATACAGATGGCGAGAGATGGAGGAACACCGACAGGCGGAGCGACTCCAGCGCCAGTTGCAGCAGGAGCAAGCCTACCTCCTGTCGCTGCAGCACGATCACAGGCGGCAGCACACGAACCAAGGGGGCAAGCACCAGCAACAGCAGCAGCAGCAGCAGCAGCAGCAAGAAAGAAATAAGCAAAGCTATCATACCCCTGAGCCAAAATCCCACTATGAGCCTGCTGAAAGAGCGCGGGAGGTAAGTTCTGCTTTTGGGCAGGAGTCTGCTACCTGCTCCTCTGCCCCTGCCTGTTGGCATCGTGATCACTGTGGTTCCAATATAGTACAGTCAGAGGTCAAAGCATCGCTCATAAGAGGCAGAATATTTTAAAATGGTGGTCACTGGTTTCCAAACCCAAGGGCTACTTCTGAGTACTTCTGCTGCAATCATTGGAGTTCGGAGTTTTGAGGTATAAAGGGTGGAAAGAAATTCTGGAAGGCTGCAGACTGAGGGGACCTGGTTTCAGAAGCCTCATATCAGGAAGTTAATCTCATCTGCACTTCATCAGACATGTTTTCACAGGTATCATTGGTGCAGTTGGTGATCTGTGTCTCTGGCAAGTACTGGCGATTAGAAATTGGGAAGCGATTGGAAAGCATGAACCTATGAGGGATGCTTGCACACAGCACCTGTTCACATATTTGGTCTCTTAGCCCATGCTCTTGGAAACTGCCTTCTCAAAACACAAATCTGAATTTCATTAGTTTCATTTTTGAAGTGTTAAGTATTCTCTTCTGAGATCACATCCTGCTCTTACGAAACTCTGTGGTGCTGCCTTCTTGGACTTTGGGCACTCACAAGTCAATCTGGAATCATCAGAGTGCTGTTTGTTTCAGTGAGTGTTCCCCTGTCTTCAGTGGTCCATGGGTAACATTGCTACGCAAGTAATTGCTTCTTTGGTGCATACTTGGCTCTCTTTCAGCAGTCTTATTCTGATGTTTCCCTTGAGCACCATACTGCCCACAAACCACTAGACTGGGCAATACTGGTCAAAGCTCTTAATAACATTCATCACCAGCATGTGGGAACTAGGTAAATACATTTTGGAACAAGAACAAAAAAATCCTTGGGGCTGTTGAACATGATAAAATAGCTTTCAGTCCACCTTTGTCCACTAGTGCTTCATTGCCTTTGAAGTACTGCTGTTTGGGCTTGGTGAGCACAAACTCATTTACTTGTAGATGCTGTTGTCCAAGTTCTTCATAAACCATGTTTGTGCTATCTCATCCATTCCTCTTGGTGGCTGAAGTATCTGGTACGTCTCTCTCTCCTGGAAGAAGTTCAGACTTGTCTTGTATGTGGTGCCGCAGGCATGGAACCAACCCTCCTGTCCTTGCTCCTGGCCTGCCTCAGTGAAAGTACAGTGCCAGTCCAGCACTCCTGTCCAGCCTGAAAGCTAGCTTTGGAGGGGTAGAATCATCGAATAGTTTGGGTTGGAAGGGACCTTTAAAGGTCATCTAATCCAACCCCCCTGCAATAAGCAGGGACATCCTCAACTAGACAGGTTGCTCAAAGCCCTGTCCAACCTGACCTTGAAATTTCCAGGGATGGAATATCTACCACCTCTCTGGGAAACCTGTTTCAGTGTTTCGCCACCTTCATTGTAAAAAATTCCGTCCTCCTATCTAGCCTAAATCATCTCTCTTTTAGTTTGAAACTATCACCCCTTGTCCTATTTTAACAGGCCCTGCTAAAAAGTTTGTCTCCATCTTTCTTATAAACCCCCTTCAAGTGCTGAAAGGCCACAATAAGTCCCCCTGAAGCCTTCTCTTCTCCAGGCTGAATAACCCCAACTCTCTCAGCCTGTCTTCGTAGGAGAGGTGCTCAATCCCCCTGACCATTTTTGTGTCCCTCCTGTGGGGACACAAACAGGTCCATGTCCTTCTTACGGGCTCCAGAGCTGGACGCACTGCTCCAGGTGGCATCTCACAAGAGCGGAGTGGAGGGGCAGAATCACCTCCCTTGAACTGCTAGCCACGCTGCTTTTGATGTAGCCCAGGATACAGTTGGCTTTCTGGGCTGCGAGCATACGTGATGGCTCATGTCTAGCTTTTCACCCACCAGTACCCCCAGGTCCTTCTCCACAGGGCTGCTCTCAGTCCCTTCATGCTCTACCCTGTATTGATACTGGGGGCTGCATGCAGAACCGTCTCTGTTCCTCATCTCCCATTTTCCTTTCAGAGTTGAAAAAGAGAGAAACTCCTGAAGATTCAACGTGTTACATCCTTTAGCAGACCACTGACTCAGCTATTTTTCTGTTGTGGTCTTTTTCATTTGTAATTGCTCTAGCTAGAAGGAATAATGTGAAGGCATAGAAAAATTGTGTCAGTAGTTGCATCTTCCCACAGAAAAATTCTGTTATTAGCCAGATCTTCCCAGCGATTGCTGTGTGGGAGAAGTATAGCCATATCTTGGTGGCTGGCAGTGGGAGCAACACCAGTTAATCTTAAAAGCAGGCATTAACTCTAATGTCATTCTTGACATTGGACTTGGAGCAAGTATTCTGTGCTTCATCCTTTCAGGTATACTGCTCTCCAGAGAAAGTTTCCACCTGCGGAGATGCTGAGTATCAGGATGAGAAGCCAAAGTGGGCTAGCTTTCCTGTTTGGCAAAGTCTTACGGGGATTAGGGTGGGGTTTTTTTTCCCGTTCCAGTGGCAATAAGGATATAAGGAAAAGGACTTCAAAGATTGGCTCTGGGAAACAGCGGCTAAGTACCGTTTTCTGGTCCAGACAGTCAGATGACTGGAACAGGACCTGTTTCTATCCAGGGATGCACTGGTTGTCTGCTTCCCACCTCTTGCCTGGTTGTAAGGACTTGTGGATTGTGCAGTCTGTGTGCTTTGTGGAGGAAACGTCCTATCGTCTACTGCTAGAGACATGAAAGCCTTTTCCTTCAGACAGAAGGACTTGAGGCTTTTCCTTGTTCTGTTCATAACAAGGAGTCTGGCCTGTTTTTTCTGCTCTAAGGATGGCTCTGTGAAGTTGAACATGGTGGTGAAAATGATTGTATGGTGAAGATGCTTGCCTTCATCATTGTTATATTTCCCTAGACAGGGTGTATTTTGTGTAGACCTGGCAGGAGCTGGTCTGCTTGTTCCCATAGGCAAACCGTTACTGTCCTCAAATTTTGGAAAGCAGAGGCAGGTTGGGTTTGTAAAGCATCCCATCTAAGGAGTCCTGGAAGCTTGCCTCTGTCTTCTGGCACGGGTATATGAACAGCCAGTCTCTCCAGACCATTGCTGCTAAGGAACAATTAGGAAACCACCCCAATACTGGTTTTGTGCTCCAGGTGCAAGGGTTAAAGCAGATCTTGTGAGTAGCATCTCAACAAATGAAATCAGCCTAAGCTTCCAGTTTGATCTTTCTTTGACACTTTGATAAAGTGCTTGGAGTTCAGTGTTCCTCAGTGGCAGCTTCCCTGGCAGAAACACACAGACTGCCCTGATTCCAGCAGCAGACCGTCTTAGGAAATGGGAGGATATTTCCTTTCTGCCGTGAGCCTCCCTCTGTCTCTTGCCCTTCATACTGCTCGCTTTGTTTGCAATGCTGTGGCCTTGGAAGAGGCGACGTTTCTGTGTGGGAACCTCACGTGATTCTGGGGACTGAGCACTTTCTGATCTAGTCGTCTTCTTGAAAAGCTCTCTCGGTTAGTGTACCATCACTTCTACATGTTCTGGAGAACCAGAAACAAGCTGCTGGGGCTGTTCTCTGCAGTCTGTGAGGTTGTTTTGGGACTATCTGATAAGAGAGAGGATGACCAGTCCTACAGTTTCGTACCTAAAGCTGAATAGCCTCCAGTGTTACCAGGTAGAGAATCATATCCTATCTCTTCTTGCACTGCCAAAGAGACAAGCAAAGGAGAGGAGATAATTAAATAACATTGATTGAGTAAGGTGGGTAACTACAGTAAGGGATAGCAATGGGAAATGTACTTTTATGTTGTGAAGTTGTTTCTGTTTTCATATATGCTGTTGTCTCTGAGGAAAATACTAAGTAGTCTAGGCAGAAAGAAGCCTCGTAATGGTCTTCATCATATCACTTCATATCTTGCTATCTGCTGTAACCTCTTGCCTAGTATGGATTTTCCATATTGGCTTACTTGGTACTTTGGTGCAGTTCACTCTGTGTTTTACATTGCTGGTGAAAGCGGTAGGGAAAAAATCCCGCCAAGCCCCAAATCTATTTGGTTCCTTTATGGTAAAGGAAAGGTGGTAGTCACCTTCATATTTCTACTGTAATTGGTTTTATTGACTCTAGGCTTAACCTCCATTTATTTTTGCTTAGGTGGAGGAAAGATTTAGAAAAACTAATCAGGGCTCCCCTGAAGCACAGTCTAAACAGATGGGCAAAGTGTTGGAGCCACCAGTGCCTTCAAGATCAGAGTCCTTTTCCAATGGAAACTCAGAACCTGCTCAGCCTGCCCTGCAGAGGCCGATGGAGCCCCAGGTAAGTGCCCAGGAAAATCTCAGTGAGCCTGGAGGGAACGCAGAAGTCCCAACATGTTTCGCTCACATTTGCAGATCTTGGCGCATAGAAAGTCCTGTGCAAAGGGTAGCGCTGTTATGCAAAGCAATTCGGTAGATTTGCTCTTTATCTATTTTTGCTTATTTTATTGATAAACTGATAGATTTGTGGTTTTGGTGTGCTTTTTTTTTTAATATTATAATTACATTACAGCTGTTGCATTACTGTTATTGTCTGTGCAACAGAGGAATAATGGGCTAAATATTGGTGACAGCTGCAGTACACTTTTACAGTTCAGAATTTGATCTGTGCAAGATATTTACTACCAAAGAGGATGCTCAGGAAAGAAGTGAGCTGGCTTAGTTTTTTTAAATTCTTGCAGAAAAAGCTAACTGAACAAGCGGTTTTTAATAGTACGAGCGCTGCTTCAAAGAGATTTACAAAACATGACTAAGAAAAGCAAGTTTGTTGTCAGTAGGCTTACAGTTGCTAAATAGAGCTCTGTACCACCCCTGGAAAATCAAAAAGAGATTGAAACCGTTGAGCTGTGTGGCTGCCATCATTCTGTTGTTTTCTAATGAAGAGCTTCCAGATCTTGATATCTGTATCTCTCATAGGAATTACAGCATGGATTTAAAAAGTAACCTTTGTCTAAAATTTAGACATAGCCCATAAATTCGGAGTGATTTAGATATGCTAAATTAAACAGTATAGTTCTGCATTCAGTTCCTCTGTTTTCATGCAGAATTTTCTTCTCCCAAATTAAGTCTGCTGGTGACAGCGCAAGCTAAAACCGTCCCTGATTGTGACTAGGTATTGCAGCCCTTCTGGGTAACAGGAGAATTTGAGCAGACGGGAGAGTGGGAGAAACCAGGACAGAACTTCATCTCTTACTCATTAATTCCTGGCTTTTATTCAAACCTCTATGACTATTTCAAAATATTGGACTTGTATCTTCATGCTCTCTGTGCCAGTTACTTTTGCAGTCTGGTCTTCCACTCATATTAAGGATAATCAGGCTCTTCAACAGCTGTGTGTATTAAAATTGAGGAAATAATAATCATATAAAAACAAATACAACCAGCCTACTGAAACTGGGGTTGAAAGCAAAGTTTTGCTTAATTATTAGGTGTGAAAACAGCGTGTTCCTCAGTTGTGACCTTTCCTCCTCCTTAGTTTCAGAAATTAACTCTGAAATGAAGGTTTATGCACAAGGAGGGAGTAGGCTGGAGGATCAATATGAATTTCAGTGGAAATCCCAATGGAGTTCTAACTCTGGAGTCACTGTTGTGCCTTCTTAGTATGTGTAATTGAATATGTGTGCGTGTACGTGCGTGCTTAGTTTGTGTATAAATATGTATATATGTACAGTATATGGTACATATATGGTGTAAGTATAATATGCATTGTACATATGTATACTATATACAATATATATTACAGTTTTTTATATATATATTGCAGTGTCTGTAAAGGAATAAAGGCTTTTGTGTTATGGTCTTTCTCCAAAAGTTTGGAACCATATCTAGTTCCTAAATTTATTAGGTAACATAAATGTCTGTCGGTTTGCACATTTTACAGCATTCTTTAATTTTGTACATTTCTACAATTGGATATCCTCTTCAAATTTCCCAGCCCACCAGTGCTGCCATGAGACCTGACCAAAGCCCACTGGAGACCGGGGAAGAGCAGGCAACTTCTGTCTTGAGTGGCCTTTGGACTCAGGCTCACGGTGCAGATACTAGGTCGCCTTTTCTTCTGGGCACCAGTGTATGTGTATGTGGAGAGCGTATCTCACAAAAAGTGCATATGTGCTGTATTTTCAGTCTGTTACGTTCTTTGGGCGCTTGCCTTGCTTTTAAGTGCATTGATTCCACCCCACGCTTACCTAATGCCATAACCAATTTGTCTCTGCCCGCCCCACCTGCCTTTATTCTGTGTTAATTGGAAAGCCAGTTATACTGAGCGCATTGAATGTTTTATGTTTTGTTTTCTTGTAAGGTACAGTGGTCCCATCTGGCATCTCTCAAGAACAATGTTTCCCCTGTCTCGCGATCCCATTCCTTCAGTGACCCTTCTCCCAAATTTGCTCATCACCATCTTCGTTCCCAGGACCCATATCCACCTTCACGCAGTGAAGTGCTAAATCAGAGTTCTGACTCTAAGTCGGAGGTACCCGACCCCACCCAAAAGGCTTGGGCTAGATCAGACAGTGACGAGGTGCCTCCAAGGGTAAGGAGTAGAAAGACAGATGTGTGCTATTTTTTTTATTATTAATTACTTTTTTTTTAAGGATGTGATACCCTGGGTACTGGGAAGACCGTGCCCTTGTGCCAGCATTGGTAACAGTATTTTGGAAGGTAGATCATAACGTAGGTGTTCAGTCAATGGGTTAATGGTAACCAACCTTAAGTACAATATTGAAGCTTCATATAAAATTGGCAATGATTTACAGAATGCCGCTATTTCAGAGAGACAATTTATTATGCAAAGTTAACAAATCATTACTATATTCAGGAAAGAATTAAAAATATCCCTGAGGTTATTGCTCAGAGTTAATTTTTCTCTTCATCTGGTATCAACCCAAACTATGAATCATACACATATTTAAAATTAAGATGGAACTGAACAAAAAGGAAACATTCAATATATTTCCTCCTCCTCTCTCCCTCCCACCCCCCCCTCCCATCCACTGGGATTTGCTTCTTCTGAGTATATTCTTGCTCCCCCACCAGTCTTTGCCTTCTGCTGATCCATTCCCGGGCATTTGTTTGGTTCCCCTGAGCTTATTCTCCTAATTCTCATGCTGTTTCAGCAAATTGCTTTGTGCCTCCCCTGCTTCAGTCAAAATGCCGTATTCTTTTTAAATGTCTCAGTAGTTGGAGGGTAGCGGGGTGCGTATGTGTTCGTGTGGTAACTATTCAACACTACTTAATGTTAAGACTAAACTTTGAGTTCTCTTCAAAATCTGAACAGCATCCCAACTAAGGCTCTTGGTTTTATGGGTGTTTGTTTATTGCTTTTGGTCATTGATGCTAGCTTCGACTTAGAATAAGTTTTGTTAAAATCTTAAGAATACATTCTGTAGCAGAAGAGATTTCATCTTCTCTCTCTTCTCTTCATGGGTTTAATGCAACCTCTTTTCTCCCAAGGTACCTGTGAGAACAACGTCCCGATCACCAGTCCTGTCCCGCCGTGATTCTCCGCTGCAGGGCAGTGGTCAGCAAAATAACCAAGCCGGTCAAAGAAACTCCACGAGGTTTGTCCTTGCTTTTCCTCTGTTGAAAGGGAAAGGCTCATGGAAAGCCAGGCATTTTCAGAGAGCTTTTGGCATTGTCTCTTGGATATGAAAGAAAGATTAATTTGGATCCCTTTGCAGTAATGATTAATATTAATTTTCCTTGGTGTATCATTGTGTGCCAGCAAGCAATGGCAGAGTTTCTTCTTCCCTCTCCTCCTTTGAGTTGCCTGCCCTGTAGCTTTTGCAATAATTTCAAAATATTCTTAAGATTACTGAAAAAATGTGGCCGTTCATGAACATCTTGCCTTTTGGTGCAACAGGTCATCTTGGGTGTGTACTTGTGGGGATTACTGGCAGCAGAAGTGTTTGTAACATCTGAAGCAAACTGATCTCAGAAACTTTCTTGCTTCTCAGCCAGAACCAGACTTTAGGAGGGGGAGAAGCATCCATGAGTGGTGACACTGAGCATCTGAGGTCAGGAAGGGGGAGAGGAAGGGGCTGGTTCCAGAGCTCAGCAGAGCACTGTGGACAGGCCACCCCTGAATTGGCTCAGTGCACAGGGGTAAGGTTATTTAAGAGGGACAAGGCAGTGCTGGCTTTTTGGCTAGTGCTTGGGTGGCCAGGGTACTTCTGAGCCAATTTCAAACCTGAGAGAACTGTCCACTTTAGGTTAGGTACGTAAGAATGGCAGGTAGCCAGTTCCAAATAAAAAAGAGATTACATGCACCTGAAGTTGTTGTTTGTTGGTTGGTTTCTTTTACCGTCCTAAATATGGTAATAGGTATTTCAAAGGGAGCCACTGCTTGGGTTGTGCAGCATCACTTAATGCCTTCAGCTCAGTGTTAAGTGCTCTTTCAGATGAGTTATTAGCAAAACACTGAGGAAGAGTGATGTTCAAGTTTAGAAACAGGAATCTGAAATTGAAGTGTTGTGACAAAGACTTTCCTCCCTCCCTTTGATACAGCAATATAGAGCCTCGTCTGCTGTGGGAAAGGGTGGAGAAGCTCGTACCAAGGCCGGGCAGTGGCAGTTCTTCGGGTTCAAGCAATTCTGGCTCACAGCCCGGCTCCCACCCCGGCTCACAGAGTGGGCCTGGAGGGGGGTTCCGGATGAGATGTAAGTCCTTCCCCCACCTTTTGTAATGTCACGTTTCTAAATTTATTGAGTTGTGCAACACTCAGTAATGAAGGATGATAACCCTCGCTGGGAAAGATCTTTGAGCACGCAGTAGCAAAGATGGGTTAGCTTCAGTACCCCCCTTGGCCGTATGTCCTTGCTTGGGAAAGACAGTGGGTGCAGAAGTTGACGTGAAAGTGTTTCAGTGATCTCTGATTCATGTTCAGTCACTGCTGCATTTTCCCATGTGCAAACAGCCCAGTCTCCATGCTCTCATAGCTCCCTTCCTCCTGTGTGCAAGGGCACCTTTTGATGCTTGTTACCTTTTACCTTGGTGGTCGCCGAAGGTGTGCAGACTGCTACAGTTAGGTCTCAGCTAGTGTATGTTGGATGCTGGTGCAGGTTTTCCAGCTTGTGGCCACACTCAAGTTGTCCTCTGATTTAAAACTGTGTAACAGTTTACTTTGGCTTCAGTCATAGGTCAGCTATACAGATCACAGCTTATGATGGTTTTTGCATAGTCCTTCAGGGACAATGTAATAAAGAACCAGTAAAACTTACGTCTTGCTGTCAGGCTATGCTTGATAGCCTTCTCACCTTTCTTCCCCACTGCAAAGTGAAGTAAGAAGAAAACATATTTTAGCTCCCTGCTTAATCTGTTTTGTTCTGTGTTCCTTTTGGGGTCTTGACACATGCAGCATCATCCAAATCAGAGGGTTCACCATCGCAGCGTCATGAAAGTGCACCTAAAAAGCCTGAAGAGAAAAAGGAAGTCTTCAGACCTATCAAGCCTGCTGTAAGTTGCATCCACTTTCCCCTGTCCCTCAGCTTTTTCAGGTAGGCCCACAAAAAGCACAGCGTAAGCTTCCATTCATGGTGCCATTTGGGGTGAACTTCAGCTTGAGTTGGAGTTTGTATCTGTGGACACGGCAGAATGTCCTGGGCTCTGCAGTTGCCTGCACACATCACAGTACTTTAAACATTAGAATTTGCTCTGCTTCTGGAATTGATTTCTGCTCTCTGGTCTTCTTCCTTCCTAACCTTTGCCTTTCTCTCTTTCAATCCTGTGCTTCCTTCCTGGGGCTGGACCAATGATCATGCATTTGACCTGAATGTGCCAATGCTGGGCTGAATGGTGCAGGGAGAAGTGGTAAGATCTTAAATTGTTGTTATTTTCTGTGAAAGATTTCTGATGTTTTCTTTATCTGACTGGTGTTACAGTTGATTACAGCTCTATGTCCAGTTGTATCTGCGGGATCATAGCGGGCTTTCACAGTATTTCCAACTTTCCTTAAAACTTTTTTTGCTTGCCATTCTGATACTGCACTAGCACCCAAATCTCTCAGTTAAAGCTGCTTTCTTAAAGGCACATAGAGGTCGGTCCTTCACTTCTGATAGTATAACGTGTGAAATATTTGCCATAAACTGTATTCAGCTAAATAAAGCATAACTACACAATTAAGAACAGATTGCACTGACTGCAAATCTGGTTTGCCCACACTCCAGGCTGCAGACAGAAAAGGAGCTTATGGTCTGTACTGTTTGACAGTTGTGTGCAACTGAGCTGCTGCTAATGCATCTGACCTCTCAGGTGAACTCCTTAGCGTGGATCCATGCAACTGGAAATGGATCAGAAGGTTTCAAGGAGATCAGCTCTCTGTGACTGTGCCTTGGGTGGCTCAATAAGTCTTAGGATCTTTCTGCTACTTTGCTCCCTAGATTTCTTGTGGTGGATGTTATTAACCTGCAAAGTTTAGGAAAACTTCACCCGCTATGTGGGAGTGGGTTCAGGTGCTTGTATATGTCCTTCAGATGATATAACAGCATAAACAGAAGTCATAATCAGGATAGTTTGGATTCAGAGTATGCATATTTTTCTATAATATGGCAAGGCCTCCTTAGGTTGGCTCTTTTGGTGCTTTAATTTATCAGAAAGTGAGTTTTGGTAACTATCAGGAATGAATAAATCAAAGGAAACAATACTGCTGGGGTTATGGAAACACAGCAGTGGACAAGTGAGCAAACTTGGACACTAATCCAGTGGGGTTGTCTTGCAAACTCTTCTCCTCTCTTCATTGCAACATCAGTTTTTTCCTCCTTCTCCTGTCAGGATTTAACTGCATTGGCAAAGGAATTGCGAGCGGTAGAGGATGTGCGACCTCCACATAAAGTAACGGATTATTCATCCTCAAGTGAGGAGTCAGGGACGACGGATGAGGAAGATGATGATATGGAACAGGAAGGAGCAGACGAATCTACTTCTGGACCAGATGATGTTCGAGCAGTGTTAGTTCTTCTAACAGTATTTTGTTTCTGTTTTACCTCTTAGGGGGTTGAAGGAAAAGGACATTGGGTATTTTGGCTTGTATGTTAGTTCTTTCAGCTTACAACAATCTATGAGCAAGACATAGCAGCCTTGTATGTTCACATTTTCAAACACTGAGGGTAATCTTTTCAAAAAGTAGGCTTCTATAAATTATGTCCATTCCCTCCTCTCCCTTGATTTGTTATAAAACAAGAAGTGATGTTTAACGAACTCCTGAATTTTTATTATTTTTTTTTTTTGTAAATAGAGAAGCTTTTCTAGGCAGGTTATGTAAATATTCCACTCTGGTCACAATGTAAACTAATACTGTGTGTGCCTTGGTGCAGGACAGCGAAAGCTAGGGCACAAGTGCTGTTATCTTACTCCAGTTATTTCTTGTCTGGCAAATAGGTCAACATTGAACTTGAGCAATGGTGAAACGGAGTCAGTGAAAACCATGATCGTCCATGATGATGTGGAGAGTGAACCTGCCTTGACTCCTTCTAAGGAGGGCACCTTAATTGTCCGACAGGTATTGCTTTTCCTTTCCTGTGCAGTGCTGCACCTTTTCTGTGCTCATTAACCCACTCGCTCATTCACCCATGCTGTTTCTACATTATATTTGTTGTTCGTATTATCAAGACACAGCTGTAGTGAGTTTCAGATGAGCAAGATGTTTGATGCATGCAAAGAGGAGAGTAGCCCTTCACCCCTTGCTGCTGTTTTGCATGCTTTCCAGTGACACCCATGGCAGCACCATGCAGAGTACCTCAAAGTCTGTGGGAGAGAAGGGTAGAAAAGCTGCAGGTGTGTGGAGCGAGTACCTGGAGCAAGAACTTAGTTTAGTTTTACTGTAGAACCAAACGTGGCTCTCAGGAGGGAGGCTGGGGGGGGAGCATTTAGGGGTTTTTTTTAAAGTTGTTTTGAACCTGTCGTTGAGGGCATACAGACCTCCCATATAACACACACATACACACATGTACATACAAATTCATGTAACAGTGTGGGGGAACAGAGAAGCAAAACAGGTGGTGAGGGAGAGAACGTGGACAGAGCTAGAGCGCTGTGTTGTTGCCATTGATTCTGAATATATTGCATTCTTGTGCCTCTCGAAAGATATGATTCCCTGCTTTTAAATGAGCTTGTGTGTTAATGAGCGTGCTAGCTTATAGGAGTTTCCTTGGTAATCGCATTTCTGAATTTCACAACTGAATGCCAATTTCTTAATTGAGCACTCTGGTTTGAAAATTAAAATTTCATGCTTATTGTTTTAAATAGTTAGCTGAAGGCATTCACCAGACAGTCCAAGCTTGTATCTGTACAGGATTTAAGTTAGTTTCAAACAAAACAATAGAGGAAGAAATTCTCGCCCCACCCCCAAAAATGTGCGTGTCTGCATTGTGGTGGAAGACTTACCAGCGCAGTTACTCCTTTGTTAATTAGTGGAACTGGCTGTGCAAGTCAACCACATGAACTAAGCTTTTGCCTGCCAGAATAGGTGGGAATTTGCTGAATTCTAGTAGCTCTGCCCACTTTCCCTTTCCATCCAGGCATCAAGGCATGGATTATCAACTTACTAAAAAAAAAAAACAAGACAAACAAAAAAAAACCCCAAAACAACCCCCCAAATAAATAAATAAATGCTAACAGGTAGGAAGAGAGCGAGGGAGAGAAGGAGAGAGGTTGTTAGGGATATAGACCTTTAAGCAGCACTTGAGCAAGACAAGTGTGCCTGTTTTTTCTACAGAGTACAGTTGACAAAAAGCGTGCCAGCCATCATGAGAGCAATGGCTTTGCCGGTCGCATTCACCTCTTGCCAGATCTCTTACAGCAAAGCCATTCCTCCTCCACTTCCTCCACCTCCTCCTCCCCATCCTCCAGCCAGCCGACACCCACCATGTCCCCACAGACACCCCAGGACAAGCTAACTACTAATGAGGTATGTCTTACACCACAGCTGGCTGCTTTCGTAGGGTTATAGCAGCATTGCCTGGTAGCTAGTTTGCAAAGGAACTCCAGCCAATCTCCCCTGCTTTTTTTTTTCCCCTGTCACCTTTGTTCCCACCCCCCAAATAACACATTTCAGTTCTGTGTAAGAAGCCCTTAACTCTAGAGCAGTCCCACGCCAAACTTGCCAGTTTACTATTTTTTGCTTCCTCTTAGTGAGTCATTAATTGCATGGCGTTCGTTTTAAACTAAACTTGACTACCGCATTTTTCAAGCCAATAGTCTTTTATTTTTAATTCTTTTTTATTCTGGCAGCGGGCTAATTGCAAGCAGTGTGCCTCCTAAAAATTAGTGGTTAATTTTGGCTTTGTCGCTAAAGCCTGGGCTAGTAACTCCGCACGTATGAGGAGCTGCTTGTGGAAACTCACCCTTTGGGAGAGGAAGCAGCTGTGGAGGGATTTTGCTCTTTAAAGCTTGCCACGTGGGCTGGGTGAACAAATCAGGTGTTGCCCGGGAGGGTTGTAAAAGCGTGGGGTATTGTTGTTTTGGAATAAAGAATGGGGGAATATCTTTCGTTTTTTTTCCAAGTATGTGTGTACTTTGAAAAGCAGCTGTGTAAAGACGGCTGTTCTCCACCAGCACTGGTTGTGTCCAGGTGGAGAAGCAAGGCTTCGCCGTGGGGAGGGCTCCCTCTTGCTGTCCTGGGCTGATGCCGGGACGGTGCCTTCCATTACTGACCAAGAGCTGGTGGGCAAGCCCGCTCCTTCACGTGTATGTAACCCCTTGCCACAGAGGAGATGCACACGTGTGAACGAAGGGCGTCATTTGCCCCTTACTGACCCTAGCAGTAAGCGAGGAGCCCGGCGTGGTGGCTCCGCTCCTGGCTGGGAGGCCAGCCTGGCTTTTTGGGAAAGCCTCTTTCTGTATGCAAGCAGGAAGGGTGCAGGGGGAGCAAAAACTCGGTGAAAAGAAGCTGCTGCTTCTCAGGGTAGAGCCGTCCTGCCACGTAGGTGTGCAAGTGCTGTGACGAGAAGGAGAGGTTGCGGTGAGCTGGGTAGGCTGATGGCAATGCATGTGTTTACCACAGGATCAAAAATGCTTCTGAGCCACGTAGCAGGAGGGTGGGTGGGAGGGTTTCCTCCTGGAAATTCGGTTGGCATAATATTTAATTTTCGGCTATGCTTCATTGGTCTTTGATCTTTCTAAAAGCACACTCTTGTAGGTTATAGAGATCAGTTGATTGATCCAGAGATATGCTCGCTCATTACTTTGATCTAGGCAATAACTAAGCAGGGCTCGGTTAACTCAGTTTGGGAAGTGGAGGCTGTGGCAGCGGCTGGTGGCAAAGGAGCCTTTCGCTATTGAGCTGTGCAGGGGAGCAATACACTCCTAAGACCAATTGCTATTTTTTTCTGCAGAGGGTAGAGGCTTAGAAAGATTAGCTGATGATAAAGAAGTGTCTCTAACTACGTTTGCATAAAGCTGAGCAAAAACCTGGTATTGCTTGGTATAACTGACCCACATGCACGCCCTTTATAGATACACTTTTTTTTTTTCCCACTTGTCCCATTCTGCTTCAGTATGCAATGTTGTCACTATAATACTAAACTGGCAAGGGTTTTTAAGTCGTTCCATTTCCACTTTTAACAGTTCATTGTTTCACTTGTCTTCTTCCTTTCTTTGTGTTTTTTCATGTTTAGACCACATAACTCAGCAAGCACCAGTGATTTTATCCACTACATATTCATAGCTTCATATCACTGTTTGCTACACCTTCCACACTAATGAGCCCCTTTGTTCGATACAGGTTTAATGTGTTGCTTTGTCAAATAAAGGTGGAAGAACCTGCTGCAGCTTTCTGGCAAGAGGCTCAGGTTAAACAAAATAGGGAGAATGAAAAGTAGTGGACATTGAAACATAATCCATTGTAGAAGTGAACGCTTGATCCCAGATGGTTCTGATTTTGTTGCACAAGCCAAGAGATCAAACTTTGTAATTTATTAAACTAGCTCCCTTTAGGAGATGCTTCATAAATTCAAAAGTCATAGGTAGTGGACAGCTTGCAGATAAGATAGTGTACATACATTTAAGCAGATTTTTAAAAAAAGATACATTCCCTCGCTTTATGTCTGATTGTAGTGGCCAGTCCTAAAAAGCTTCGCTAGCAGATGAGGTGACAGGGATGACAATTTAGCTAATGACATTTTGCTGTAACACATGCAGTGTGCATATGTATCTAGTTCAGGTGTGCTGCCTGCAGTGCATTGTGTATCTGTAAAAGAAGTATAAAAGCTTGGGGAGGCTCTGTAGCATAATTCTGTAGTGACTTAAAAATGTTGGTTGTTGTTATCCGTGCTTTTTATTGTCATTAATATTAATAAAGTTGAAATTTACATTGCAGACTCAGTCCGCTAGTAACACACTCCAGAAACACAAATCTTCCTCCTCCTTTACACCTTTTATAGACCCCAGATTACTACAGATTTCTCCATCTAGTGGGACAACTGTGACTTCTGTGGGTAAGTAAAGTAGCTGAAGATGACAATTGAAAAAGGGTTCAGTGAATTCAGTGGCTCTCTAAAGTACTTACAAATGTTACCATCATGCTTTTTATTTCATTTGCAATGGATTGCATAGTTTATTTCTTTTTCCATTTACATTTCTTACAAAAAGAAAGACTTGCTCAGTATTCTCGGTTACTGATTTGGGTTGTATGGTGTAAAGAATATGGAGCTGGAATTTAGCACTTGAGGGATATTACATGCACTTTACTTTTCTTTTTTTCAGTAGGATTTTCTAGTGAAGCAATGAGATCAGAGGCAATAAGACAAGACCCTACGCGGAAAGGATCAGTTGTCAATGTGAATCCCACGAATACGCGGCCACAGAGTGATACCCCAGAGATTCGCAAATACAAGAAGAGATTCAATTCTGAGATACTGTGTGCTGCCTTATGGGGTAATGCAAACCTGTTCCTCCCTTGCCTCCTGCACTTCTGAAATGCAGACGTGCCAGTATGAGCTTACGGTCTTTGAGAATGTATCTCTGAAACCTTAGTTGTTTCTCTGCATTTATTCAATGCGTGTTTACATCTTTTGGTTGCAAGAGCTGATTATTATTATGCTGCTTCTGCTTTGACATAATTTCCCACTGTTGTGTATGTACTTTTGATGGCACAATTCAGACTTCATTCAGCTGTTCAGGATGTTCTTTTCTCTCTAGCCCCCCATCTCTTGCCGTGTTTGGGAACTTGTGGACATCCGTGCATTGTCCACCTGGTGCATATAGGGTATTCCATTTGAAAAACAGTAATTTTCTTGAGCTTCTTGCTAATGTGTTGTTGCAGAGCTTGATTAAGATATGTTTCGTAAGATGACTTTCCACCCCAGTCATCAGTTTCTATAGGAAGGAAGAGGGAAAAGAGAAGGGTTAGGAGCGACATTTTCCAGTGTGAGTGAAATTGTGGCTTGGTTTCGTTAAGAGTGGTTAGTGCAGGGAGAAGCTGGGTATGGGATGTCAGCTGACCAAGTGTGTCTCGCTTTCTTTCACAAGGGGTAATTTATGTCAGTGTCAGACAATTAGTCAGGATCCTACACTGCTGAAAGGGCTTGTTGCCTGCTACAATGCGGAATCACTGCTGCAACACTCAGCAAAAACTTTTTTCTGCTGTGTCATTTATTTCTTGGGCAGAATCTATGGGGCCACCTGAATTTTTTCATTATCTGGATGTTAATAGATGATGCTTGTGTATATTATGTACATATTTATCTAGTATCCCTAAACTTAGCAGACTGTAAATGCACATGCATGCCATTTTAAGAGCTATAAAGAAGAGAGTTGGGCATTCCCGTGAGTCACACGATGATTGTATAGGTAACATAGTGCACTTTTCTTGTTTACATTTTCACAGGTCTTTGCAAGGTTTTAGTTCTTTTGGGGTTATTTCCAGCATTTCTTGTTTCTCAGAACAGCACTGTTGTCCTGTCCTTCTTGCCTGCAAAGCCATGTCAATTAAATAGCTCTCCTGATACCTTATCTTGCTTTCTGCTGTTTTCTTTATTTCCAGAATTTACTGGTAAGAATTTTTACCCCAGTGCTATTTCTGCAGGTATTCATATGAATAAGTCTCTGATAAAGTAAAGACTTGTGCAAATGTAAACTTTCAGGCTGTGAGAGGGCCAAGGCAGAGAGAAATCGTATGGGATCAGTAAAGATGACTCATAGTTTCTCTGATCTGCCTTGTTTTGCCAGTAGCAATTTGTGTTAATGGTTTTATATTGCTTTGATCTATGTATCTGACTGTTACGGTGATTTAAAGTATAGGTGTAAAATCCTAGAGGTTTTTATTTTTTTGCAGCTGTAACAAAGCACTTTCTTGTTGAACATTTAGGGCCAAACTGGTAGCGATGCAAGCTGGTACACATGCTTATTCCTTGATAAGGTTTAGCTTCCTTTACCCCTAAGCAAATTAAGCCATTTCAAGGTCATGTTTCTTACTCAAAAAGCACGGGGCTTGCTTTGCTTTGTTTTGCTTTGCTTTGCCTTTACCAGTGGTAATGCCATAGTATCTGGCAGGTTGCTGATTGCATCAGGTCGGCGATGCTATTTCTTCTAGTTCTGAGTGGTGAAAGTACAGTGTTAAAGACATGGATGCTGTAGCATAGATTTTTACACCCAGCCTGTACTTTTTCAGGAAGCATTTCCATTTGTTTGAAAAACCAGAACTGCTTAATTGTAGGGTGGTGGTAGAAGAGCTTGGCTGGCTATGAATAAAGACAGCACCTGCGTTTTAAAATACAGGCACTGCTCGCCACTGGTGTATCTGCCTCATTAGCTTTATCTCAAAATGCATGTCGCTGAGGGAAGGGGACGGACGCGGGTGTAAACTTGAAGCAGAAACAACTGCGCCACAAAGGCGGCGACGGAGGAGGTGAGGGTGGAGGCGGGAGCGGTTGAGCCCCAGTGTGCAAGGGGAAGGGACTGTGAGGGAGCAGTCTGCATATGGCTTTGCTTGAGCAAAATCCACACTGGAAAAAAAAAAAAACAAAACACAAAAAAAACCCAAAAATGCATGTTGAAGCTGGATCACTGACAGCTTTAGTCAATGGGTCCTGGAGCTGCAGGCAGGAGACTGGGCGCTACCTCAGCCGGTTTGGTGCTGCTGCAGCCTGTGCTGAGCCCTGCCTCAGTGCGGGCTGCGCTCCCCCTGCTCCCCTCTGCCCCTTTCCAGTCTGAGGATGCCTCCCAGTATGGCAGATGGGTTGATGTGGAATGCCCCCAGTGGGTTGTGGGACTGGGGCCAGTGGGTGCAGACCTGGGTGTAGGGGATGAGGAGGTCAGGAATGTGATGGAGGAGGCATCAGCAGCTGAAGGAGAGCCCAGGAGGGCTGCAGGCCCTCTCCCAAGGCAGGCTGTCCTGCCTGGAGGAGGCAGAGGAGTAGCAGAGCAGCAGATCTGAGCAAACAGGTGGTTTCTGGGGACTGCTGGGTTCCTCACTGAAAAGACAAGAGGGAGGAAAACGGAGATGCGTGATGGTTTCTGACCTCTCTATGGGCTATGACTGTTTTTCTCATCCAGCCAGAGCCTTTTCAGATTGCCCCCCAGCACCAGCAGCTCAAGCCCGTTCCCCATCATTACCTCCTCCTGGCTGCTGCTCTGCTCCCCCCTAACACCCGGTCCCCTTTGGGAGACGCCTCGTGTCCCCTGGGTCAGGGTGAACATGCCCTCCCTTTTGCAAACCTCTCCCATGCCTGGTAGCTGTGGTAGTGTTTAGGTAGCACTTCTCAACCTTGTGAGCAATGCCCTTTTTCGACACTGTGAGAAGGCATGTCCCTGTTATAGATGCAGATTGCAACGAGGTGCAGACTCCTGTGCACTGGACCCATGTGCTGCATTAGAAAAGGTTCATTACGGGATCAGCCCAGATGATACATCCATTGGTACCAGTATAGTTATATCAGAGGATTATCTGACTAGGGATTAAGGCCATTAAGCAATATAGCTATGATTGTCTTGTGTGAGTTTGGCTATTCTCATTTCGTTATTTTGTTATGCTTAAGGATGACAAGTTTTACATTGGGATTGCAACATAGAAGTCTAATAAAGTGAGTCATGCATTTGGTTTGATTTCCATTCCCTGTACTGTATCTGACCTGTCTCTGCACAATTTGTGAGGTTCTAGAATGAAACAGTATTGCGAGTAAATCGTCATGAAATTTAAGAGTGATAATATATTAACAGATTTTTAAAACTTAGTCTCATGTGTATATATTCATTAGTAAAAGATGTAATCAATTTTAAATACTAAGGGTTTGTAGACTCTTGGGAAGTGTTCCAGTGGATGTGTGGACCTTTGTAGAAACTGGCCTACTGACTTCTCTCATCTGTATTTGCTTGATCTTTAGAAGAAATCTATGGAAACACAAGATTACTGTAATTCCTCTAGTTTTAACATTCAGATGGAAAAGATTGTTGGGAAACTGAGGACCAGCCCTGTGCCTATCCTTTTTCAGGAGGGTTGTACCACAGTCTGTTTCTCCCAGTGGAGACCAAGCCCCTACCGCTGCTTTTTTACAATGTCCATGTCAAGAGCATCCTGTTACCACCCCCTTTGCTAACAGCTAATACGTCTTCAGAATACATAAGCTTGGGTACCACTTTGTGCTTCACCCCTCCTCCAACATTAGCATCCCTATTTGTTTGGGAACTGGTGCTCTAGAAAGTTCTCCATGGTCTACCAGTCTCTCACTCTCTTGAACACTGCAATTTCGTGTCACTAGTCACTGCAGGCAGCCTCTACATCATGAGATCTTTCAGACTGCAGGCGGCTGAGACCCAACCAGCAGTGGTTAGACCTGCTTGAAACAAGACAATTGCTATATCAAGCATCAGTTCATCAAAATATGGGGAAAATCTGCCTACTAACTTGGATCTCTGTTTTTGTTTCTTCTAGGAGTGAACTTGTTAGTGGGCACTGAAAGTGGTCTGATGCTGCTAGACAGAAGTGGTCAGGGGAAGGTTTATCCGCTCATCAATCGAAGACGATTCCAGCAAATGGATGTACTTGAAGGGCTGAATGTCTTGGTGACAATTTCTGGTAAAGTTAACTTTTCAACATGGTATTTTACCCTTTTTGGCATGGCCTAGCAGAATGCTTTTCTTGGCAGCCTGTGTGTTGAGGGGGAAGTCCTGACTTGACTGAAGTCAGTGGGTTTTCCATCATTTCTTCTCTCCGAGTCTACAGTTTGTTTCTGCAAGTGAGTCATTTTCCACAGAACACCCTGTGGTGTTGCTTGTCCCCTGTCCTTCCAACCGTGCGGTGCATGGGTTTGGGGGGAACATCCAGCTTTGGTTGTTTGGTCAGTGTTTGGGAGCTAGAAGTTAATGTTTTGTGAAATTTGTAAAAATGCCACTCTT
>NW_009647874.1:3367515-3381976 GCF_000708025.1 Charadrius vociferus | reverse complement strand
AGGGAAAGAAGAGTGATGTGGAGTAAGTTTGTGTGTTTGAGAGAGGGGGGGAGTATGTGGAAATTACCAGTGTGAGAAGGCAGATCGGTGCAGCTTTTGGCCTTGTCTCTCACCGAGTGCAACTGCAGACAGCAAAGCAACGGGAGGTGAAGGGTGGTGGTGATTGTTTTTGTTTTGTGTGTGCCAATGAAAAATGTGTGAAGCTTGAGGTTCCAGACTCTTTGGCTCCAGAGAGTTATTGCATAAAGTTATCCTGCTGTTAAGCAACTTGATGTGGTGCACTGTTAATCTTTCTTCACAGGTGTCATTCAGCCATTCGTCTTTCCTTTTGTTTTAGTTTGTTTGTGAAATCAGCCTTTGCTATGCCGCACGTATGTGACAGGGAGAGGATGTTAAATGAGGCTTTTCACAGTGGTCCCTGTGTCGTTGTTTGGAGCCACTCAAAATTTTGTTGAGGCTCCAGAGCCTCCCTGACTCCACTGGAGGAGCTCTCTGGCTCTCCAAACACTTGTGCAAAAGGACCTAGACAATTTAATGCAACTTAATGCATTAAGGGTGTTATGCTACTAAAGGTCCAAAGAACCATGCCCATGCTGGTGTCGTCAACATGGGACTTCATTTCTGTCTAGAACAATCATATTTTATTGGCATGTTGCTGGCTGCATTCTAAGCTACAGCTATGCTGTGAAAACTTTAAAATGAAAAGATGAGTAAAGGAGGGTTTAAAAAAACCACAACCTGCTATGTGTCCATTTGATGTCTAGTGCTGTATGTTAAAATGTAAGCTTTTTGAAAGGCACCATTTGATAGAGTTTATTCTATAGTAGACCTTATAAGCAAAAATATTGTGTAATCCAAATCCAATTGTGTAAAATCTGTTGGTTTGAAGCATGCCCTACACAGACAAGTGTCTGTGATTCAATCTTGTGTGTAATTGTTTTAGGTTTATTTACGTTTGTGTCAGTCACCATCCAGAATACCCTGACACATCCGTTTTCTTTGTTTCGTTCAAAACTATTGCTTCCTCTGTGGAGACACGCTACATTAACCCTTAAGAAACTGGCTGATCTTTGACTGGTTTATGCCTTCATCTCCGTCCCACCTGCTGTGTTTTATGGGAGGTTACTGGATTACAAGGCAGGAAAGAGGCATGCTTGCCCACCGAGAGGCAGGGCAGTGGGAGCAGACTTGGTGATACCGTGATGCTTTTATGCTCAGGCCTCCTATACCTTCCTGTTCCGGCTTCTGCGCTTGCAGTGCTCAATTTAAGCTACCCTCATGCTGGTCTTCTCTTAGTGTCTTTCTATTTCTAGTGAGTTGCTCCACCTCTCCAGGGAAACAGGGAACACCGACACGGGGATGTGTGTTCTGCAAACGGTGTGTTTTGGCAGCTTGGTTACAGAACTGCCCCCAAGCTTTGTCCCAGGACTGCCTATTGCTCTGCTCTGCTGGGACCATTGTTCAGCTCCCCACAGCACTCTCAGCTGTATGTTCCCTCAACTTTTTGGGGAAGTGATGTGCTGTGAGATAGTGAGCTTCTACAGCTGGTACGAGAAAGCTTTGCAGGTCAAAGCAGAGTAGTTAATCAGTTCTTCAGTTCATGCTGTTGGGAGGCAAAAACATAGTTTCGGCTGCTCAGATAATACAGTGCTGAGAGTCATAAAAATGCTGGAAGAGAGAGCAGCGACCTGTATACAGAACACGCTCTGCTTGTGGCTCCCTGGGGGTTTTGCCAGCCCAACAGGCTGATGGTGACACTCAGAAAGGTAGGAAGGGATGACGGAGTAGAAGAACTGGTTGGAAACTGTCTGCTTAATAATTAAAAACCACAGCGACAATAAAAACAAAAACTAAATACAGGAAAAGGGACTTGGTGTTTGAAACTATGTCTGTGGGAGAATCAGAGCCGGGAGTTCTCATATAAGTCACTGGCTGATCAGTTCATGTGAGGGCTGGAGCAGAGTTTTTCTTTCTTATTTCATGACCATAACAATGAGACCAAAAAAAAAAGACCAGGTTTTTGAGAGCTGTTTAAACTGACTGGTAAAGATCTACAAGCAGAAGGATCTAATCCCCCCCACTCCCAATCTGAACATTAAGAGCAGCATAAGTTGTTGAAGTACACGCATAGCCATGTTTATATAATGAACCGGTCCTGCTCTTTTTATGTCAGGCTGCTGAAAGGCAGAGGAATTTCCTGTCTTGTGACTTTCCTTGTGGTCTAGACACTAAAACACAATGGGAACACACTTGAGATATTTCTCTGTTGTTGTTTTGAAAAGTGTTTCTGGTTGGAGAGAAATACACTGGTGCACATCATGTGAACCAAAAAAAAAAAAAAATTAGCCACGTGCTGGGAAATTCCCATGTGTACTGTTTGTTCTGAGTCTTCGAGTTTGACTAAGCTACTGGGGAACCTAAAGCCATGGAAATAATTTGAGTGAGAATTTGTGTCCCAGTGGACAGGGACTTGTGATTGTTTTAAAAACATTCAGTGCTGTAGTGACCTTGAGCCCTCCGAGCTCTTACTCGCCCAGAACTTCAGTGCCTTCTGGTCTGGATTATGTTCCCTATTTTTCAGTGTTTCTAAAAGGGCCCTTGTGGCTATAGTTTGCATTATTTTCATGGGAGGACCTTTCCTTGGTCAGATGTGGGACTTCTGGGAATGTTGTTTACTGCTCTAGTCCCTTTTCCAAATCTTTCAAAAGCTACAGGAGTGATGGGGCTTTATCCCTTTACGAAACACGGCTTAGTAAACATGAAGTCAGGCAGTAAATCAGGGTGCTCATTTACTGCCAAATCTGCTGTCACATTTGTAGTGGGATAAACAAAGGAGAGTGCAATGTTACTTCACATTTCATTTCATACCATCAGAGCAGAGGGGCTTTTAAAATTAAATAGCAGGTCCAGTATTTGAAAACGGGTCTGCAATTCCACTTTCAATTTAAACTCATTGAACAGATTTTTTATTTTTTTTTTTTTTTACTTTGAAACTGCCTTCTCTTTCCTCCTGCCCTTCCCCATGCAAGTAATCACAAAACATCTTTTAGACTCTGCATCTTTGTAACGGAACGGCTTGTGGCGCTGGAGTCCATGGAGCAGCCTGTTTGCAAGCTGTGCTTCCCTGTGTGCTGCCCCAGTCCCTGCAGATGCTTTTCCCTCTGTTAGGGGATCCCTTGCCCCAGGACCCCAGTGTGGAGCTGGCCAGGCACAGCAGGGTGGTCTCAGTGCTCAGGCTGCATGTCCTGCTGCAACTGTTATCCCCTGATGCCTTAATACTCATCCCTGTCTCCAAAATGAAGAGCCAGCTGTGAATTGCTCCATCAGTAGGCATCATGTGAAAACATAAAAGAGAAATTAAAGATGTTAGCTAAACTCTATAGCTAGATCTGGCTGGTGGGCTTCCAGGTGGACCATCCTGACAGGTCATGGCTTTCTGCAGTGTAGACCAGTACTGTGTCACTTGGCCAGCCCAGCACTGACTGCAGTACAGGTCAGCTGTCTTCCTCTCAGCTCCAAGGGCCGCGAAACACTGTCCACAGTCACCCGACTGCTTCACCATGGCTGGTGAAGCACTAGCATGGAGCTACCCCACTGACAAGTTGGGTCCATGAAAGCATCTCCTATTTCCTTTCCTTGCACAGAGACCTCTTGGAGCCTTATTAAATCGCTCCTAGTCAAAGCAGGGATGGTCTCTCTTCCTCGTCTCCAGCTTCATCTGTGGGACTGTAATGGCTTTGGGCAGCAAAGCAGCCGGAGGAAGGAGGATGCAAGCTTTGAGTATGTGCATTTAGGCCCACCTTCTCGCTACTTCAGCAAATGCTTTGTAGGCCATTATTTGTTAAATAATCACTGATAAAGTTTATCATGAACCTTGCTCTGCGTTCAAAGAGGCCTTCTCGCATTGAGAGTTAAGAGTCTGAGCTGTACTTTGATGACTGTGGCAGATGCATTGTCAGTTGAAGATAGGGCAGCCTGGGCAAGTAGATTCTCTCACCTGTGGAGAAGCAGCACCTCTTGCAGTTTCTGCGTGCAGCCCGATAAGTATTAACACCCCTTGCAGCACAAGGGAAGGGCTGCTGACAAAGCAGTCGTCAGCTTTTAGCAAGCGGATGAAGTTTGCATGGGCTGTGTGAAATTATCTCAACTGCACTTTCAGTTACTGTACCTTTTGCCTTACAAAAGAACTGGTGTAAAGTGGTTCAGTGATGAAATTGTTTAGTGCTGCTGTGTTTGGTGTGCTTTTGCACCCAGGGGAATAATGAACAATCTTAGTAAAACCTGACCAGTTTGTGTCTCCGAGGATGATACAAGGGATGGAAGTGTCCTCGTTGCTAACTGAGAAGAATTTTTAAAATACATTTCATCACCATATTCTTCTTCACTTTTGTTCCCTTCTTTCAAACCAGTCCTATTCTCTTCTGATTGCTGTATACATGATTTCAGGCCTCAGATTCCATCCTGCTGCTCTCCTACATCTTTGTGCAAAAAAAAAAGCCATTCTGACTCAGCTGTGTATTTTTTTTTTTAATCTCAGTGCGTGACTCTGGTGCTTTTGTTGTGGGAGTATAACCCTTTTCTAATAAAAGTTGTTTGCATCCTGAGAACCAGACAAGAAAAGAGTTGTTCCCTTGAGGTTGTCATTTTATGTTCATGTGGTGTTACCATGTGTCTCTGTCATTGATTATTGGGATAGTGTGTTTTTGGGTGGAGTCTGGAGTAAAACTTTTGTGGACGTAAAAACTGAGGGAGATCTCTGTGGTTGCGGCATTTTCTTCTCGTTGTCATTTTGGTTTTCTCTGTGCTGCTTTCTGTTTGCTTGGGCAGGATTTTTTTTGCACATATCTTCCTATGGAGTACTGAGGGAGATCTCTGTGGTTGCGGCAGTTTCTTCTTCGTTGTCATTTTGGTTTGCTCTGCGCTGCTTTCTGTTTTCTTGGGCAGGATTTTTTTGCATGTCTCTTCCTATGGAGCTAAACCAATCTTTTTTGTTTTGTGGCTAGGTAAGAAGAATAAGTTGCGAGTTTACTATTTGTCCTGGTTAAGAAATAAAATCCTTCACAACGACCCTGAAGTAGAAAAGAAACAGGGCTGGACAACGGTGGGCGACTTGGAAGGCTGTGTGCACTATAAAGTTGGTGAGTAACAAATGCAGTAATGAAATTGTTGGGATAAAAGCTGGCTGAGAAAGGGAACTGCAGTGCTTGTAGCTACTGGGTTTAAGGATCGGTTTTATTTCTGGTTGTCTTTTCTGTCCCTCAGGGTGAATTTTTCTGGCAAAGCACCAGAATAGATGGCAAGTTACTGGGTTAAACTGAATATGGGAGAGGTTTTGCAGTGGGCTGCTGGGCTGTGAACTGGAGCAGGTGCAAATCCCCATCTGTCTCCTTCCCATAGTGGATGCAACTTCCAGAAGAGTGCTAGTGTGGACAGTGAGGGCTGGTAACGTTTTGCCACTTCTGTTAGACCCTTTAGGTAACAGGGACTCTTGTCAACCAGCAGTTGTTCTTTTCACCAAGAGGTCTCCCTGATCTTTTGCCATGATGAAATCACATGCTGGAGTGGAGTGAAAAAAAATCTCCTCTTCCATGTACATTTTCAAGACTGGGGGAAAAAAGAAAAAGGGAAAAAAAAAAAGAAAAGAGAGAGAGTGGGAGGAGAAAGCCTACCCAGCTAGTGCACGAGCTATGGGGAGGCATCTGGGAACAGAAGCATATGTTTAACTTCCAAGATGATTCATTGATTCCTTTTAGCCCATGAAATTTCCTAATGCCGCCTCACATCCACTGCAGTACAGTTATGGGATGAAGTGTGTTTTCACCAGGCAGGTGCCTTTTGAGTGGATTTGGCTGTAGAAACTTCCACCAAAACTAGTGAAAGACATGTGGCATTCAGTCAGCAGAGTATGCAGTGAGCCTGCTGCCCTGCAGGTGGGGATATGAACCAAGAGCTCTTTCTTCTGCTTCAGTCTCATGGTGCATCTTAACGGGCCCTGGATGTTGCCTTTGATTTGGTTTTCTCCTAAGAGCCAGCTCAGTTCCTTTCCAGCTGTGTCAGTCAATGTGCAGCAGCAGCAGCAGTCGGACTGAGCTCAATCTCCTCCTGTCATGCATGTGCTCTTGGAAAACCTGCTAGTGGGGCGTAATCAATAACGATGGCAGTAAGTAACTGCGGAACCAGGAGTCTGACCCCGAAGCCAATTAATAACTGATATCATACCCCAGGGTGTCAGCAGCATAATGAAGTGGCCTGTTAACAATACATTAATAGCTATTGAAAGGAGGCTTTCTAGCAGGGAAGCGTGTGAAACAAAGAGCATTCTCTTCCAGATGAAGAGGAGTTTGTTACCCTGGGCTGCAGCCTGGCACTGAACTTCCCTCTGAACCATAGATGACTTCTCCAGGTAGTGAGAGGCCTCTTTGACAGCTGCGCTTCAGTTACCAAGAAGGATGAGCTCTGCTAATATTGGGCTTGCAGTCTGGAGGCTGCCACTGAGGCAGCTGGCACTGATCGCTTCCTTGTCTCTTTGATGCAACGGGGGTCTCAGATGTCAGGGTGAAGCGGTATTTATGGATCTCAGTTGCTTCAGGCAATTTTTGGCTCCTCTAAATGATAAATTACTCTTTTGAAACTTAAGATTTGGGTGAATTCCCAGATAGCACCCAGAGCAAAAAATGAGAATTATCAAAGCTCCCCTTTCACAGATAAGGTGGTTTTGTTTGACGCCCCCCCTCCTTCCCCGAGAAAAAATTCCAAGAAGTCTTGTAAACTAGACAAGACTGAACAAAAGCTCTGTTTTTCAGTCAGTACAGCTGTGGAGGTTGAGAGACTTTTTTTTTTTTTGTCTGTTGAAGAAGTGTCAAGTCCTTTAACACTTACAATTCAGCAGTCTTGCTTCCCTGCAGATTAAAAAGGGAGCAAGTACTTACTAGCTTTGTCTCCCTGTTAACCTATCAAGAGACAACAACTGCAGACTTGCACCAGTAGTAAGAAATCTAAAAGGCATTAAAATAGTATTAAAAAAATGTTCTTACAGATCTGAGATTTTCTCTCCTGCCATATTTCAAAATCAGTTTTGGTTGGGACATACAATGGCAGAAGTTGAAGGTGCACAGAATTACTCATTGTTTTGGAAAAGTGTCATATTCCCCTAACACTTGGGGTAGAGAGGTAGCAGAAATCTCCTGAGGTTTCTTGATGTCATCCAAATAATGCTTTTTTTTTTTTTTTCCTTCTCCCCAAAAAAGAGTGCTGGAAAGAGGTTTACAAACCTCAACATTTGGAAGTCCCTATGATCTGTCCCTTCTCAAATCCAGATGGCAGCTGGAAATGCAGATCCAGCAACACTTCTTGAATGGCTGTTGCTAGACTTTATCAGTCTCCTCCTGAAAACAGAAGTAGTGAACAGAGCTTTTTTGATGGTTAATTTAGCCAGCTGTTTGAATGTGAGAGCAGAGAGGTATTCGAGAATTTGTGGATCAGCTATGTCATGACACTTTATTTCTGATAAATTGTTTTGGTTTGGGTTGGGTTTTTTTCCAAGTGAGTTACCTCAGGCTTTAGAGACAAAGGAAAGTGCTCTGCTATCAAACTTGCCTTTTGCTTTTGAAAGAGACTTGTTTCTTAACTTTTCCTTTCAGTTCCTTTTTTTCCCTCTCCTTTCCCCTGGGGAATTTTGCCATCAGCTCAAAATACCACTGCCAGTGCTGTGACTGGAACTGCCAGTACACTCTGCCACTGTCATAGACTTCTTTTATTGGAAATGTCGCTGTCTGAAAACCAATTTTCTTGCCTTAATGAGTAAGCAGTGGTTAATGTGGGGGGGGAAGAATGTATATAAGTGTGTACCGACTGGGTAATTCAAAACATGGTGATGGGTTCAGTTACTGATAAGAGTAATGATTTTTTGTGGCATAAATGTGTTAAAAGACTATATAGAATTAGCAATCTTAAAATGCAGTGTTACTAAAAACCTCCAAATGTATGTAAGTATGGAGAAATACTGTCATTTTCTGCTTTCCTGAAATAACTGGAATGACTTTGGAATTGCTGCTGAATTCTTTTTCGTTTTGTTTTAATTTCAGTAAAATATGAAAGAATCAAGTTCTTGGTAATTGCATTGAAGAGTTCTGTGGAAGTCTATGCATGGGCACCAAAGCCATACCATAAATTTATGGCCTTTAAGGTAACAGTATATTTCAGCCATATGTAGGATTTTCTCATAGCCACTTACAGTTTCCCCTTTTACAAAAATGTTCCAACGTTTTATCATGGCCATATTACAAATTCTTTGGTAAATCTGTCATGAACTTTGTATTATATTTTAATTTAGGAGCTTCTTTAGCTCAAAGACGCAGTACGCTTAAATCTCTAAATTGCAACTAAGCATAAACTAATCATCAAAATGACACAAGTATCACAACTGTTTGTTTTGCCTCTCTATAAATAAAACATGAGGCAGAGAGAAGTGAACCAAATCTAAACATCTTCATCTGAGCAGAACAAGTCATTAAGTGATACTCAGCATTGTGATGTTTTTGAGTGCAGCAAGAATGAAGTTAGCTGGCTTGCTATAATTACCAAACTGATTTGCAGACAATCAGTTACTGCTTGTTGTGCAAACTGAAGTAAACACTAGGGGAGTGTCAAATTGCCCTGAACTTTGAGGAGAACAATTCTTACTAAAAAACAAACAGACCAACTAAAGTAAACCCCCGCAGAAAATAGCTTACAGCATTATGTGATTGACACGCAAGAGGGTGCAGAGTAATCTGTCCTTCTCCACGAGACATGTTAGCCTAACTGGTGGATGAAGGCCAGAGGCGCGCAGGAGGAATAAACCCATAATAGGTGCGTTAGAGCGTATTTTTATAAAACCCACCGTGGTTCTAAGCAGTAAAGTAAATCTCACTGATGGTTGTCTTACAGTCATTTGGAGAACTGGTACATAAGCCATTGCTGGTGGATCTAACTGTGGAAGAGGGTCAGAGACTAAAAGTGATCTATGGCTCCTGCGCTGGCTTCCATGCTGTTGATGTGGATTCAGGATCGGTCTATGATATTTATTTACCAACACATGTAAGAGCTGCTGCTGGTTTTTGCTTTCTTTGCTGGTCCCCACCCCCTTCCTTTCTTCAGATGACCAACACATCAGGCTGCCCCCATGTATCACTGCTACCATGGTAAATTGGATGGATGGGTCCGAGCAGATGTGGCCACCTGTGCTTAGGGACTTGTGGCTCACTTTCTGTCCTCTCCTCAAGGTCAGGATGTCTCCGTGATAGGGAGCTGCCCACTCGCTGTCTGACGTGGGCCAATATGAGTGTTTCAGGGGTAGCAGCTAAATCGCCAAGTGCATTGCAGAGGCTCCAGGGAAGGTGGCAGTACAAATGACATGAGAGCCCACTGGTAAGATTCAACAGGGTTGGCAAAGGCCAGGTGGCCTTAGCTCCAAAAGTGTCCTGTTATTCATTGTACACAGAGGTGTTGGATGGGCCTGCAGTGTGTGATGCACCTCCCCAAGAGTTATTCACTACAGTGCAGAGGTCTGAGGTCTGTGTCTGGGCTGCTCACCCCAGGCTCCCTTTCTACCCATGGAAAGAAATGGGCACTCCTATTAAAAAAAAAAAAAACAAGAAAGTTAATCTTTCTTGTTTTCAGTTGTCTACCTTAACATGGGAGCATTTCTGCCCCAAAGGTTTCCAGGTCTTTGTTGTCACTGTGTAAGGGTGTCCAGCTTGGGGAGAGCAGAGCTAGCACTTCCCAAGTGAGTGAATCCCTGATGTGCTGTCAGCCAAAATCAAAAATCACCCAAATTCTCCCAGTGCAGGCTCTGTGGCATTAAAACAAAAGGCTTCCTCTTCTCTTCTCTCTCTGTAGATCCAGAGTAGTATCCAACCTCACGCAATCATCATTCTCCCAAACACGGATGGGATGGAGCTACTGGTTTGCTACGAGGATGAAGGAGTTTATGTCAACACATATGGAAGGATCACCAAGGATGTGGTTCTGCAGTGGGGAGAAATGCCGACTTCGGTTGGTAAGTGCCTCGGCAGAGTCAAATACAGCATAATGTTAGGGAGCGCGAGCGTGTGCACGCGGGCAGAAGGAAGGTGCATCAGCTTTGACATCAGACTGAGAAGCAGCGATGCTGTAATATTCCTGGAAAACAGCTGCACAAAGTGGAGAGTAATCACAGGGATGTGGTTTGTGCTAAGTTTTTAAGAACAAAATCCAAACAAGCAAGTTGTGGTGTTCGGGAATGAAAAACTCACCAGGGCCTCTGTAGGCTGCTGCAGAATTTGTGCTAGACATCAGAAAAGTAGCAGAAACTTTTCAGTATAAAGACCTGTAAGGTGGCAGATGGGTAAGATGTTATTATGGGTAATTCTGTAGAGAAAACAGTTTGTGTATCTGTATTTACTTTAATCCACCTGCAGATTGCTCATCTGTCCTAGCGTGATGATTCTCCTGCATCTCTCCAGTTCAAAATAAGGTAGTTTTGAGAGTGGAAGCAATGAGGGTAGTAAAATGGGTGCAGATTTGTTACGGACGCAAGTACACACCAGGGCGTCCCTCTTAACTACCTGTGCTGCCGTATTTCAGTGCCAAGCGTAGAGTGGGCTGTGGTCACACCTTCCTTTTGGGCAAATGCATTGGGTTTGCGTGCTTTGGAATAGATGTGTATCTTAGGAGATTACCACCGATAGCTGTTCAAGCAATGTGAACGATAATGGAAGAGGAAATTTAAAGAAGTTTCATGCACAGCATGTTCACTCCTGTGGTGATTAACTCTTGACTAGATCTAAAAGCAAGTAGAATTTATCATCTGGCAAATTGTAGAGCCTTTGGGGACTGGAGCTACTGTGAAGTAAATGGCACTAAGGCAGCCGACACCATCTGAACATCTCATCTGACGGTTTTTAGAAGCTATTTGGCCCAGTTACCACTAGTGGCATATTGAAAAATAAATAAATTTCCAGCATGGTGGTATATGTGATTTTATAGGTGTACATTATACTGTAGTAGATAATTTGATTTAATTTCATTGAATATTAATGAGAAGAATGCTATAAAAAGGAAGTACTGCAGAATTAAATATTTTTAAATTTTACTTGCTAAAAGCTGTTGTTGTTCTTTTTATTTTTCTGTTAAGTATGCATGCAAATCGGAGGCAACAGCTTATTCTTCATTAAGTTCCCATATGTTATTTTTGGCAGCGTTCCTAAGACTATCCATCAAATTGCTTTTTGAATATACGTTTTCATAATGCTGGTGACTTTCTCCTTTATTTGGTTTTTTTACTGCTATCAAGAACAGATTTTTTTCCTCATGCTACTACTAATCTGTTTCCCCCAGTGACACTCTTAAGGAAAAATGCTTGATTTTTTGCTTTCTTTGTGCACAAAGAAAAGCAGTATGACAAATAATAGTATTTCCACTTGGAGAGCTTAATATGAACCTCTTTTGAGATATACAGAATGCTTTTCAGACCAGTTGGCTTTCTCAGGGAGATCAGTTTTTTGAAGTATTACTCCTATTAAAAGAGGCTAGCTCATTTTTGCTTCTAGTTTTCCCTTTTCTTCTCCTCTTTCCTCTGTTTTTGCTGACAAACTCCTTCAAGGAGGGGAAATAACACTGTGGGACACAGAGCTGGTGCTGGGGACATACTGGAATGGATGGATTTAGTCTGTTTAAACCTTGGGTTTTGCTTTCTCCTTGTCAACACCTAATTAGCCTGTCTCTTTGCCACACTTGGGAGTAAAAGCCTGTGTAAAAACTCGATGTTCCTTCCATTTAATTGAAGGTTGGAAGGTTCCCATTGTGTCATGAACGCTCAGGCAAGACGTATATTACTAATGTGGAAAACCCACGGGGAAATTAAAAGTAAAAAAAGGAGGTATTTTTAGGCATCATGAAGATGCGGAAGATAGAAATAGCACTATGAACATGTGTGTGGTTATAATAAGCACATGCAGGTAATTTTCACCTAGAGCGCGTCAGTATATTCCTCTGCTTTTGCAGTTCCTCCACGTTGCCCTCTACCTGTCCTAATGGGCTGTGTGCTGTGTTTTCTTTCCAAAGCGTACATCCGATCCAACCAGATTATGGGCTGGGGAGAAAAAGCTATCGAAATACGATCAGTGGAAACTGGACACTTGGATGGTGTGTTCATGCACAAAAGGGCACAAAGACTCAAGTTCTTATGCGAACGCAATGACAAGGTACAATTCCTCCCCCCATAGTTTCTTGCCAAGATGGTAAACGTGTACTTTTAACTGGGTGCTTGTGGTGGGTTGATCCTGACCAGCAGCCACACACGCCCCCAGCCTCTCACTCGCTCCCCTCTCCCATGGGATAGGGATAAAATAGAAGGAAGGTGAAAAGATTCATGGGTCAAGATGAAGACAGTTCGGTAAGGACTGCAAAAGCTGTGGACTCAAGCCAGGCAAAATAAGGAATTCATTCACAACCTGCCCCTGGCAGGCAGGTGGCCAGTCACTGCCCAGAAAGCAGGGCTTCAGTACACACAGGGCGTGCTTGGAAAGACAAATGTTATCACCATGAAGTACCCTCATCCCCTCCCTTTCCCTGAATGTGATGTTATATGTTACGGGATATCCCTCTGGTCAGTTTGGGTCTGCTGTCCCAACATTGTCCCCTCTTGGCCTCTTGCCCGTCCCCAGCCCACTGGCCTTTGGGAAGAGAACTTTTTTCAGTGGCGCCCAGTGATAGGACGAGGGGTAATGGGCATAAACTTGAACATAGGAAGTTCCATCTTAACATGAGAAGGAACTTCTTTACTTTGAGGGTAGTGGAGCACTGGAACAGGCTGCCCAGAGAGGTGGTGGAGTCTCCCACTCTGGAGACATTCAGAACCCACCTGGACGCTGTCCTGTGCAACCTGTTGTAGGTGACCCTGCTCTGGCAGGGGGGTTGGACTAGATGATCTCCAGAGGTCCCTTCCAACCCTAACCATTCTGTGATTCTGTGATTCTGTGAAGAGAAAGCCCCGATGCTGTGCAAGCGTTGTTCAGCAGTAGCCGAAACGCTGGTGTGCTGACAACACTGTTTATCCCCAAATGCAAAGCCCAGCACCGTGCGGGCTGCTATGAAGAACATCAACTCCATCCCTGCCGGACCCAGCACAGCGCTGCAATTGCACTGTAAATATCGGGGACAGTGAAGGCAAATTAGAGCCACTGCTGTCCTACCTGTTGAATTTGCCAATCTTTTTTCTTCACAGGTTTTCTTTGCCTCCGTACGGTCAGGTGGAAGCAGTCAAGTCTATTTCATGACCCTTGGAAGGACTTCTCTTCTGAGCTGGTAGAAGCGGTGGGATTTGGCGAGGAATTGCTGACATCCAGAGTCTGAGATCTTCATAACTCGGAATTATTTTCAACTGGAGTACAGACCTGCACTAATGCAGCACTCTGTGTAAATGTGTGTGCAGGCATCACCGGTGTTAGGTTTCTTTTTGTTTTTCAACTGAGGCTGCGACGCAGCTGGTGCTGTAAAGATATTGCCATCAGGTGCTACAATGTCTTTGAGATTTGGGATCACGCTAGAAAGCTACAGGTCTTCTTTTCCCTTCAGCTCCAGGATTCCTAGGCTTTGAAGGACTCTGTTTGTTAGTGTGAAAACAGAGAAGGGGGGAAAAAAGGAAAAAAACAAAACCCCAGGCTTACCATGAACATGCTGTTGAGTGGGCAGGAGGCAGGCAAGAGAAGGTGAGAAGTGGTGTAGAGTCAGACTGGCTGAAACAGAGGGCAGATCTAGTCTAGTAATGTTAACAATGTATTTAATTGACATTTCTTTTTTGTAATGTGACAATATGTGGACAAAGAGGAAGGTGCAGGTTTTAAGAAGTTAATATTTATAAAATGTGAAAGACACAGTGACTAGGATAACTTCTTCTTGGGGACAGGGAGGGTGGGAAGGGGCTCGGGGTGGAATTCTTGGGTTGTTTTTTTTTTTGTTTCTGCAGTTTTATTTTGGCCTGGCCAATAACTTTAGTCATTTTTCTGTGTACCAGGTATTGCCTGAAACATGTGCAGATGATTTAAAAAAAAAAAAAAAAAAAAAAAAAGAAAACAAGGAAAAAAAAATTCATTTTCTATAATGATTCTGTGTTAGGCCAGAACTTGGTTATGTCACAGTATTAGCACTGCCTCAGTTAAAGGTTTAATTTTTGTTTAAACCTAGAAGTGCAACAACAGTTTTACCACAGTCTGCACTCGCAGAACTAAAAAAGAAAAAAAAAAGAAAAAAAAAAAGAAAAAAAAAGGAGAAATAAAATCCAAACTACATGTTTATTTTTTGTGCCTACCTCATTGTTTTTAATGCATAAAATAAAAGAGGTGGTTTAGTTTATACGTTTTTAGATGAAAACCATTAATGTCTAATTTAATCTTAATACCAAAACTACCAGATTGAAAGGTTTCTGACTGTTATTGCGTAG
>NW_009647874.1:3352579-3367478 GCF_000708025.1 Charadrius vociferus | reverse complement strand
GTTGGGGCAATAGTGGTAGCGGTATGGCAGTGAGACACTGATTAATGTAATTTGCTTACAAAATTTGGTGAAGCAAGCATTTTTTTAAACCAGTTTCATCCTTGATAGAAGTCTGAATTCAGCCTAAAACCAGAGGTTTCACTCTTCTAACATGTGGGCTTAGTAACAGGCAGGTAAAAATAACTAGTCTAGTTCTATAAACTGTTAAATGTTGTAGGAACCATTTTGGGGCGGTGATGTTTTTCTTTTTTAAGAATGCAATGCACTAAAACTCTTTTAAGAATGTAGTTAATACTGCTTATTCATAAAAACAGCGTATACCTGTGTTTAGATGTAAGATCCCAGCTCTGGCTTTTTTTCTTTCTTTTTTTTTTTTTTAAGTCAGTTTTATTTTATGAATAAGTTCTGACATTTGTAATAAATGTCTTGAGAGTAATAATTTGTTTAATGGCTACATGTTCATTACTTGAGAAACCTTGAGTGTAAAATAATCTGTTGGTGTTGTAATAATGCACAGTGTCACGATTCAGCCATTTTCCTTTTTGTTTTCACTTCTTTCTTTTTTTTTTCTTTTTTTTTTTTTAAATTCCTTTAGTGGGGTACTTTGTTGACAGCTGCCTTAAGCTGTTCATTCAGTGAACAGGCTCTCAGTGTTTCATGGGCTTTGTCTTCTGCTGCGGTTAACTTTCCTTCACGGCATGACAGGTAGGGCTTTTTAAACACGTGTTCTTCAGTTCCGTCAAGCTGATGGCTAGAGCGACTGGTCACACAATCAATTAAGAGCCGAAAGCACCGAGGGTGCAAAGCTCAGACTCGACAGACCCTTCTTCTGCTGTCAAACCTGACTGCTGTAAATCCTTCTCATCCCCAGGCAGCGTTGCTGCCGAAGACTCTCCTTCCAACGTCGTGGACGGTTGCAAAGCCGAGCGGTAAATGCGTGCCGCCAGCACGCGCGCGTGCACACACACCCCACACCCCCCCTCCCAAAAGAATCAAAAACTCAAGAAAGCCTTACATTTGCTGGCGGAGGAATACCTAGAACTATTTTTTTTTTTTTTTAATTAATTGTATGACTTTTGGATAGCGTTGAAGGTGAAGGATGTGTTCTTTTCAGGCCCGGTGTGGTCAGCCAGAAGAACGATCGACCTTTTTTTGTACTATAACGAACTAAAGGGGACACGGAACCGCAACGTGATGGTAGACGTGGGTGTGATCACACAGCTGCCCTGTAGAGTAGTTTGCCGAAGCTGATTCGATCGAATGTCAGTCTGCGTGATTTAAATCTTCCAGCGCTATGTGGTCAAAAAATTAATCTAGTCCTTGAAAGCTGATGCTATTCACCTAGAGGAAGACGCTCCAGTACTGTAGGGATGCCCAGGTCACGGATACGTGCTGTTGAAGTTTTGAGGCTCCGGGGGAGGTGGGGGGGGAACCTCCTTCCTTCGGTGGGGCTGCCCGCCTGGCAGCTTCTGCCTCCACAGAAGTGCCAACGCGGCGAGGTAAAATCAGTATTACAAAACCACTACGTATACCGACATCGAACTCTTCAAACAGTGCTTTTGTAAGCAAAGAAGAAAAGAAAAGCTCCTAGGTTTAGTTTTAAGCTTTAATAAGTAATAATTTTCTGTATCTTTAAGTCAAAGTAACCCTAACTTGTATGACTGCAGTGTTTTTATTTTTTATCTTATGCACATGTTATGTTGGAGAAAATGTTTACAAAAAATGGTTTTGTTACACTAATGTGCATCACATATTTATGGTTTATTTGAAAGTGATTTTTGTGGGTTTTTTAGTTTTTCATAGTAGTAGTAGTACACTTTTTGTGATTTATAACCCCAAATTCTGCTGATTATAAAGATGCTAAACAATAATACAAAATGACAAACTGCATTAAAATTACTAATCATAGAGCTGCAAAGCAGACTGGTGACAAGTAAAACACTCAGCCTTTTTTTTGCAGTGCTATCTAACTTGTCTTCTGTGTATTATGGAAATTACTGTTTTTTCCCCGTTTTTCCTTAAATAAAGTCAAATTGACACCTATTGTATGTGGAAAGTATTTTGAATATCTGCTGGCTGCAGAAATCAAGCTGCATGTTGCCTAGTTGCATGTGTTCGTAAGAACAAAAGCCTTATTGTCAAATCTCATAATTTTAGAGACTTTGACAATAAACGTAGGCTTTGGAGGGTTTTTTTGTTGTTGTTTTTTTGTTTTGTTTTTGTTTTTTTCCTTAAAGCCCTATCTCTTGGTGCAGTTGCTCTTGAGAATTACAATTTTCCTTTAAAAAAAGAAGCGAGAAGCTTAGTAACGTAACGTTAGCAAGTGCCCAGTGGTTCAGAAAGAAGAAGTTGCACAAAGGAGAGCCTGGGTGTGTTGTGAACGTGCCCTCCCACCACACCGCTTTCAGGCATGTGATTTTTGCGAGCTGCCATTGCTTATTGCGGAGAGAGCGCGATGAAGGGGAATGCTGAGCCAGATTCTTGCACGGCATAAAAGCAGGGCTCCAAAAAACTCTAGGCTTTCTAAGTCGTAAGCTGTGATTTACTGAGCAGGTTTGATGCACAGCCGCTGTTTGCGCCCCCAGGGTTCTTCTTGGCCTTTGCCCATGTTTTTCCACCATGGGCTGTGTCTGTGTTCTCAAGTGGAGATAAGCAGTAGACGTTTCCTTCCGACGAGGCTGGTCTCTGCGAGAGGAGGAGGAAGTCTCTGTTCCTGGGCTCCTGCCTTTCCATACAAAGGGGGAGAAAGTAGTTTTGTGGGCTACCTTCTTTTGTGCCGACAGCTTGCTAGTTCTTCAGCTTCTATCTTCGTGGGGATGAAGAGGGTAATACTGGCGAAAATTCCACTTTCATCTGCAGAAGGCAGGGGATGTGGTGTAAGTTCAAAAACACTTCGGGGTTCCACTTGCTTCCTATGGACAAAGGTATCCGAAATCCTCAAGCCCCACAGCTTTTCCACTTCTTCAAGTGTAGATAACTGGCTGAGCTTAAAAAACTGATGAGACCCGCTGACTGCTGGTCAGGCTTCTGCCGGCTCCACTCCAGTTGTTGCTCCAGAGCTGCTGGTTTTCTTTAGTCACTCTTGACCTGTTGAAGACTTCCTGAAGTTCAATATATATAGCATAATCAAGCACCTTAGCTAGTTGTGAAGATACGTATGAGCTGTTGCTCGTTACAATATGCAGTAAGTAACTGAAAGCAGCAACCCGAGCTGTGAGCTTCATGGTGGCAGAGACAATGGAGAACACCAAAACCTTCACGCTCCTGTGAAGAAAGACACAATTGCAGTGATTTACAGGAAGAAGGAAATAAAAAAAAATATTGGAAACTGAGCAGCAGATCTCATTCCTCTATGGGACTTGTGTAGGGGTGAGAGAGGCCCAAATTTGTACTTCGTGAGGGGAGGAGGGATGTACACGGGACAGAAGAGAACAAATAGTACAGCAAAAGAATGTGTGTCTTCAAAATGAACAACTGCAGTAGTCAAACCAGAGAAAGAAATTATCAAACATCAAAAGGAGCATTTAAAATTATTTTTTACAAAGCTTTTAAGTATGCAAGTTAAAGATTAGTAATGAAAAGCACAGAACGCTTATCTATGAGATCGAAATTAAAAATGCAAATTAGAAAAGATATGAGCCAGCCCTTTTCAGGGGGTTGCTTTGCTTGAAGCGTTAGGGTTGTATAGGACCTCATACAAAGGGGGAGAAAGTAGTTTTGTGGGCTGCCTCCTTTTGTGCCGACAGCTTGCTAGTTCTTGTATCTTCTCAGGGATGAAGAGGGTAATATTGCCAAAAAGAGACAGAAGTTGTCAGAGAAACGACTTCAAATGCAAGAGAAGAGCCTATGGTGCAGAGCGGACTCTGAGCTATGCGATCAGCACGGGACTCTGCTGTAGCAGAATGGCCCAAGGCAACAAATCTGCTAAAAGTAGTGCAATTGCATTTCCACCATAGTGCCCCCGGTGCCCTGTTACCCACCTGCGAGCTGCAGGATCTCAGCCCAAAGCTATTTCTCTCTTCTTCCAACACTACCGAAGAAATCTCGGCACGGAGTTGTGCCGTGTTGCTTGTGCAAGTATTCCGTAAGGACTTGTCATGGCCGGCCGGGTTTATTTGCTGCTGGCTTTTACTTTGCTTTATAATCCCAAGCAGTCCAGCAGGAAGGCAATCCTGGGAACTCGACTGTGAGAAGGCTTGTTTGGCCGCACGAGGAACGTGTTTTATGGCCGCACGTGAGGGGCATCCCTTGCCTGCCAGGCTATCTTGGTTGCACGTAAGGGACGCGAGTTCCAAGAGCTGTGTGCTCCCGGCAGCTGTCAAAATGTTGGCCACGGCTCGCTTCCAGTGCACGCAAATTCATCACTGAGCTCCAGCCCCCGGCTCTTGGCCTGTTTCCAACCCAGTAAAGCCAGGAAGGCCGGTAACAACTGTATTCTGTTGACTTAACCTCCTTTTAAAAAGCATCGTTGTGGCGTTGGCGCTGCTCCGGGGAGATGTGGAAACGCAGGGTCGGGCATTGCCGGTATGGCCACGTGGGCTCTGCTGTGGAGGTTACCGGTTGGGGGAATGGAAGGAGAAAGAACATTGGGTAATTGCAGTCACTTAATTTTCACTCCGTGATCGTGTGGCTCCACGCAACCCATGCTCCAATAAAGCGTAAAAACTCTGCTCTGGAAATACCAACCATCTTACTTCTCCTTATCTCTCTGGTTTATCCCACTTTTGTTCTAAACAATGATAAAGTAGGGAGAGGAGGAAGGAGGAAGGTGTTTTGTTGTTTTAGAAAATAAATCCTGGCTCAGTAGAAGTATCCCCATTCCAGCTGAGGAAATGACAGGGTTTTTTTCCTTTGTTAAATTATAACAGGATATTCACTTCAACGTCTCCTTCTCAGGCTCTTGTGGTTCTATGGGGTAAATAGGTGACATGGGGAAGTCAGATTAATTTGTTCCAACTGCTGTACACAGCTCAAATTTTATTTGCCCTCTGCGTGAAGCCCTTATTGCACAACCTCGTATTTGTCATTCAGTGTAATTTGTCCATTAAAAGACATTACCACACTCCCATTTTATTTTAGTATTTTCGTCTCCTAAGTGATTTTGCCCACACCACGTTAGCCATGGAAAAAAATGCTTTTCTGTGAAACAACCGTTGGAGTGAAGGGATTGTAGAATGCTGTTTGCCTTCGCTTTTGTCAGGGGGAGATTACAGACAATCTTCAGTAGAGTCCTGTCAGCATCGTTAGCAAGACTCCAGTCTTACAAACAGGAGAAGCTGAAAGACAGAGAGAGTAAATGATGTGTTTGGGAGCTTTTAGTGAGTCAGAGAGATGGTAAGGAAACTGAGGTTTTAGTTTGAGATCTTTCACCTCAGCCATTAAACTGTCTTAGCTCCTCAGGGTACCGCTGTCTCCCTTGAGGAGGTTTGACTAAGGCGATAAAGTGTAACCCACATGGTTGCTTTCCTGGGGGAGATATTCATACTTACTAACCTTTGGCAAGTTGGACAGAAAGCCGTTAGCGAGTCGAGACCTGCGAGAAAGCAAAGCAGAGAGGGAATTCACATTTTCTGTTTTGTTGCGATGATTTTACCAAAATTTTCACCAGTGCTGAGCATACACATGGAGTAGAACAAGCTTATTTGCAACAAGGAGGGGTCCTGGTTTTTGGCAACCCTCTGTCTCCTACCGGTGGTGCCATGAGGCAGAAAGTGGACCTGGGCCCTCCTAGAAGAGCCTCGTCAGGGGGAGGTTGGAGACACAAGTCACAGGGAAACGAATGCTTTGTGCTGGGGTTCAGAGCGCACTGGGGCACGGGTGAGCGAGTGCGGCCTGGGAGAGGGAGAGCAGGGCACCCGGTGTGAGGAGATGGGGATGGGGCTGAGCGCTGTCTGCTGCAGGGCTGGGGCAAGCAGGGCAGGAGGAGAAGGGTCTCGGGACAGCCTCTGCATCAGAATTTGCAGCAGGGGCTGAGCTGCTGACGGGCACGCTGGCAAAATCCAGGGCGCTGATTTCCCACACCTCCAGTCCCCCTGGAGCCCCTGGTCCAGGAAGGACCGTGAGCTTCCAAGTACTGAAGATTGACCTTGAATTCTGCATTGTTTAACTTGTGTTTCTTTTACTGTAGCTTGTAGCATGCCTTCCATGTTTAAATAAAACCCCAAACTTCATATAGTTCCTCTGTTTTAATGCTTGAAATGGTTAGGTTTGTCTATAGTGATCATCCGGCTTTAGGTATCAGCCTTACTGCGGGCTTAAGCATCTGTTTAACCTGAAACACAACACACACGTAATCTCTGTTCTGCCAAGCGCTTAGTTGTGTCTTAACCTCCAGCTAATGCCTAAATGTAGTCCCAAACCTGAAGGCAGACATCCTGGCAATGGATCCCACCATGGTGCAGAGGCTACACAGAACAGCTGGCAGAGCCAGGCTTGTGTGCACGTACAGAAGCTTTGTCCTAAGAACTGGCTCCCTGGGCTCCATTAGGTCCCAAGCCTACCAAAATCAAGTTGCAGGAAGTTCTGGAAATTTCATATGGAAATTTTCTCGATGTTTCGGTAATGAAATTAACTGAAAGATAAGGAGAGAGCACAAACTGGCATAGAATGTTAAAATGCAAAGTATGTAATTATAGACTCACAGTTGTAATGACTCTAATGGATATCAGAGACAAGTATAAAAGGAGGATAAATTATTTCGGGGCATGAAGAATCAGTTATGGGTAATTAAGCTGCAATTATCATTACTGCGCTGCTACGAAAGGGTTTTTTCCAACTAATTTCTCTAAAATGGAATAATGCAAGTTAAGCATGAATTCATCTATTATCTGCCATTCAGATAAAAACATTTTTCTAGTGCTTTTCAAAATGTGCCAGTGGGACAGATCTCTGTTTTACAGTAGTGAAAACATCAGGGATTTTTATGAAGTGATTTATTCCACATCACACAGCTGTTCAGTGGCATCATTTCAACTCAGACGCAGTGAAGTGCATAAACCCATGTCTACTGCCAATCATGTAAGCCAGCAGTCAGGTTCAACAGGATTCTTCACATGCTTAAGGCGAAGTGATTTGGTAAATTGGTAATCCAGGGCTCTAATTCAGAGCAAGAACGGCACAGTTTAGAGCAGCCAACAGCGTTCTTGGTTCAGTCCACAGTGCTGAGGTGGTTGAACCTGGAAATCAGTGGTTGAAAGGCTTCAGTTTACAATGTTGAGATGAATGGTCATTGATGTCACCTTGCCTTAAAAAGGCCCTTGTAAAATGTGGCAGGTGAGCAGCTTATCCATAAGCAGGTGTGGTGTGTGAAGGACCAGTAGTCCTGCTCATGAAATCAAAGACCTGAGAAGGCAGTGGTGTTATGAACGATGAGCCAGAAAGGCAGCGGGCCGCCTTCTCTCCATCTCAAGGCACTGAAGACTTTGCAGCTGGAGAGTAACTCCTTACAGGTACCAATGTACAAAGTCAGATGTTACAGGTGACAACACAAAATTCAGACGGAGGTTGACTTTGCCTATATTGCACAGTAACCCACACAAAGGAGCGAGGAAATGAATTCTAGGTTTCCTCCCAGCACTCTCTCTTTATGCGTCACCTGAGGTAGGCAGGGCTCTTTGCAGAGGGATTACTCCGTGTCCCTAAAACCTGGATGCTGCTAAAGAAGTGCTGGGGTTCCCAGGGCAACGAGGGCGTCTCAGATACCTTGGACATCTGGAAGGGAACTGCATGCTTGGGTTTAGGTAGGTACCTTAATCCCATCAGTGGTTTTAACACGTTTGTCATGAGGCTGAACTCCTCAGTGCAGGGGTTGTCATGCATTGTGTGTGTTTGTGTCCCACCTTATGTAACTTAACCAGTTGATGCTGCAATACAAACTTTTAGGAAAAGATTTTTTAAAAAAATGTTTAAAAAATTGGGAAATAACACGGTTTAATGTTCCTAACTTAAACTTAACCCGACACTTTTTACTACTGCTCAGCATTTAATTACATTTATAGACTTTTCTTGAAGTGCTGTGCTCACTCTACAACAGATGGTCCTCATGGGAGGGATAAGTGTTCAAAAACTCTCTTTATCCTCATTAATTAGTTTGGAGCCTTATGCATATCTTACTTGGTGCCATCCAAAGCGCTCATTTTCTCATAAATTATATCAACTTAGTATGGTTCACAAATACTAATGAACTTCTCTACACTCCTGTAAAGTGAGGGGGGGTTATCATTAGAAGCATATTTTTTTTTCTGTTATCCTAACTTGAAATAAAGAACAAAAGGTTGGATTTTTTATGGAAGAGAATTAAAAAACCATTTTGTTTCAGAAAAGTCAAAGTGAAACATTGCAGTACTTGGTCAAAACTAATTTCTTCATTTCTAATAACTGCCATATCTTGCTTGCTGTAATAAACACCTGCATGTCATCAGGTTAACTGTAATTTGAATTTGAAAGGTATTTTCATGTTGCTCCCTACATCTATCATCCCTATATGTGGTGCTTTTTGAATGGACGACTTCTCTCCAGCTCAAAAAGTTTGCCTCCAAAGCAAATGTGTTACATCAGGTTACGTTTACATTTGTGAGGATTTGGGTATATCTCTGAAAACCCACGTGCTGAGTGAGAGAAGGTGCTGATAGGTAAACACTTTATACTTTTTATGGCAAAGATTAATATTTCAGAGTGTATCGATTTAAAAAAAATATTCTGTCTTGGTCAAACTGTCCTCAGGCAAAATTTACCTCTCACCTTCCTTGATCAGAGTACATGTATTTCACAAGACTAACATTTTTCCCGTGGGAAATATCAGTTAAATGGCAAATTACTTTTCTGATTAAAAAGCGAAAGATTCAGATAGAAAATGCATAGCCCCCTGTGATTTTTTTTTTTTTTTTAATATGAGGAACTGAAACAATGTTTTGTCCAGTTGGCTGAAGTTTTCACTCGTGAGCTGCCCCATGCCTTGCTATCTGCCCCAGGTGAGAAGCCCCTCGTTGCCTTCAGGCCAAGGCACCCGCAGGTCTCAGCTGCAGACTTGCAGACAAAAAAGTGCCAGTCACTCATAATTTGGGTAGGTGTCTCGGGGTGATGGTTTTTGTTAGAACAACTGGGGTTTTTTAGTGAGGTGTGTGTGGACGCAACAACCCAGAGACTCTGCCAAGCACGCAAGCCCTTCCTCAGGTGCGCTAAGCACACGTGGAGAACAGGTCCTCTGAGTTCAGCCAGCTGTATCTTCAGCTCACTGAGGGAGAAGAGAGCTTGTGGTAGATGACCATTAATTAGAGAGGTGATAAGCTGGTTGTTTCCTAAGGAAAAACATGTGCCCAGTAGAACAAAAGGAGGTTTAGTCTGAAAAGGAGGAAAAAGGGTGATTTCACTATGCTATAAAAACCAGTGTCTACAATGGGACCCTGATTTCTGGTGCCTGTTTCTCAAGCTTGTCTTTGGAAGATGATTTATTCGCAGCCTTTAAACATGCATCTTCTGCCTAAAAGTTCGAGGTGCATACCTTGGTCTTTCTTTTGTGAAGACAGTGCAAAATAGATTTTTCCACAAATTCTGCTTGGGGGCTTTTAAAGAGTGATTCATTGCATCACTGATGACACGGGAGGTAGGCACCACCCTCCTCCTGCTGCAGCATGCGGGAAAAAGGAATAGACCCCCTTGTGCTCCTTGTTGCGCAGGTGCGCGTGTCTACAAATCAAAAAGAGCGCTGTTGTTCATGCTTTCACTGAGAGTGTCTCACAATTGTGTTTCTTAACTGAGATCAATTGAATATATTGATCCTTAGGGATCAGTTTGCAGCTGAGGTTCATTGCAGCAGAATATTCGTTCCTAAAAGACCAGTCAGAAAAGAGCGTCTAGAGAGTGACTAACAGTTAAAATGTTCCCTTGTGGGTTTTCCCCACTCAGAAATATTGTCTGAAAGAGAAATCTGTGAATCTGGATTCTGCAGGAACTCAGATGGAATGTAAACCAGAAGAAATCTGGACATCTCTGCTAAAGTCAACTACACTCCAGATACCTCAGGACAATGAAAGTTAATTCAGATGAACTGTGAGGAAATGGGCAATGGAGAGCTGCCTTCTACTGGAGAAGGTGATGAGCTCCATCTTCTGCTCTCTGATTTTTATGCACAGTACAACCCAGGATCACACTGCAGTTACTTCCAAACCAGTCTGTGAGTTCCTGTATGCACCAAGGCAAGGCAACAGATTGCCCCCACAAACATCTCTGTGCCCAGGATCTGCTGACTTCTGCTCCTGCAGGACAGACAAACCTCCTTCACCAGACCCTTTGGAGCCACAGCTGGTGTGGGGCTGGCCAGCCCCTGGCCACAGAGTGACACTGCCAAGCCCACTTGGGCCTTTTCTGGCCCTCCTCATGGATGGTGGTAAAGTGCCCTTAGACCCCCCTTAGACATGTGTCTCAGTGGTCTCCTTAGGCAGGACTGCCACAGTGGGTGACCTAGGTTGGGGTGAGGGATCTGCTTTGCCACTCACTGCCCGTGGACCCCAAGGGCCGGTTGTAGTGAGCTGGGCTATGGCTGCTGCTTCCCCTGGCAGCTCTGCCATGGAGTGTAGGAAGAAGAGCAAGAGGTCCGGAAAATGGCCAAAGTGAAGTTGTTGATCTCTTTTTGCCCCCTTCTATAAATAGAACCAACCCTTTTGGTTTCAGTTTTATTTTTAGTTGTGTGGAGAGCATCGTGTTCTCATTCCCGTTGCTGTAATGCCTGAAATGGCTCCTAGGTCTTCTTCACATTCTTTTGCGATAACAGCAGTGGGTGGAGGAAGATGTGATTTCCCAGTGGCTGGGAGATGTTTGCATGGTGAGGCCAAACATACAAGATCCCAAGTTCCTCCCTCGACACCTCTAGGAGAGGGAGGAGAGATGCCAGGGACTGCATGCCAGCGGAGCTGGGGTTGGATGCTGCCCATGGCTGTGACCCATCACCAGAGGACGCAGAGTCCGGTGAGGCTGGTGCACCTCAGGGCTTGCCAAGCTGGGTGCCACCAGCCAGGGAAAGATCCCTGCAGCACATCCCACAGCTTGGTGAGACCTGTCATTTAGGATCATCCCACACCTGGCTGCATCTGCTGCAGGAGAAGCAGCTTTCTTCCCTCTGGCAACGATGCCTTTAGGGCCTGCAGGACTCCTAAACTTCTCAGAAGTTTGAGAGGCCGGTATTTTTGCAGCAGCTGTAAATTCAATCTTTTTTGGAGAAGTGTTATTGGTCCCATTCCCTCCTCCTTTTTTCCTGCCATGTCTGCCCTTCATTCCTTTCTCAAACATCTATCCTACTTCTGTTTCTGCCCAAAGCAATGTTTGCTGTGCAATGTGATGGGCTGAAGCAACACGCTGGAGATTTTTTTCAGTGGATGCAGCTATTGCTGCTTTGCTTCTCGCAAAGACAGGACTCTGTGGCATTGCGATTGCGTTTCTGCACAGCAGTGTGTAACTACACACATATCCCAGTACAAAACTGTCCCAAGATGGGCAGACACTCTAGCTTGTAATCAAACAGCCTTGGGCTAAAATTGAAAGATGTACAAATAATAGAGGATTTGCATGAAGGGATGAAGCTGCAGAAGAGGTTTGAACAGGCCAAATCCAAATCTTGCTTCTAAATTGGCCATCTGTTTGCAAAATATATATCAGCAAATGCTATAATTTCATGTACGTGACTTGGTTTCAAGTTGACTGTGGTAACTCTGAGGCTTGACTAATGAAGTTTTGTAATAGCCGCCTTTACTACTTGCTCTGGAAAGTGCTGTCAGTGCTGACATTTCTCAAACACCGACTGCAAAGGCCTAGCAGTTCCTTTTGGATTTGAAATACGGTGCTATTAAGCAAGCCCATTTTGCAAGTTCTAATCTCACACCAGGAAACCCCGTGCTCGTGAAGAGGTGACCATCAGAAAAGTGCATCCAGTTTCCTTCCAGTAAGACCTGGGCTGAGCTTGTATCTCTTAGCACAGATGCTGATCGTTTGCTGGCAGGCAGGATAGGTACTTGTGGGAATTTTTGTGCAATGACCATAGATTAGGAGATGCTAAAAAATCTGAGGTTTGCAGAGGTCGTGACAGTAAATACTTTTTGGAGGTTGTATTGGGTCAGATATGGAAAACTAAAGCATGTCTTTGTCCGGGTGAATAGCATTGGATCTGTGTATGTAAATACTTCTAATCACAATGCACAGAATCTGCTTCTTGCAGTATCTCGACCACTCTGCACGTTGCCAATATTTCACATTCTTTTTTTCACTTTTTTTTTTTTATGAGTACATTAAGGTAGCCAATTACAGGCCACAGTCTAGGAGTGTGCACGTCTCAGGTAAAGAAGGTTTCATTGCTCTTTGACAGTGAGCATTTTCACACAGCTGATGGAGACTTGAGAGCTGCTTGGGGCTGGCGGTTTTGTTATCAGTGCGTATGGTGTTTGTGGCATGCAGGTATGAAGAGGCTGTGAATCTCATCTTAGAAAGTTTTAATGATGGCTGGATTTATTCTCAGATTCATAAGTCTTTAACATTTAAGCCTACCCTAAGAAGGCCTCCAAGAAAAACAAAATTTCATTTACACAGACTTAATAAGCAGGTCAATTAATACTAGCACTTGGGATTTCTGTTGTGATTTGACCAAAGTAGGGAGGCTTTTCCTGGAAGGACCCTTGAGATCACTGCTGTACCGCTGCTTTGACGATTAGGTCAGGTAAACTTTTAGCAATGGATAGCAGAGAACAATTATTTTCCGGTAGAAATATGCTACATTTTAAATATACAGTCTTAGTCCCTAGATGGACTGTGGTCATCTCCTTACTATATTTTTTAAGGTGTACCGTGGCAGAAAATCTCAAGAGAGAGCTGTTAACCATGCAAAATCACCTGTGGCTCCTTGTTATATTTGCCCTTCATACTTGTCTGAGATTGGTTGGACAATGCTGCCTGCAGAAACTGGTGGGGAACAGCTTCGAAAAGAGACACTGGGTAAGGCTGGAGACATCCTCTTAATTTCTCCTTTAGGTTCTTCTTTCTGTCCTTTCAAAAAAAACCTAAGCAAAACCACCAAAACCCCTGAAGTTTTTGTCTAAAAGTGCTATCATTTAAATGTCTTAGGAACCCATTTTGGTGTCTTCATCTGTTAAGAGATTAAAATTCTCACTTCGCTACACTTAAAAGCTTCAGCCTACTTCAGCTGAGTACGAGTTGAGTGTGAGATCCATCCAGTTTGGAAAGGCATGGTGTCTAATTCTGCCGAGGAGAGCAGGCGAGCTCTTGACGTATTGAATCAATGTGTTGTTCACAGCGTACTACGGCACCCAAACACTCGCTAAGCCTTTCTGCTTTGGGCAAAATGCATTGGTAATTGGATTTCTTCAAGATTTGAAACAGATGGTTTGTAGTCCATTTGCTATCATTTGCCAGAGGGGTCTCCTTGAGCTACAGTGATCTTGTATTTTGTTCTCTGCTAAGTCTCTGATGTCCAGATATAGTAACTATCGTGTCTGTTGTTTCTCAAGTAGTGTAAAAATGCAAATGTATAATTTCACATGTTTGTCTTAGAATAGCACAAGTGTAAATGTCAGCATCTTTTCACATAGACACATTGCACTTTTTATATTGCTTTACTTTTTATAGTTTTATGTTTCTTTTTCATTGCAAGAAAATTGATATTAAGCTTTCTCATGATGTTTAAAAGACATTGCAAGAAAATGAAAATGCTGCCTAAATAAACCCTGCCTAGAAACCTAGACTCTTCCTCTTTGAAAGAATAGGTATGAATTGTTCAGGCTGCACAACAAGAACTGGACGTGAGGAGCAAACCCATTTGGCCATGATTGACCGAGGTTTCCCCCTTTGGCTAGTGCCAGTGCTGAGAGAGGTAGTGCTGAGACAGGGTCAGATTCAGATTCAGATTTTGTTGGTACCCAGGTTTGAGGTTGTTTAGGCCAAATGTCTCAATTTGTGTTGTCTCTATTTATCCTTTTTGCACGAGGGTGAATGAGTATGGGGATACATAAATGGACTTATTCTTCCCTTCAAGTGTGTGCTGGTGAGTCGGGACTTAATTGAACTGATAGACTGAAACATATATTTGATAACCATTGGGCATTATTTTTAAGAAGTGATGTATTTGAGACATATTTAAAGAAAGTATGACATCCTTGAAGTGAAGAGTGTGTGATATGAGAAAGGAGAGAAGGGAACAAGCAGCTGAAAACAGAGCTATTTAAGTTAGCAGTGTAAGTGGCATTGTGCACAGACAGATGGGTACCAGCTGTCTTTTTGGTAGATACTAAGATATACTGTATGAACTGGGGAAGCAGAATGTACTTTAATTGAACACTGCTAACCCTGTAGAATAAAAAAGAGCTGTAAAAACCTTCATGAAACCTTGATTATTTTTTTCTCCTGAAATAAGCAGGGCCATATTTGGTGTAAAGTATATGTTTTTCTTTAATATTCAAATGGGAAAATATTTCAAGTTGTTCCAATCTCTGGTGCTGCTGAAGAAAACCTCTGGATACATGATAAAATGAATATTTATTGTGTATGACAGATGGGGAAGGGAACTTATTTTTGGAGCCAAATGAAAATGATACATGATTTCTTTTTGTTGAAACGTTGATTAAATCTTTCACAAAAAGAAAACTGGCAGTGGACCAAAAAAATGCAATACCACCCATTAGAAAAAACATTAGTTTTGTATCACATATTCAAACTTGACAAAGTGGAGAGAAGAGTCCATTAAAAAGAAAAAACACAAAGAAATGGAAGAAGAGTGAAGATCCAGGGCTGAAAGGTGCAAGTGGAGTACTGATACGAAAAATAGCACCGTGTGTCCACTTCTGCAGCTGCTTTCCCTGCTGTATTGGCGTTCGTGATACAGTTAGGTTTGCTTGGATGCACA
>NW_009647874.1:3345927-3352521 GCF_000708025.1 Charadrius vociferus | reverse complement strand
TGTAGAACAGCATATTCCTTCAACTCCAGCTACTGGAAGGAAATGTTCCATAGGAAACTCGGTGTATAAGTTTTGTAAAAAAACCAACGTTCCGCCTTGATACCTTGCTATGGTGATGCTACCACCCAGCCTAGCTAAAAAGAGTTCTGGGTCATATTTAGGGCAATATTAATGTGCCTGCCATTCACATTAACTGCTGTCTCCTGTCAGTTATCTTGTGCAAAGTGTGGTCATGACTGAGGTCATCAAAAGGAAACACTTCCAACATCCACCAAAATTGGAGAAATGTAGCTTGGAAACATCCCACAATGTGGAACAAATTCCTTGTCATAATTGTTAGAAGAAAAAACATGCAAATCACATTAGTTGTAATAGATGTCCTGCAGAATGTCATAATTAGTAATTTGAGCCAGAATTCCCAAACTCCTGGATCCTAGGGACTGCAGAAAAATTTGAAAATATATGTCAACAGGCCACATTAAACTTTAAGATGTGAGTGATTATAATGGCCATTTGGCCTGGTATCTTCCATGACATATTCCCAGAAACAAATTCTAAATGTTCTCCGGTACTTTCCTCTTATCTCATCCCCCAGCGTTGCTGACTTGCTCAAGTTGAAAACTGTACCAGTTCAACCAGGGTGAGCTTTTCTTTATCAAGTGAGCAGCAAACTTGTCAAAATCAAATTTGTAAAGAGGAAGCAAGTTGAAGCCTCTCGGTGTGTGGCAATTCTTCCGGAACAGGGCAGGCGACACGCAATCTGGGACAGACCCTGGGGACAACAGATCAATGAATACTTGCACGGAGGTGTTGCCTAAGTAAACACAGTCACAGGGTCATATTTCACAAGCATGTCTTCCTATTACTTGAGTAGTAATAGGATGCTTTTTGTACAGTAAACTTTGGGTACCTTACGGCTACCTCGCTCACCCAGAAAACCTGAGACCTACAACTTCAGAAGCCAGAGTGCAAAGCATGAGGTTTGGCACGAAACAGATGCAAGGGGTGAACTGTTTTCAAACATAAGGTTGCCCCTGGGGGCATATTTACATTTTCTGCCGCATATTTGCTCTGGGGCTCCATATGGTTACGTGACTAGGGCACGTACAGTACATTTTGTTCTGCAATCAGTGTCCATAGGTTTCATTTCACTATGTCCTGCACGAACACGGATTGCCAATAAGCGCTGTGAGTTCTGGTCAGCTGTCCCATCAAGCGTTGCTCCAGCGCTGTCCCGGATGTTTTCAGGAAACCTGTGCATGTTCTGCAAAGTGCCCTAGAAAGCACAGGACATCTTGGGCCCACTGGTGTCCTTCCTGCAACTCCACTGCTCCTGCAAATGGGTGCCTTTTTAAAATTCTGCTTTTTTGCATGGAGAAAGCCTTGATGTACTTTGTGGTCTTTGCATATAAACAGGGGACTGGTGAGTAGCTGAATCTTAAAGTAATGAGAAAGATGTAAGCAATCAGCTAGTCCTACCTCTGGAGATGGGTCAACCCAAAGCAGGCATTGGGGTGCAGTGCTGGGGGTCAGAGCGATAAGACAGCAGGGAAAGACCTCCATTACATCAAAAGTCACTTGCCTCAGGCTGTGGGAAGAGCTTGCTGCAATGGCCTGCCAACGTGAGAACTCCTGCATGTAGCCTTTGCTCTTTGCAGATTTGCTGCCTGTTGTTTGCCAACCCAGTTGGTAGATGATGATGATGATGCATGACAGGGGAATGTGCAATGCCACCATGAAGTGCCTTTGCCCAGCACTAAGACTAAGTGGCAAATGGGAAGTTGTTCATGACCAGACACGTCTGGACTTCTGGGGCTGCATGGTGCTGGATTCAACTAGTAGGAAGAAAATAAAGGGCACAACAGAAAATATTGTTACAGAACTTTTACATTATATATTATGCATATGTGCGGTTCTGGCTGTCCTATCTCAAGAGGGGTATAAAATTACAGAACGTACACACACGGGAAGCAAGAATGACAGAGGACCTGGAGCTGCACCCTCTACAGCAAGGTTAAATACTTGATAGCACAGAGAAGAGTTGGCAGTTGGAGGACACGGTCAGGGCTAAGAGGCTGGGGTAGTATGGAAAAGGTGAAGGGAGATTGCGTGTTTGCTTACACTCACACTACCAGCTCTAGTGGGCAGCCCATGAAATTATCAGACAGTATGTTTAAAATGTAGAAAAAGGAGTAGTATTTTTCCATCAAGGATGTATTTAAACCATGGAACTCATTGCCACAGGGTGTCATAGAAGCTGGAGGCATTCATGGATGCAACAGATTCCTGGAAGCCAGGTAGTATTGGGATCAACCCTTTCTGGAGGCTCTGAATGACCTTAATTGCTGATTGCCAGAAAATACAAGGGGAAAGGTCACACTACACATGCCATGTTTTTATACCCCGGTAAACATCAGCTGCAGGTTGCTGTCAAGGCCAGATGTGGGGCAATGTAGACTTTCAGTTTCACTTACTGTGATGCTGCAAGCCCCGATCCCTGACTGTTGGTTGGCCTGTGAAGGGTATTTAGAAGATCTGGAGTTGTTTTCCACTACTTTTTTTATTAAGAAGTTTTTTCACATATATTTATGTGTTGCTTTTTCTCCTGACGTCTGGAAGGTCCAGAACACCTTTTATCCTTGGCTTACAAAGGCTTTACTGGCAAAAGAGAGTAAAGGGGAGACCTTATTGCAGCCTTCCAGTACCTAAAGAGGGCCTACAGGAGAGCTGTGGAAGGACTTTTTACAATGGCATGTAGTGATTGGATGAGGGGGAATGGCTTCAAACTGGAAGAAGGTAGATTTAGATTAGATATTAGGAAGAAATTTTTCACTGTGAGGGTGTTTAGACACTGGAACAGGTTGCCCAGAGAAGTTGTGGATGCCTCATCTCTGGAGGTGTTCAAGGCCAGGGGTTTTGGGCAGCCTGGTCTAGGGGGAGATGCCCCTGCCTATGGCAGGGGGGTTGGAACTAGATGATCTTCAAGGTCCCTTCCAACCTAAACCGTTCTATGATTCTGTGATTTAATGATTCTATGAAAGGAGATAACTATTTCCTGAGTAAGCTGCAGTGTTTACACAGGTGTACATACACACACAATGAAGCATGCAGTTGCACAACAGAAAATTAAAGAGAGGGTCCTGTGACCAAGGCTGAACATTTCTGAGAAACATCTTCATACCATGAGAGCTGCTGGCTGTGATGTGGGCAGCCTTCATGAATGAATCAGTTACATGGCTGAGAGGCCTCTCTACAGTGGTGCAAAGGTGGAGAATGATACAGTTGAACCCCTTATGGTAACAACAGTCTCTCCTGGATTTGTACCACTCTGTGCATTGTCTATCTTCTGTGTCCTGGCCTTACTTCTGCTCATGCCCTACCTTTTACTGTGGCTGTATCAGCAGGTAACTTACCTCTGTACACAATAAAGCTTCTTTTAACAGCAAAGGATAAAAAAAATCATAGAATGGTTTAGGTTGGAAGGGACCTTAAAGATCATCTAGTTCCAATCCCCCTGCCATAGGCAGGGACATCTCTCACTAGACCAGGTTGCCCAAAGCCCCATCCAGCCTGGCCTTGAGTCCCCGGTCTCAAGATGTGATCTGGTCAGAGCAGCCTGGGCATGACTGACATGGGTGTCGGGAGGACAGAGGTCTGCAGAGAGGTAAGCGTTATGGAGGAGACCAGATTAAGAAATGGACAAGAACACGCGTCAAAGGCATAGCAGAACTTGGCTCAGGGTACAGATGAATTTATACCCACTTTGCTGCAGGTAAACTTGTCCTCTGTCTAGAAAAATCTGTTTCTGAAAGGGGCTTGATAACGTGCATAAAATAGAACAGGGTTTGCAAACACTGCAGTTTGTTTGTTGAACATGAAACAGCTGAACTCAAAGCAACTCGAGTTTACCCATGACAGATCCTGAGTCAGGCATAAGCCCTGTAGAAAGCACAGCCTCTTTAGTCCATTATTCCTCGTCTGAGCACCAACTTCTGGTGAAAACCCCTCTTACAAAAATCATCGAAGTTGGCACATTAACAGAATCCTTTCCTCAAGGTGCTGTTTCTTCATCTTGTCAGAAAGCACAGCCTCAAGGAACAGTTCTGCCAGGCACTTTTCTTCATTACAACATTACAAGGTTTTGAAACCCTCATTCAAGTAGAGTGTTTAAACCAGTGGCTGCTTACATTGTTAAGAAAGCACTGAGTATTTCCCTCTGGCAGGCTGCAGGGCCAGAAAATTTCAGACCTTTCCTCTGCTCCACCAAGCCTTCAGAAATAAGAACAATTCAATGATTTGAGGATATACGAGAGAATCCTTCTCTTCTATTATAGCAGTGATTCTGGAAAGTGAAGAAGTAAATTTGTCCTAAGATGAAGAGACTTGAGCAAGCTTTCGAGATTGGCATCCTGGGCTCCGTGAACACCTAGCTGCAGGGGCCCTGCAAGAAGCTGTCAGCCTGTAATAAGCATAGTATCACCAGCAAACTCATTAACAGATTTTGACCTAAGATGACACAGCTCTGCTGCTACTGAATTTTTTAATGTTGTAGAACTATATAAAGTAAATACTTTTTAATGTAGTTCTCAGGTTCTCCCTATATGTGTGAACTTCACTAAAATGCTATTAGCTGTGTTATTAATAAGTAAAAATTTTTCTGGTTGGTATTTTGCTGTAAAATAACTTCGAGTTTTCACAAACATTTACCAGTTTAAACTAAACAGTTTTGGCCAGATTACTCTGGTGTCCCCTGGCGAGCACAGCCAGCATCCTGTAGCTGTTCCATTTTGCATGGGGCAATGAAAAAACAGACAGCAGAGCAGGAACAGAAACCCTGCAGGACTTTAATTTTCAGCCTTCTTTGGGGGATTTTTGCAACTGGAATGTATTTCTCCATGTATGTATACGTATATGTCTCTTTTTTTTTCTTTCTCTTTGTCTCAATCTACGTATGGAAAGAGAGAGAGAGTTTCTAATGAGTCTAAAAATTACCATTGGAATGCCAAGGTAAGAATGCCTTCTTACTTATCTCTTATGTCCATGATTTTTCTTGGATATTTTAAAATCCAGACAAAGGTCCTGTGACTTCTGCATGGGACACGTAATTACAACCCCCTCATCTCAGGCCAGTTTCATAAACACGTCGCGAAACAGGCAGCAGCTCTGACCCGCTGAGGAGCAGCACGATACCCTGTTGCTGTGTGCTGTGTCCTTGCTGTGCAGAGCTGGCCAGTTGCAACTTCAAGGGAGCCGATGATGGTTAAAGGTTCCAACCAGTGCTGCCATATCATGATGGTATTAAATGGTTAAGTTCAGTTCCCCATTTTTTCTTTTATTCCCGTAACTATGGTATCAAGCCAAGAACCGTATCAATTATTCATACATCCTGATGAAATCACTCTCCGTGGGAAGCCTATTCACAAGAACTTGTACGTTAATCAAAATAGTAACTTGTAAAGGTCCTGAGATCTTTCAGCTTTCTGTGAAGACAAGGGGAATGGCTCAGCACTTATGAGAAGATCAGGTTTGATGAGCTGTCCTTAAAGTAAGTGCAGGGCTCTGCTGGGTCACCAGTGACATAAATGCTCCTGAGGTGACAGATCCTGGAAGCTACAGCCAGAAGGACCGACAGGGATCTCAGTTTTGTCCAGGGATGTTTTGAAGGAAAACCCCACCATTTTCTCGCAATCTTTCATTAAAGTTACCCAAATTTTCCTGTACATGGTAGACCCTCATGTTGGGTTCTTCCTACTTCTAATTAACTAAGTCCAAATGAACACTCTTCCAGATAGTGATTAAGGAAAATTTGCATAGCAAAGCACTATTGTTGTTAAAACCCTTTCTTTTTCTTTTCAAAATCGAATTGATAGCAACGGTTTAAACAAATAACATCAAATATTGTCCTGACTTCCCACCAAGTGTAAAATCTTCCCAAAGTCTTTAAAAAACAGTTGCTGAGATGATGAGTTCCCTTTTCAACTGGTACAAAACATCATGTGCTGGAGAAGGGCTTAGCTCAGTGCATTTGAAGTCTGAAATCCTCCTAAGATTAGTTTTGCTGCCCTGTGTGTATTTGTACTCCTGTTACATGGTCAGCTGTTATGAACATAAAAGAACCCTCCAAGCTCAGCTGTTTTTCTTAAATGTATACATTAACCTGAATGAATGGTACAAAATCTTACTTTCCTCAGTGCTTTAGAGTGTATGTGCACCAACTGAACAGATAAATAGAAGATAAAGACTAAGCCTACCTCATCTTTATTGCAAGTAAATATGATCTTGCAGCATCACTTTCGGTTGCTTTTGCATTTCTTCTTTAGGAGCACAATGGTAATGTTGGAATTGGCTTTTTTTCTTCTGAACTGACTTGATTTCTCCTAATTCCTGTTTTCAAATACACTGTATTTTTCCCCCTTTGAGAAGCAATCTGTTGTATCTATTTATTTGTTACTCATTTATTTGTAACCCCCCTCTTCCATTAATCCAGAACAAGTCTAATCTTGCCTTACTTTTTCTCTAGCAACTCTTGTTGCCAGTCAGAATTGCTGACCATCATGACACTAAACACAGGACAAGCAGTCAGGAAGAATGCCG
>NW_009647874.1:3333267-3345917 GCF_000708025.1 Charadrius vociferus | reverse complement strand
GTACCACTGAAACTTTGGTATCTTTATTTCTATCCCATCTGCACTGTATATGTTTTGCACTCTGTCCTACACCCCAGCCCCTCCTGTGATAATGAGCGACACATCAAATCGAGAAAGTGGAGTGGGAAAGAAATACTTTGGGTAATTGTATCCACTAAGTGTATTTCATACTCCCGCTTCTTAAAAGAAATGCGTAAAATATACTTCTGTGTCAGAAGGGTAGTAAAACTAAGATAAACAAAAAAAATTCCTGCTTGCATTAAATAAATGACTTCATCTTCTTGGCGAGACAATGATTTCATTCAGGAACATGTAATAAAAAATTAATGGTTAATATTACCCTTCCAGTACACCTACAGTAATGTATGATCCATACTAGCTCAATTTTTCCCTAATCATAGGATATACACCGGTCACTGTTTTTCATAGCTATGAAGTTACTTTTTACCAATTAAATTCGAGTTCAGCTAACAGAAAGGCAATCACGAATAAAAATCTTTGTCATCTGTTTTTCTCTTTGCTTCTGGAATTCCTCATTTGCTGGGTTGACTGCTTAACACAAGCACCGTAACTGATTTAGGAATCTTATGTTGTACCTGGTGTTCTGGCTCATGTAACTCTATATGATTTCCTGCTCCTCAACTGGACAGAGTTCCTCCCCTGTCTACTGTTACCCTGGGCTTTTCGTAATCACTGCTGTGTTTTTAAATCCCTCTACACTTTTCACTTGCAAGACCACAGAGAACACTATGTTGCTTCATATATGAAAAGACTGATCACGATTGCAAGCAGACACTGGGATTTTGGAAATCGAGGGGAAAAAAAAGCTACTCAGCAATCTCAGGTTTGCTTTGTCCTCACGTGTCCTTAGTCCTACTGACTCACTGCCTGCGGTCTGAGAAGATGCCATAGCTGTGGGAAATGTCTGCTCTCTGTTCTTCTCAGCATCGTTAGCTCCCAGTCAGCCCCACCAGTCAGCCCCAACACGGTGAGTGACCAAGTTGGTGCTACAGCTTTGCCTAAAGCCCTGCACTGGGGCATGGTAGCTCATGTATGCTGTAGGCTTACTGCATCCAAGCAGTGGGGATGGCTGGTAGCTTGGTGAGGTGCTCAAGCTGAGCTGCAAGTTGTGGTCCACCTGCCTTGTCAGTTGTCATCTGCAGATCTGCAAAGAAGTAGACATGCATCCATGCTTGCATTTCAGCAGTGATCCTACTGATTTCATTTGCAGCATGTAAGTATGTAGATTTAGGTTAGATAGCAGGAAGAAATTCTTTACTCTGAGGGTGGTGAGACACTGGCACAGGTTGTCCAGAGAAGTTGTGGATGCCCCATCCCTGGAAGTGTTCAAGGCCAGGCTGGATGGGGCTTTGAGCAACCTGGTCTAGTGGGAGGTGTCCCTGCCCATGGCAGGGGGTTGGAACTAGGGGATCTTCAAGGTCCCTTCCAACCTAAACCATTCTATGATTCTATGTAATTATCAGCTTCTGAGGCTTTACACTACTGAAGCCACTGTTTGACACACCACAAACAAAATTCCACATATCTACACATAATTTTATCCATGGGAGAAAGAAGAGCAGTAAGAGGTATTTTTTTTTCACTTTTATTGTAATTTTACAGAGGCATTTGAATGTGGTGATGGTGAAACTGTCACTATCTAGCAATTTAGATTAGCCTCTCCAGTTCAGTGTATAGGGACAGAGATAACAATTTACCGCTACAAGTTCCAACAAACTCAGCTTTGCACCAACCCTCCTTCACTGCTTGTCCGCATTGCAACATATGTCATGTAGACTGTGCCCAAGGATGATCTTCTTCCTTGAATAAAAAGCCAGCAAATCCCACTATTTTAAAAATCATGTCTTTATTTCACCAGCCTAAGGCTGCATGTCTGTGCACAGACAATTTAATCTGCTGCTGGCAGTCTGCGTGCAGCACTAGTGGGCAAGACGAAGACCTTCCAGCATCCCAGGCAAGTATTGCAAACATGGGTGTGATGTGTACAGTGATGAGGATGACCAATGAAGGGAGTTGACCAAGTTGACCCCTTGGCCAATCCAAAATGCATTTGTGGCGAGAGCAGGTGAAGCACTTTTTGTTGCTTGAAGTACTTCTGGCCTCATAGCTGCTGGCAATGGGCCTTTCTAGCCATTGCTTTATCCCTTGCAGCCTGTCAACTTCTACAACGAGGTGTCATCCTCCCTTCCCCTTCCAGCTCTTGACAGTGTAATTATTTTTCACAGCCTGCCTGGTTTCTTTTGCAGTGAAAGGGCATGTGGAAATCCCAGGAGCCCATGGAGTAGCAGGGAGGCAATCTGTAACCAGGCCGCCACTGCTCTGGCCAAACGAGCACTCCCTCATGACAAAGTGCATGTCTCTTGGCCCGTCTCCTCCTGTTTCACCCAGTCAGTCATACCCAACTGGTGTACAGCAGCACTTATTCTCTGGATAAGCATGCAAATTCTTGTATTCTTGGCATCTGTTGTGCATAAGGCTAATTCCTCTGCTTAGTCTTTCTCTTTCTGTCCCATGTACTTGGTGTTTCTCAGAGTTGGATAGATTCTTTAATTCCCTCTTCATTTCTGGTGCTCCCCAAGAGCCCATCTGGTAACTGTGCACAAGAACATTATAAATCATTAAAACCAGGTTTGCCCATATCAATAGGCCCAAGAACATGTGTTGATGCAATGGTTGTGGTTTGCTTTGCATCTGCTTGACAGCCAGCTTTCAACATTCAATTTTTCTTACTGCTTCACCACCTTATTCTTATGTGAACCAGAGAAATTTTCTCATATTTTTAATCACGTGAAGCTGGCTCAGCCAAACTGAATAATAGAATAAATAGCAAAGTCCATGTGAGTGCAGTTCCTGAGTGCCAAACAACAGCAGCCACAGACTCACTAGGGTGACTTCCTCCAAGACAGACAGCAGAACCTGGGAATCACTAGAACAAGCTGGCACCTTAACTGTCCCTTATAAAAATGGTCTTATCCCCACTCCGTGACGCCTGAATTTCCATTTCCCCCATGGACAGTCACACCTTGCTTGTGGAGGCCTTTTGAAAGCCTCTGTTGCAAGGAACAGCCAGAACCCTAAATATTACTTGAGATTTTGGTTATTTTATTGGGATGTCCTAGGAGAGCAAAATCCACTCAAATGTGGCAAGGCAGCTGCATGGAGCCCTGGTGTGGGAAATAGCGATGTGGTGAGATGAGCAATGAGTGAGACATATGGGGAATAGCCTGGTCTTCAAGTCAGGAATTTCACAGCTCTGCTCCAGCATTTTGAGCTGTATAAATGAATCATCAGCACAGCGAAACCACAGAATGACACCAGCTTCCCTAAAAGAGTCTCTCTCTATATATAGCTGCTAGACTTGCATTTTTCTGTTTATAAACACTTGGTAATAACTGACCGCAAAGTGGCATGGCCTTCTCAGCAAGCAGCTCCTAAAAAAAAATAATACTTGTCCTATCTTTCATTTCTTCCTGGGTTATTTTAAACCAGACTTTTGCACCTCCAGATATATTATTTTAGCTTAAAGTCCTGGTCCTGGTGGACTTGATCAGGATATTTTCTAGGTAAAAAGACAGCCAGGACAGAGCTCTTCTGAAGGAAGTTGATTAAAAGTGTTGATCCTCGTTAGGTGTACCTGAGGACATTACGCTGTCTGGGAACTGCACTGCTACTCTCTAGATAGGTGGTTTTAGTTTAGTTTTCTAAGGCAGGTCAGCATATGTTATTGCACTATAAACTCACTTTGAACCCTTTAGCCCACTTCAGCTGTTTTTCCCAAGGGGCTGTGTTTTCAAAGAGTCTGGAGTTGTAGTAGCGTGAGGAAAACTGGTCACTGGTGGTGTCTACAGATGGGTAACCCAGAGCATTGCCTCACAGAGGGAAAGTCAGGCAGAACCCAGTCCTTACACGTGGCGATGGGCAATGAGAAGTTGACCAGTCAGCATCGATGTAGTTGTGAGCCAGCCCAAGGACGCGCTGCACCTGGCCTAGACAAACCAGTCATGGGCGAGGTGGGACCAGAGGACATGAAGTGGGGGGAAGGAAAGAGCTGGAGCACGGCGGGGAAAGGCCACCAGGGGAGAGCTGAAGTGGCTGCAGCGGAGGGGTGCACGTGTGGGTGTTAAGGGTGTGGGGCACAAATCTCCAGAAAAGCAGTCGGTGTTAGTTCTGCTGCTCATTGAACAGCTTGCTGTCGGATAGCTTTACACACTCAATGCAATGAATATGTTTGCAGCCATTGGTAGGTACAGTCTTTCCAAAGGCATCAAACCTCATTTCCTGCAGTTTTGCTCTTTTTGAATTGGGTAAATGCCTGGGTTATTCGCTGGGAACTTGCCTGGCTCTTGTGACCAGGGTTACCATTAGGGACTCCCACCTTTATTGCGTAAGTCACTCATACAGTAATAGCCTGAACTTAGACTTAATACAACGTAGGTCACGCAATCCGACAGCCCTGTTTGGTTGCCATGCAGTGAACTGGAAAAGGAAGGACAGAAATAATTTTATAACTCATGAGGTCAGATTCTCAGAATGACGTGCAGGAGCTCCAGAAAGCAAGACCAGTGGTTTCGTAGCCCAAATGTGGGAGTTTATCATCAATGGAGATGAGTTCTTCCTTTTCATCGAGAAGCTGGAGCACTACAGGGCAGTAACTACTTTAGGTTACCACATTGATGAGGATATAGAAATGGTAGAGTATTACAGATTGAAATATGGGGCTTCGTGATTTTTTTCTTCTTGTTTACTTACTGAAGTTGCTGTAATATGGTGGATATTGCCTGCACAAATTAATACGTACAACCTAAGCATATGACACATCCCTAAAGACTGCAGTATATTAATAGACGTCATCATCTATACATTTCTTCTCTCCATAGTAGATGGCAGGATAGTCTCAAAAACTGATAATTTTTCATCTTGAAAACCATATTCTCTGGTCTCCAGTATAACTGAGGCTGATATTAGTTAAAGAAGGACTTAATGAATTATGTTAGAGCTAAATAAAAACTGGCTCTTAACATGCTTACTGCAATAAACAGCTATGGGTTTTTTTTATTGCTCAGTCATTATTGGGTCAGTGAGAGCACCGCAAAGCCTGAGCCTTATGCTAGGACCCCAGTGCTGCTCAGCTGAGATTTACGGAGTCTGGGGATGAGAAGGCATTTTACTGAGGTCTGCTGGCAGAGACCTGTGTGCTGACTCCAGGTCCGCCAGGTCAGCTGGACACCTCGCGTTGCCTTCCTGGGCAGCAATGAGGCAGTGCATGACCGTTGCTGCCTGAGGGATAGAGAGACTCAGAAATGCAGGGTTGCCTGCAGGAGGCATCACGTGTCAGGACAAGGCACAGGAAAAATTGGCTTGTGGTCCAGTTCCAGACTGAAGTCCTCCGCTAGATTGCCTGCTTCCAAACAGGTAGAGGCCAACATTGTCACAATTCATAACCCATTTCTTACCCCTTCTGCTCATGAGCCTGGACACCATAACCTGCTTATATCTGTTAATTCTTTATACTTCATTGCAAAGACAGCCTTCATGTAAGCTGTGACACTAAGATGAATGTTACAGAAGGAAAGGGGAATCAACCCATTTGTGATTCACAAGCGATCTGGGAAATCACGAAAGATTTATGTTGTCCATGAAGAACTTGCTAAACCAGATTGTGTGAAGATTGCAATTATGTAGCTGCTGACTATGCTGCAGGACACCTTTTGTTACCCATGAGAATTTTTTATTTGAGGTAGAGCGTGAAATAGTCATGTGAAGACATGAGTGTATGCAAACTACCATTCGTCAGAAAAAGGGAAATTTAGTCATATATTTAGCAGTCATTTCCCCTTTTTTGGGAAATCCAAATACATATTTTTTCCCTCTCTCTCTGTCTCGGTTTCTTTCATCCTCACTGTACGGAAGGAAAGAAAGATGGGTCTAAAATGTCGTTTGGTTCTGACACAAATCTGATTGGGCAATGAGAGACAAATTTCCGCTGTGTGTTGAGCTAAACCCTATATAAGGTCCTCACTACCGATTTTCAGTCTTAAATCTTTTCATGAGAAGCCAATGGCTGGAAGACTGCAGAACCACAGGTAAGTGAATCTGATGGAAATTCAGGAATGAAAACCTCCCCATAACCCTCAGCTTGTGTAGGGCTTATGGAGACTGTAGATACTAAACCAAAAGGTCTGGAAAGCTCTGAGCAAAATAACCAACTAGTTTCATCAGGCAAAGGACCTAACGAGAGAGAAACTCCCCTTTTACAAGGCATTCCGTGTGAACCATGGGGCTTGTTAACGCCGCAGACAAAGCCATTGGCACCGAGTCCAGGTGTATCCATGAGAGGGGCTGCAGCTCCATGCCCTGGAGAGCTTTGCAGATCTAGCAATAGCGGAGGCAACCCATGGTTATGAAACAGTATTATTGAGCAAGAGGTTGGCTTTGTGGTGTTGTAGAGATGATAATAAGCTGGAAGCAATTTATTATAGTCAAGCTATCAGTTGTCAGACAAATATAGCTACCACTGAAGGGAGAAATTTGGATTAAAACCGCATGATAAATATGAGCGTGATGGGATACACAGAAGATGCCCGAAGGTGAGTACCTACGCATATGACTGTGTTATATTGGTAGAAATAAGTTTTTGCTTTTGGGTACAATTTGAAGTAGTTGTCTGATCATTTAATACTCATCCTATGGGACAATCTTAGTGTTAGGCTAATGTTAAATGCATGCAATTTGTATTTCTGTATATATAATGGAAATAGTATGTATCGTGTATATATGCACTGTCTTACACATAAATACCTTACACAGAGTGTAAACTGGTGCCTACATATAGCATGTTTTATATATTTTTGCCTGTGGTACACTGAGATAACACATAATCAATCAACTGAGTAGCAGCAACTGAAGCCTCGTGGCAGACCAGAAAGCACCCAGTGATGTGCCCAGAAGTTGCCCTGGCCATGCCAGGCCGATACAGATGACAACTAACGAATGACTGGCAGTGGAGGGTTTTGTTTCCCCTTAGCATCACCATTTGTAGGACAGGTTGTTCAGGGTTTTCCTCACCTTTTTTTAGCACAGATGGTAATAGTGAAAACTCACTGAAAACTCATTTGCGCACCACTGGCAAGACGGGTGTGCATGCTGTGGGAGTCAGAATTTTTTGTCCCAAGAGAAACATTTGTTGGAGACTTGGGAAGCTTGGCCCTGGTTATAGAAGGAAGTTTGGCTGTGGCCTGATCTATGCTAGCTGGCCTGCTTTGGTAGCCATAGTGGGGAAGATAAAGTGACACAGGATTTCACGAGGTCCGTACAACCTTGGGAGACACCTGTAGTGGCTCCTTAAGGAGCTAAAGTCTATTCTGTTGCATCTTTGCTCCTGTGTTCACCCAAGCTACACTACAGCTAGCTCGGAACGGCTGACCCGCGCCTTAGTCACGTCTTATTGCAAAATAAGCAGAGCTGGATTTTTCCACCTGTAGCTGTTGCACCGAAAAGCCGTGGAGACAGCAGGATCTTGTGGTATGTCACTTACATCTCCTGGAGTGAAAGGAAAGGGACAGAAGTGATGTGTTTGTGTTAAGCCAGATGCTCTTATTTCCACACGTCAGCCCCCATAAAGTAGGGATGAAGAAGCCTTTCTGCTCACTAAGGGTGAATGAGGTTCAGACTGAGGAAAAAAACAGTTAACTCTTAAGTTAATGTTCGGGATATTCATTGTATCCTCTGTCTTGTAATAAATTTCCCTGTAGATTTCAAGACACTTTCCCTCGGTTGTGTCCTTGTGCTTTCCTCTGGGAAAAAATGCGTGGGCTCTTCTTTGTCCTGGTGACGTGCACGGCAGGCGCCTCCGCTTTCAGACTCCAACAAGTCAAAGGCACAGGTAAGAACACGTTTTGTGTCCTTTTTTCTGTCTCCCTCTCCCTTCTTTTCAATGTGCCTGGCTGACAGTAATGTAAAAATATCTCTGATTTATATATAGAAAACTGCCTAGATCACACCGTGTATTTCAAACACTACTATGAACTGCACGGAGAACCTGTGGTTCTGAAATGCCCTTCCCCCACATACAAACATTTGGATTTTTCTGCCTTGACCCCTAATATCACATGGTATAAAAACGGTTCAAAAACCATGATATCAGGAAGAGATGAAGATTCAAGAATTTGGGCAAAAGGAGATGCACTCTGGTTTTTACCAGCAATGCTCGAAGACTCAGGAGTATATATCTGCACCAGAAGGTGGGTATTTGAAAGAAAATCCAGTGCACTAACAAGATGACTATGCCTAAAGTACATTAGCTTGATTCTAAACTCCAGTTATGTTCAGCGCATGTCTGGATAAGGTAATTTCCTTGCCAACTTTACTAGAGAAAAAAATGTGGAAAATCAGTACTCTTAAATGCCTTGTGTGTCTCTCATAGACATATATACTGAAAACCGGATAAATTGTGACACAGTATTGCTGCTCTAGCTATGATCTCACAAGGAAATAGTGTACAGAGAGTTTGTTCTAGCTGATTTATGAGCTGGTCAGGGCTGTGGTGAGGGGTGACATGCCACAGACAGGGAATTCTGCAGAACTCAACCCTTGTGTTACAGCTCCGGAGAAGCAAACAGCTTTGTCTGTGCTTCAGATTGCCTTAGGAAGCAAGACACCAGTGGTGTGGACCAAGTCTCCACCAGTGGACACTGCAGTGGCTTCCTTCTTCCCTCTTCCTTATCCTTGGTCTTTACTTTTCTTCTGCTTCACATTTTAAACCAGAATTTGATTGCCTTGTTATTGCTGGAAGATCTTTCATGAGACCCGATGTGTATTTACTAGACTGGTACCAGACTTGTGATATTGCAGTGCGTTGAGTCTTGAGTGTGGCTTTTTTTCAGTCTTATGGGTCATTTTCTTCTGAGAGTTTACAACCTGACAGCCCCTTGTACAGTTTCAAAAGAGGTACCAGGGTCTGGATTTGTGGGGGACTGAGGAAGGCAAAAATACCCATCACCATTAGAGCCCAAACTCCAGAAGGTCTCCCAGGTCCTTCTCCCCTGCCAGCTCCTCCGTCCAGTCAGTTTCCCAGTACATCCCAGGCAACTGGCACCTTGTTGTGGGGCCTATAGTGGAAAACACAGCTCTACATTCCTGGAGCTGTCTGTGTAGAGCGCAGTTTCCTTGCTGGCAAGGCCGATCTTGTGAGTGTTATGTGTCACCAGTAGAAGAGATGGACAGGCAGAACTCAATAAATCATGCTCAGTATATTAGATCGGCCTTTCCACATGTCGTAGCGGTGATTGCAGTGGTGGGGCAGAAGAGGAGACTTCAGCAGTGAGTCCAGAATAAAAAAAGGTTGTAAATATTGTCCTAGAGCACAGAGTAGATGCTTGAGACCATGAAGGGTGTTTTTAAATCCCCTTTCTGGACTATTCTGGTTCAGTTCCTCAACCTGTAACACTGTGGCAGTGTTACTGACAGCTGTAGTAAAATGCTGTGGAACCTGTTGCAAAAGACATGCAAGAGCTGAGTGCATAGCTTCATTGCTAACATTATTACAGGATGAATAAAGTTAAACCAAATTGCATTTTCTTTGCAAACCATCCCACAGGGAAACCATCCCATTTTTTTCAACATCCTGTAAAATGAGGGTAGAAGCAAATTACCACAGATCTCTGCTTCTGCTGAGCAAGTATTTTGGATTTCAAGGTCCAACCTCTAGGTCACAGCCCATCACAGTGCTCCAGCAGTAGTGCAAGTCCATCTGCCCACAGCCCCCAAATGCTCTCCAGTGGGTCGCAGTCTGGATCCCCCGGCTTTGCTGGCCCTCGCAGGGGTCAGGCACTGCCCTGGGTGGAGGCATCTCCGAGACAGGCTTTCAGAGGTTGTAAAGAACATAGTTTAATCACCTATTTCTGCCCAGTTTGGTCCTCCTTGGGACTGGAAACAATTGTCACTTGGGGCCAGAAAGAAAAGTTAAATATTGCAAAACTTTCAAAGCAGGACTGCCTCCTTTTCTATGTGAAATAATATGTACTTATAGAAATGCCTACTGGTTGTGCAATAGTAACTGCAGATGTATTTTAATACTTGCTTCAAGGTTTTTATTTCATCTTTAGGTTCCAATCATTAGGGTTTTCACAGTGAAAACACCTTTCAAGGAAATGGTGGAGGAATCATGACACACCTGTTTAGGTGGACATGTTCCCTCTCCTTGCAAAATTAAAATAGTGCCTTAGCCTGGTGGTGCACAGCAAACTTGGTGTACAAACAAAAGGGAAAAAAAGAAAAGACTGAAGCTTTGAGGCAGACCTGTGTCAGCGACATATGTCAGCAACATGTTTAGATTGTGCCAAATCCCAGTACCCAGTATTTTCCAGCATCCCTCCTAGTGTGATCTCAGTCTTGGCCTCTCAGAAATGGCTAAGGAGGGAAACAGAGGCCGGGTGTCACTCAAGTTGCCCTCTCCGCTGGTGGGTGTTCACTTCTCCCCACTCTGTCTGCAGGAACTCCTCCTACTGTGCCGAGGTCTCCATCCACCTCACGGTCATGGAGAAAACAGCTGCTCGGGAGATTGCCTATCTCCAGGTCCTCTTCACTTTCACCTCTGGAAAGATTGTTTGCCCTGACCTATGGGATTTTACACCAAACAGGACAAGCCTGGAGCTCAAGTGGTACAAGGTAGAACTTTCAACTCCTCTTTGTGCAAAACCTAATCCCAATGCATTTGTAAAGGCACATACATTCCCGCTTTCTGTTTTTCCTGAACATCACGTTGGTAAAGTCATGAGCATTTTAACATTATAGCATAATATACTGGGAATTGGGGGGCAGATGTATATATTGTGAGAAAGGTTTTCCAGGGTGGACTCAGCATGGGGTGAAATGCTCCATGTTATATGCTCTAACAGGCAGCATAACTATTTTTAAAGACAGATTACCTACCCTGACCCCAGGGTTTGCTACCTCAGATTAGGCCCTTCTCTTTGGTGCTATGCTTCTTTTTATGGCACCTCTAGTGAATCCCACAAAGCAGGACCTCCCAGTGATGCTTCCCCAACGTGAGCTGTTCAGATGTGGTAGCTTTCACTAATCAACTGTAATACAGCATTTGGAGGTACTAGATCCATCACACAGAATTTACGGTGGTCTCTTGCCTAACTTGCTAGTCCATGGTTTTTCAACTAGGCAAGCCTGGTTTTGCTGGAAAGGTCAAATATCCCTCACGTGACCAACTTCAACTGTCCAGTCTTGCACTGGACAGCACGGGATTCTGATATTTTCATAACTCCTTAGTTTAGCTTTTATTTACACTTGCAGTACGATCGTATGCTCTGCCTTGTGCAGCTATCATCCTTACCATCGGATGCGATACCCAGGCTGGCCTTATACAGCAGCGCCGGTGTCGTGGTTGGTACCATACCAGCAAAACATCCTTGCTCAGGTTTTCCTTCAGAAGCAGGCTATAACCCACTTATTTAAGTAAAAGGCTCTCATCCCCGTCTCCCCGCTACAACTGTAGTTCTAGCTACAACTGTCAGAAAGAGCTCACCTGCCTTCATGGAGCAGGAGCATCATTGCTCCTAGAAGGGCTCCAGTCCATCTGTAAATAGAACGTTGGTGATACAGAGCAGGAATTTGTCACAGTTTATGAGATCACATAGGGCAAGTAATAGTTTTCTGAAAACCTGCGTGATTGCTAAAATGTATTTGTCTTAGAAGAATGGCATAGAATATCACTCTTATGAGGTCAGGTATGGAGAGTAATAGTGTTGTGAAAACCTTCATGGTTACTGAAATGGTTTTGTCTTAAAAGAATGTCTTAAGTGATTACTCTTAACTAAAACAACTAAAACTCAGGAAAGAGTCTGTTAATATCTTTTTCATCTTAAAATGTGGGCTTTATTGAAAAGCCATACACACACTTCATAGATAGATTGAAATAGGGACTCTTCACACTTCACGTAGTGCCTCAGACCATTTTAGAGACAGACACACACTTGAAGAACTTGCCCTTTGGTGGGAAAGTGGAACCGCTCAGCTTTCACAGTGATAAGTGAACTTTTAATAAGAGGGAGACGGGGATAAGTAATTTTGTCTGGGAGTTGCACAGGGTGTAGCCACACCAGTCTGAGCCATAACACCAGTTGCTGTCCTTTCTCCAGGATGCTCTGCCTTTGGAAGATGCCGGTGAAAAATTCGTCATTCTGAAAGGTTCGACTTCTCTGATCATGACTTCTGTGCTACCAGCGGACGCTGGCTATTACACCTGCAAGATGGCGTTTCCATATGGAGGTGCAATGTATGAAATCACCAGAACAATTCAACTGAAGACTGTTGGTAAATATTGTCCCCTCAAAACATGACAGCGCTTCAGAAAATCTCTTCTTTGTTAAATGAAACTGAGGAGAAGAACCCGCAGTCGGCCTCTCGGCGCTGCCACGGGAAGGGGGACACCACGGGTGCCTGTTTGGGCACTGAGGAGTTTCCCACAGCACCCCAGCCAGGGGTGGGCTCACCCCTCTCTCTGCCTGACCGGCAGCAGAATCGCGGGAGGCAGAACACCATGTGGCAAGCGCCTGTGGGCGCTAAACCGCGTAATAGATGTCTTTGGGGGGGTGGGGGGGGAAGGGGGTGGTGTCACC
>NW_009647874.1:3273522-3333037 GCF_000708025.1 Charadrius vociferus | reverse complement strand
GAGGGGGCAGCCCCTGGGTGCTGCTTCCTCCGGATGAGAGCTGCCGCTTGCTGGTGGGAAAAGGCGCTTTTGCGGCACGGCCTGGTGTGGGAGGGGCGGAGGTGTCGTTTTTTGCACGGATGAAATGGGTGTGCAAGGATGACGGCAACTCCCTGCTCGTTAAAAGGAGGGTGCTTGGTGCCTGATGGTACTGTCGCATCCGAAAGGCACTCGCTCACTCACCGGTAAATTCACTCACGGTGCAACTTTCAGCATCAAGATGTGAGCTTGATCCTATCTGTCTCTGCAAACACACATGTGATATCCTGGGCTGCACAGGAGTGTGGCCAGCAGGTCAAGGGAGGGGATTCTGCCCCTCCACTCTGCTCTGGTGAGATCCCACCTGGAGTACTGCATCCAGCCCTGGAGTCCCCGACATAAGAAAGACATGGACCTGTTGGAGCGGGTCCAGAGGAGGGCCACAAAGATGATCAGAGGGCTGAGGGAGTTGGGGCTGTTCAGCCTGGAGAAGAGAAGGCTCCGGGGAGAACTTATAGCGGCCTTCCAGTGCCTAATGGGGGTGTCCGGGAGAGCTGGGGAGGAACTTTTTACAATGGCATGTAGTGATAGGACGAGGGGGAATGGCTTCAAACTGGAAGAGGGTAGATTTAGATTAGATATTCGGAAGAAATTTTTCACTGTGAGGGTGTTTGGGCGCTGGAACAGGTTGCCCAGAGAAGTTGTTGAGGCCCCATCCCTGGAGGTGTTCAAGGCCAGGCTGGATGGGGCTTTGAGCAACCTGGTCTAGTGGGAGGGGTCCCCGCCACTGACAAGGGGGGTGGAACTCGATGATGGGTTCCTTCCAACCTAAACCATTCTATGTTTCTATGATCCCTGGGCTTGAAATTGGAATTTCTCTCTTTGCTAGTGGGTTTAATAATCGAATGCTTTACTAGGAGATGGAAGACGTTGAGCAAAGTGGCATGTTTCTGTTTACAGTTCTGGGGCAATGCCCACAGTTTCTAATGCTAGCACTGACTCTCTGTTCTCTTTCTCTCTCCAGAACGAGAAAAGAGAATTACCCCAATAATTGTGTATCCAACACAAAAGACGACATCAGCTGCCCTCGGTAAGTCCCAACACCATTTTTAGCAACGTCTAAGCACAGAAAAGTTAGAGCACATCCTCTTATGGGATAATTCGCTGGCATAAATTGTTGTAGTACTTTTGATCTTGATTATATCAGCTGAGGGTGGGTGGTGGAGTAGTTTTTGCTCCTTATTGTCTACAACTAGATGTTATCTTCCATGTAGCAGAAGCTGCAGAACTGCTGTAGAATCTAGCCACTATCAGAGCAATAAAAGCATATTTGCACCATTAGATCAGCTGTCCAGAGTTCCCCCTTCACGAAGAACTTTCCTTTTTCAGTATTTCCTCAAATTGGTGTAGGTTATCTGGTGGCTTTGAAGGAGCCATCTAGCTCTTTTGGGAGGAGAGTTTTTTTCATTGCTTTTTAATGTTTGTGCTGGACAGTTGTTGTTAGTTAGAAAGTACCTTGATAGGATCTCCATTTTTCTTTGAAGATTATACTGTGACAAAAAATTTCTGTTGCATTTCCTCTTCCCAGAAAACAACAGGTATATTTCACATTAAGCTTTTTTAACTTGGGTGCTATGCACACAGCTGTGTCCTATGATGTCTTAGTTTTCCCTGCCACTTTTCCTTCCATCAGCGTAGGACTACCAAGTAATATTTTTTATGCCCATCTAGCTCTGTGGAGTGTTTTATGCCGCTTTTATCACCATCTGCACATATATAATAATAAAGTTGTGTGCATTATTGAGCCCTGTGTTTTCCGTATAATATAGTTATGCAGCAGTCTGAAGGCTCTTTATCCTCAGCTCTGAGTTAAAATAATTATAGCAAAATTTCCGAGTTTTTGCGTGATTGCTTTATCTTTGGAGGTCCCACCTTGTGCTGAATGCCCTTGCCCACAGCCTCTCTGGGTGAAGCTACACTGCTGGGTTAATGCGGTTGCTCCAGAGCGGTAAATCACACCGTGCCTTTTGGGTTGCCATACATCAGAAGGAGCAAGGCCACAGGAATACAGCTTTGCCTCCTGAGGAATGTGTCTAGTGCAAGAGTTGCTAGCTGTTGCAATGGGAAAGTAATTTGGTTAGCAGCAAGAAGGACTGCCAAACTGCAGGATCCTGCTGCCAAGGAGCAGGGGATCAAAAGCAATCTGGGGCTTAACTTCAGTTTTGAATGTAGTGCTGCTTGACGTGTGTGGGAACTTGATCTCCCACTGGAGATGTTGGTTTTCACCAAGAGTAGTTCTCCATATGTATCCAAATGTTTTTTGGGTTTTTTTTAATCTTCCTTTTACCAACAGGCTCCGAGATGACTATCCCATGCAAAGTGTTTGTTGGACTGAGCAGCCACATCCACACCGATGTGGAATGGCTAGCAAATGACACCACCGTCGATGTGGTTTACAAGCAAAGCAGAGTTACGGAGGGGGAACGACAGTAAGTCTGGCTGAAAGTCTGTCCTTGTGCTTGTTGTTTTAACCCGCAGCGTGACAGGGGCTCTCAGTGCGGCTGAATGGCAGGTAATGAAGCGGGATATGGACAGATCTGAAGGGAAGGTGAGAGCTGAGAAAAAAAGCAGGCAGGCAAGCAAAAAAACAACCCCAAAACCCAACCTAGGCAGGGTGAAATAAATTTCTTATCTCTGGGTTTTATTAACAGTATACTGCAAATGACCCAACTTCAAGGGTTAAACTTGAAGCACGTTTTCATGGGCAGCTGAGCTGACGTAAGGGCTGACTGCAGTGGAAAGCAATGGGACTTGATCCTTCCCAGTGCTTCTCTTATCTCTCTCCTTGCCCTGTGCCAGCGAAACAGCAACATCCTCTCCCTGACATTCACGAGGCTTTCTGAACACACTAAGACAACAGAAAACTATCCCATTTTTTCTTTTGTTGTGTTTTGTTTTAAAATATCATTGTTTTTTCCCTTAGGGATGTTCTTTTCCACATTAGCGAGTTAAAGTGACTCACAGAGGCGCCCAGTGAGTGCTAGAGCTGGTGCCAGGGAAGCACTGGGGGGGATGCTGGTGGGAGGGCGAAGCAGGATGTCCCACATCCTCTTGCCCTGATCCATTGTCTCTCCCCATCATGAGCCTTCTCTCAGCTGCCTCATGGCTGCACGCATCAAGGCTTTTGCCGCTAGGAAAGGAGGGAAAAGATCTGCGTTCTGTACCTGTCACATGTCACCTGAGCAGTGCTTTGCAAATGTGAGGTAAACCTACCAACTGGAATCTCTTCATTGCGGTCCAGGTTGGCATGTTTTATCTCTCATTTGACGAAGCTGAGAGTGTCCACAAAGATCATCGCCCTCACCCGGGTCACAGTGGCTCTGCCTCTCCTGGTGGACAGAGCCAGGGTGGCTCCTGGACTCTGGGATGCCATCACCTCTACTGTTAACGGTTAAACTGGTCTCTCACCAGCTAGCCCCTTCCCAAAGAGCTCCTGGCTATCAATTAGGATATAGCATGGGGCAGGGACCATTCCCAACATCGCCTGGGGGTGTGGCATCTCTATTTTGAGGGACAAGAGTATTTAACAGTTATGGATGTGAGCTGGTTTCAACCATTTGTGGCCATCAGTGCCAGATAACCACTTGGCCGTGTTTGGTTTATGGCACAGCTGCAGCTAGAGGTAACACGGTAACTCAGCTGCACGCCCAAGCCCTTATGTGTTTTCACATTCTCCACAGCGTGATTGAGACCATTTATTTATAATGCTGCTTACACGGATAAGTGACAGTGCATTAAACCTGTGGTCAGGAGCCATAAAATGTACTGTGGCTATAGTCTCTGCAGGCTTTAGAATAGAGCAGCACGTGTACTTTCTTGGACTTTGCAAATTATTTTTATTATTATTATTATTATCACTGTCATTATTACTGTTGCATATTATACAATTGCATGAGGACAGGGACCATGCCAGTGAGGGGTGATACGGAGCCCATGGTGTGGGAGACACCCCGGTTCTGCTGGAAGCCTTCAGAATGGCAGCAAGGCAGAACCGGCCAACTGCCACCGGGAAAACAAATTCCCTGCAGAAATCTTTGGCAAAGCACCCACCGCCGTGTCACCGCCTTCTTGCAGTACGGCCCCAGGAGGAGTGCAACGGGGGACTCCATTGCCGCAGCGCATAGCAGGCTCGTGGTCAGATCATTAAAGAGCAGCTGGACAACTGTTCCAGCAATGACTGAAAGATATCATGAGACAGTGTTGGACCGCAGCTAGAAAACTGCTTTTAAATAGTAGGACCGATGGAACAATCAGGTTGAAGGAAGCTGGAAACTTCCTAGATAGATAGCTTCTTGTATTGAGCTCTTGGCTTTGGGGGCGCATGATAGACAGGAATGGTGGTTCGGTTTGCTGAGTGAGCATTTGCAGGGTTATGTTCTCCATATGTCCTCTTCCAGCTGACAGTAAGAATTAATCCCAGAAATGAATAGGTGATCAGAGAGAAGGAATTAAGTCCTTCCACAAAGCTGTGTAGAGAGCTCAAAGATACACAGAGTTCTGCTTGCTTTTCTTCCCTCCTTTTTCTTTACTTTTGCAAGACAAGTCCAGATCTTTTTTCCTGGAGGATTCAACAAGTGCAGGATGGGTACCGATTTCTGAGACTCAAATAGTTGGCACAATTAAGCTGGAAGACACAGGTGTCCTCTAATGCTGAGGGGCTAGTTCAGAAATGAGCAAATACCCAATGCATTTCCTTGCAATGTGCTGTCAGAATGAACACATCAAATAGAGAAAAGCCAGTCTATAAAAGGTTTTAACATTAAATCTTTCTTTTTCTTCCAGAGAAATTGTAGAAAATGGTGAAAACTTCATTGAAGTGCCACTGATTTTTGATTCTGTCGAAGAAGTGGATTTTTATACAGACTTTACATGTCTGGCCCAGAACAGATATGGATACCAAGTACTGCCAACAAGGGTCAAACAGGAAGGTAACTAGTTTGAATGCTTATTTGGGATAAGTGTTATCATTATTCTAATGCTAAATTATCATCCAAACCTTTTATAGTTTCAGAGCTAGCATTGGGATGAATTATTGCCTGGGGAAAAACTGTTTGCCTCTTTCACCTGTAGACTTTAGAATAGTGTGTCCACAAAATACACTTTCTGTGGGTCATTCACTGACGTTTTCTGCAGGGGTAAGGGTTTGTGCTGGTATATCTGTTCATTGGATAGGGCTCCAATTTAGATACACTTTGTGAAATGATGGCTCCAGTGAGACTACTGGTAAACTCCCACTGGGTGCAGCAGGGCCAGAGCTCCTCCAGTTCCTCAAAAAGTAGTTAAAAAAAAAAAAAAGACAATAGCAGAATAAAGATCAGAGTGTTCCTTCTCCTCATGCACAGACTGCTGCCAAAATAACAAGAGGTGTAAATTATGATGGGTGTTGTTGTTTTGGCTCCTAGTGATGGGAAGAGAAGCCCTAACCTCAGTGCAATTAATGTTGCAGTGTGATAGACCATTGGCCAAGAACCAGCTGTAAAAACAATGTGAAGCAATCCTAATTGTTTCTTTGCGTGACGTTGATGAATCACCAAAGCTTGCTCACGTTGTCTTAGAAAGGCACATGAACATTTACAGTCTTCGTTATGAGTTATACCTCGTGACTCACTCCAGCATCCTATGATGAGGGATTTGTACTCTCTTTGCTAGATGATGTGCTGCCCTTGTCTTCCGTGGCTACACAGGTATTACTACAGAGGAGTCAATCTGTGAACCAATAATCCCAATGGTCTGGATGGACACTGGTCTTGGAAATTAGCTGTGTTTCAGGAAGAAGCTCAGAGTCTTGGCTTGATCATTACTAATTTATAGGAGAAAAGATGAGAAAATATTCACAGAGTTTGAGGGTGGACTAGCTGTTATGTATTCCCTCTCCACATGGTGCTTCTATTTCCTGCTTGGAGTGCCTCTGCTCCCACCAAATTAAGATCGAAAGCACATAGCTGCCCTGAGCAGGGGTTGGGAAGAGTCATGTGTATGCAAAAGGATTGAACTTTAAATTCTCTGTTGTTTTCCAATTCTTCCTCCCATCTTCATAAACCCATTTCCCAGAGCTCTCAATCAATAGGCCTCTTCCTTTCACAGGTGATCAACCCTGCTGGAAGGTTAACTTGCAGACATCCTTTTTATTGTGATTTCTCCTCTTCCTCCTTGAACTTAGACAACTATGTTCTTGGGAGGTTTTTTTTTTTTTGAAAATATTTCATTTCTTTACTTTTCCAGCTGTCAGCTTGTCCTGGTGTGTTGCAATGATTCCCGTTGTGTTGGCCGGTGTGATCGTGGCGGGGATATGCATACACAAGTGCTGGAAGAGGAGAGCCGATAAAGGATACGCCATAGCAAAGGCTTAAAATCTGCTTTGTTCTCCAACCGCCAACAGAACAAAAAAACATCCTGGCTATCTTTCACGTGAGACACAGAGAGACATTTCGGACCAGACACACTGCTTTCCCAGCAGATGGATATGTATCAGCTATTTTCCTCTTCTCCAAGTCTTCTACGATCTGATGAATTTATAAATATAAGTTTGCATTTTTATGATGACTAGATGCAGGAAACCTGCTTGTATTATTTTGCAGCTAGGGTGCAATCTAGAATTCCAAGAATTCTGGAACACAGAATGCCAGGAACATGCCCTGGATATAGGAAGAGTAGAGAAACAGAGGTGCTCTCACCCTTTGTAATTCCAATAGTCTTGTTGCCTAAAAAAAAGGAGAATAAACCCCCTAAAATCTAAAAAGAGAAGCTAAGAAAGCTTGCTACAGAAGGACTATTCCACACCAGATTGAAAATGCAGTTTTCTTATGCATCCAAACTAATTTTATTTTACTTTAGTCTAAAAAGAGTAATTTTTTTCCTTTTCCAGGGCCAAATACAGTTCTCATGGCAACTGTATATCTATGAACTTTTCCACAGAAAATCTAAATTTTTTTTTGCCATTTGGATTACTCTTTGCTTAAACAGACTGTCTCAGAATATCCCTCCCCCAGAGATAACTGCATCAGCATAACAGATAATTGCACACTGGAGAATTCAGTTCTGTTTTATCTGCCAATATTGCATAGCTAGAGATTCATAGGCAGCTGAAACATGTTGTTATCTTTGCCAAGAAAAGAATTTGGAGGGTTGTTTTAGTGTTTTGAGAGTCATTTGACTAATACAAAATTTTATTCCTGGAAGTGATTTGACAGATTATCAGTAACAATGTACCATCTTGCCCTTCTGTGCCTCAAACTCTTTCATGACTGGCCTGATTCTCCTCTCTGATATGAGTGCAAAAGTCTGGTATACATTCCCATAAACAGTGAGTCTGCACAAGAGTAAAGCTGGTACAGCTTCAGGAACCTTGTGTCCTTTAAATTTAAGTATGCAAATTGATTACTCATGATGCAAAACACTGCCTGTTAGGTTAATCTAACTGGATTCCAGTCTTGATATAAATCAGAAGGAAGCAATAAATAATCAGTGCCCACGTGTTTTGAGGATCAGAATGAGTAAAATGACTTGGTTACTTCCTCTTCCAAGATATAACACTTACGATAGCCAAGAAATAGTTCCACCATGTATAATGTGTGTTAACTTCGTCTGTATGAGAGGGGAAGAGATCCAGTCTTAAGGTCTAGATCGTTACAGACCCGTAACTGCCACCTCTCACAGACACCAAAGATAAAAGCTCTTTGTTCAGGTAAATCAGCCCAGAAGTTTTTCAAACTCTGCGGGGAAAAAAAATCAGGGAAAATGTTGTCTCCAAAGAAACAAATGCTAAAGTAAGAATGTTAGAACTGCATGTGGTCCCACAGACTAGGGAAATGACTGACTCGCATCCATCTAGGAAAGGCCATAATCTCATTCCTTTCCACCACCACTTACAGCTGGTTCTGAGTTTAGCCCAATAAAAATCTGGAAGGATTTTAATGACTAGGATGTGGCTTGAATTAAGAAGCTCTTCAATATATTAGCAAAAACCTTCACATTTTATAAGATTTAAACCAAAGTCTCCCTTTCAATGTTCTAAATATTTGCTGTGAAGATACAGGCAGAGAGATTAGATTTCTAGCACAGTCTGAGTCAATGCAATGAAAGAAGACCACAGAACTCACGGTTTCCAAGTCCAGGATGTTAAAGATGGTGATAATGAATACATCTGTTTTATGGGGAGATGGGAAAAAGGTGGCTGCAAGTGTGGAAAACAGGCAATCCACTTGGATATCTGTTCTTTGAAGGAAGAACACTATAGATGAACTGACCATTGCTGGAAAGAACATGAGAAATGTTTTGAGTACATCAGGAATGCTCATTTTTATCAAGTTTGTAACTAGAGAGCTTTTATCTTTTATCTCTGTAACTAGAGAGCAAACTAGGTTTGCCAGTAAGTGTAACCTTTCAAAATGTGATTTATTCTTCCTGCCCATCTGTATCCTCCAAGAGTAATGAGATAATACATCTGGCTGTAGGTGCAGGGTTGGATTTCACTAAGTAGTGGAAAAGAAGTAGAACTTCTGGAGTATTGGTGCCATAAGAAAGTTAAATACCTCAGCTCCTCCTCCAAACTAGAGAAGGAGAAAGAAATGTAAATGTGAGATAAAAATTAGGCACGCAGAGAACTGATGTTACATACTCAGTGGCATCCTGAATACGAGAGCAATGTAAAGAAGCAAAGGTTTATCTTTTATGAAGTGACATTTGCTCCTCTGACTACTGGTATAGTAGTATTCTGAAGGCTTTCATCATAGGTAGACTTGTTCAGGTGAACTACAATAGTGTAAATGTTTTGCAGGTAAACTTGAACAAGCGACCTACATAATGTATATGTTTTACCTCGATTCGTGTTGTTATAAACAAGGGTAACATGGCCTATATTGGTTTGAAAATGTGTGAAAAATGGAAAAAAAAAAACAAAAAACCAAACCAAAGTGCTGGTGTGTGAGTTGGGTGGGAATCCCAGAGAGGTGTGATTTTTCCAGTGCTCTGCGGGGGGGGGGCTGGTCCCCCTGGGTCGCAGGGACTCCCGCTCTGTCTTCAGCTGCTTCTACTCTCACCCGGTGGCTGTGCCTTTTCACACCCAAGGGAGACCAAATCCTGATGGGCCAAGCTCCTTTCCTGATTGCCACCATGTTCATGACTGTCCTTGCTCTGCGGTCCCCTGATGAGTGTTTGGGGTGGTCTTTCTCTGGCTACCAGCTATTGAAGTATTGTGTCCCCCACTGAGTTATGTGCCAGGACGTCTAGAAAAACACAGATTGTCACTGTGGGGTTGTGAATTTAGCATGTGCTCCCCAGTCAGGGAGATCTGTCATATTCAGCTTCCCAAAGGCAAAATATTTATCTCCTCCTTTTTTCAGTCAAAACTAGAGAACTCCAGTTGTCACTGTATTTTAGGTAGGTCCCTCCCAGGAAATTCAGAGTTATCAGCCTCAATGTACTTTGAGGAGAAAACGTCCTGAATATCAAGGCAAATTGAGACTGAGGACTGACTTGTACTGGTTTATAATCGGACCTGAAAAGAAATGCTTCATATCAAGGATCCAGGGGTCTGCACCGCAATGTTCCTCTTCAGAAAAATGAATGATGTAAGGAGGACAAGACCACCTTGTTCCTGGGACTGTGTGGGTTTATAGCGTTTGCCAGAGAGCTTGGCCATCTGTAACAACTTCAAAGGAACACCTACAGAGGGGAAGAGACCGGTGTCCCACGGTTTTGGCATGAGTTAGCATTCAGGACAGCAGCTGCTCCTGTGGAAGTAGTTCTTTTCAGGATTTTGTTCGGTTAACAATTATTTTTTTGTTTTACTCAGCATATGTGATCTTCATGTCAGCTATCCATCTAAATAGGCAGCATAACTGATGTTTGACCAGGGTAGCACCTAAAAGAAAGTAAAATGTAATTTGGAGAGCACCAGATCATTAGATCTGCTGGTTCCCAAGCTAAACCGTTAAATAAATGTGGGAGTAAATGGAAATAAGAATTGGATCTGTGCACAGAGCTGATCTTGGCAGATCAAGATAAGAAGGTTACATTTTTTTGTTTGTTCTAGTAGCTGGGGAGGGAAAGCGTGCATGCAGGAGGACAAGAAACGTGAAATAACATTGCCAGGAATAATGCTTTAAATATGAGAATAGCAGATGAAAATGTTTGATGATTATTCTAACTCAAGTCTGCAAAATGAGAGGCCCGGGAGTGGGAAACAAAGTAAGGAACAGATCTTATGTTTTGGAGCTGAGAACTCCCTGTCCACTCATAAACTTGGAGCTGCTAAAGATAGCCTAGGTGGGGTGCCCCTCATCCAGCCTTCCACCAGCCAAAAGGAATACAGCTGGTCCGAGCCAGCCGTTGGTGTTTCCTCTCCATGCAGTGGAGAAAGAGTTGTCTCCAGTGCCTAAAATAAATGGGGTGAATTGCCCTCTAGAGGTGCCTGGTTTTTTTTCACCGGTTTAAGACAAAGTGAGAGGAATCCACCCTGGATTACAGGAATGATTTGTTGTGGACCACTGGATTTCAGGTTATCGGAGACGTTATAGAAAGAACTAGACTTAAGCCCAGAGACACCCTTTCAGAGAGCCAAGGCTGCTGGGCTTTCTTGGAAAATGACTTTAACACTGGCAGCATCCTGTGCAGAGCAAGGACACAGGCTCACGCCAAACGAAAATACTGTAAGAGGTTGTGAGGCAGGCACAAAGATATCTATTGTGGAATCCAACATAAAAGACAGGCTGAAAATATCTGGTTGATGCCTCGGTAAAACGTTTGTGGCTCACGGACCGTGTGGTCATGAAGTGCCAGAGCTATTGCGGGAAGGAAAGAAAGAGCTGCCGTGTGTGCAGCTGAAGTACACAGAGCCTCCCTGGGGCCAGGAGGAACTCCGCTGTGCCACCGCAGGCGAGCCGGGGGCTCTCGAGCACACACGGGGCAGCGAGGGCTGCCAGCCCTTCCTCAGCTCCCACTGCGGCCAGCACCCGCCTGCTCCGGGCAGGCACCGATGGGCAACGGCAGGGGGTTGGAAAATAATATTGTTATGTGCAAATGAAATATCATAAAATTAGCCCGCTGCCAGTGGGCAAACACCGGCTGCCGATAAGAAAACCACTAAAAATATATATAACTTGTTAGTCTGTTTTAGTGTGTCCATTGCACAGGAAATTATAGTCTGTCTCAGTCTATACATTAGCTGGTGTACACGATGTAAAGAGCTTAATAAAGCAGATGAAACACAGCACCAGTCAGTTTTCAAGAAGTACATATCATTATCTTCCTGAAGTTCCTCAAGGGAAAGCCAGGCACCTAATAATAACAGGGAAACTTTTAAAAACTCACATAGATCCACTTGTCACTTGTTAGATCCACTTGTCTAACAAGGTCACTTGTTAGAACTTGGGAAATTCATCCATTACTGAATCTTTTCCTGGAATACATAGTTTGGCTTTTATAGTTGTGTGTCCCTCCTACCAATTTTAGGTTTGCACACCAGTCTACATTGTCTCAGAACCTGACGATCACTTCAGGTGTAAACAGCAAACTCCTTTGTAACGTGTCGAGAAAGTCAGTCTCTCAGTCCTGACAAGAAGTGAAGGTCCTCTCTTTCTCACTATTTTTACTGGTTTGTCATCTGTTGAGTAGTCGTTTCACTTTTATGTACTTAAATTTCATAGAAATGCAAGTCTTGATTTCTTTGCAGACAGTGAGGCATTACCACCATTTCTGCCTCATGGGGCTTGAGCGGTACTATTCATTGAAAGCCTTAGAGGTCCTGTTTTGCCTTGGTTATAGAGGATTCATCCGTCTGCTAAACTGTGGCATAAATGAATCATCCTGTTTGCTTGCTTTGGCTCCCAAATATGCTTCGTCATAAGTGGGGCCTCTGGGAGGGAGGCCAGACTATGACTGGAAATAGTTGATACTATGTTTGTTTATTTGCAAAAAAAAAAAAAAAGACTCTCAAGTAACTTGTAGCTTTCAAGCTGGGGACATGGCTGAACTAAGTAATTAAAGGGTATCGTTACATGACCCTCAGTATGTTGCTACCACTCTTAGCCTTTTGACTGGGACTTACCAAGGCTGATCTACAGCCGAACTGAGAAGTCTCTGGAGGAGACAGTGGGCAAGCCATGGTGGTTTCCCAGCTCTCGTTATCGTAACCCAGCCAGCCTGTGGATGCTGGAGACTAGGGCCTCCTTTTCCTGAGTAGAGAAGCTATCAGCTCAGGGGAGAAACATATGCCCTGCCTTTGATCACAGCTGATGGGTAGTTTACCTGCTGAATCTAAGCCAGTAAAATGCAGGAGGAAGCACAGAAGAGAAAGATCAGAGAAAGATCATCTCCACCTAAGAGTGGCAGAGCTGTATGACTGACTGCTTCTTGCTAGGAAAGAATGTATAAGCTTTTTTTTTTATTTATTACCATGTTGATGTGGTGCCATTTAGGAATTATGGGTTGCATGGGAGTACGTAAGGGTGAGTGGAAGAGGGTGGCTTCCCATGGGGAGACAGCTATGCAGTGCTGCAAGAACACTTGAGGAATGAAGAACTTGTGAGAATAGTCAATATGAGTTTATCTTCTGCCTGGAAAGGCAAAGTAGACCATGGTAGCTGCCTGTAAGCACATCCAGTGGGAGAGTTAAAAAGCAAAGGCATGTAATTATTTCTGCTAATGAAGGAGACTGGGATGAAAAATGCATAACCAAAATTAAGTTGGGTGGTAATCACTGCAGCAGTGAGATTCTGAAAGAGCTTCTCAGCAGGAGTAATGGCTAGGAAAAGAAATTACTTTTAACCCAGACCTGGGTACATCTATAAAAGGGATTTGATGTGTGTGACAGCAGGGGGTCTTCCTGCAAGGCTGCATCACATCCTCCAGCTTTGTGCTCTTTATTTCCATTGAAAAAGGGCTGGACAGCTGCAGATAAAAAATGCCATCTAAATTTAATTATTGTGTTATTATTATTTCCTCAGTTAAATCTCCAATGCCCATATTTACTGCCCTTTAAAGCTTGTAAGGGCTGGAAGATCAAAAGAATTAAACACTGAACACAATTGCTGGATATGTCTTTGCAGACATGTCCAAAGTCCTAATCTGCTTCAAACTCTGCTGGGAGATACCAGTTGCCCCTGGAAAATAGCCCTTAATGAGATTTGGCTTTCCTACTGGAGAGTGATCCAGTCTCTAAACAAAACTGTGTGGTAAGAGATGAGTTAGCTCTTCATATGACCCAAGTGCCTGCATTATGGGGCGAAAAGGAGGAGGCTCTTAAACGCTGCTCTGTCCTTTTTCACTCAGTCTCATGAATGTTGCTTTCTGCTTGTTTATTTTACTGTTTAACGGCTGCTCCTGTGGCATTCACTCTTGGCTGTGCACTGGGAACTGCGATGGAGCAACGTTGCCCCAGCAAGGGTCCCAGGAGCTTCCTGGCTTGGGCCACCAGGATGTCTCAGACTATAAGCAAGCAGCAGGAGTGATGCCTGTATTGGGAAAGTCAGGTCACTAGAGACAAGGAGAAAAGAGCACAGTAATGATAAGTGGCAGTGGCATCCAAGTCCCAGCCCTGGAAGAGTGCTTTAGGACATAACAACCAGCTGCTGAAACACGACCGCTAGAGGCTTGACAGAAATACTTTATGGCTTATGGGATCACATTTCAGGATTAGTGCCGGTGCCTGGATGTTGGGGTTTTTTTTTAAACTTTAATTATAAAAGCAGAATGTTGATTTACCCAAATACAATTCTCTCACCCCTCCTTCAATCAGTAACTCCTTCTGCTTCCTCTCTTCCCAAGACATCTTGTTCAGCAAGGGGAGAAAGAAAACTCCACTGCATCTTCTCACACCTCTTCCTTTCCTCTGCTCTGTCAGGGCAGAGGAAAACGGGCACACAGTGGGATCCCACCTCCTGCATGGGAGGAAAAGCCCAAAGAGAGCAACCTGCATGGTAAATGGGTGGAGACCTGGGTGGAGATGTCAGGTCTCGGTGTGGTGCAGACAGGACCTCATAGCCCAAGACCCGGCAGACTTGCAGACTCTCTCTTCAGCTCTTTGACTCCTTGGGTTTCTGTGCACTCAATTTTTTCCTTCAAAACAAAGCATTTTGCTCAATCATTGAAAGAATTTAAAAACAAGTGGCCTGCTGAAATACGCATATTGGACCATAACGTCACTGTAGCCTGAAAAAAACAGGCTTTTATTCTGGGAGAAGCACAACACTCCACCTCCCATTCTCTCACATCCCACTCCTCACGGTGGCCAGGGCACCCTGCCTGCCCTCCAGACCCCATCTCTTGTACTACCTCCTGTGAGAACAGGGAAAGCCCCGTTACAGCAGTCGCACATCTCTACCTCTGTGGCACAGCCCTCTCTTCATTTCAGGCTATTTTCTTTGGTCAGCCGAAGTCCCGTGTGATGTCAAGCCAACAGACTGCCCCGGGCCCGACTGTTCCTCTCCCTGCGTGGGTGTTAGGATGCAGTTACTTTGACTTCAGTTCCTAACATAGGGATGTTTTCCTCAGGGCTGAGGCGGTTCAGATTGGCACATGAGGTGGGAGCCTTTGACTCCTCGCTACATATCTAACATGAAATTGGGCGCATAATTAATTTTTTTTGACACCAACCAAAATATGTCACTAACTCATGGATGCCTGTGGTCATTCAGCCTTTCCATGTGAGCTGAGTAAAGTTTTAATGCATGGGATCAGAGACCACAAAGTATTTATGTATTACAATAAAATAATGTGAGCTGAGGCATTTTTAATGCATTTCTGCTTTAATGCAGGTGTCGATAGTATTGTCTTTTCAAACTTCTGCATTTCTCATGTCATTTAAACACTGTAAGAGTGATGACTCCAGGTTCAGGTGAGAGTGCTAAATTTTGGTCATGAAAAAATGCATGCTCCTAATGAAACTCAGTAGGTTGTTAAGAAGTGACTAACACAGTCGCAGCTTTTTTCACTTGGGCTGAACTTGTCCTTTTAAGACAAATAGTTAATGTGTACATGTTTTATTTGAAGAAAGGGGCAATTTTAAAGTTAGCACAGTTATTTTTTTGCTGCGTGTGATTTGTTTGCTGACCTTTTGACCTCCTTGCATTCAAAAGTCATTGATGTTTCTTACATTTATATTCACGGACGTAGCAGAATTAGACTAAACCCAGCACTAGAGCTTGGATATTTTAGTTTGGCATGCCATTAGCCTGAGGGACATATGCTTCTGTCTGAACTATTTTAGACTTTTGCAACTTACTATTCAATAGCTTAATGCATTCTTTCAAAAAAAACCCTAATGAACTTGAGTTATTTGTTGCGCTCCCACAGGCCCTAGAGAGCATTTCAGAACATCACAAATGCTTGGGTCTCTTGAACCCACTCCCTCAACCTTGTGGCTCTCCACAGTTTAAAGCCAGGGTCTCAAATGCTGTTTTTCAAAGCTATGGGCTTGGGGAACCACTCTCCATACCTCATAACGAATACACAGAAGTGCAGGGTGGAACAAAAGAAAGAAGGTGACCAACAGTTCTCCTAATTTTCACCTACATGAAATTTATGAAAATTTTTCTGTGTGTTTTGGGATTTTTTTTGACAAAAGAAAAACTCTAATTATATACAACTGCAGAATAAGAAAGTAAAAAAAAAAAAAGCAACCTCAGGAAAGTTTTCTCAAGCTACTCAAAACTATTGCTTACCTGCTGTCTTTGTGTTTATCAGGGACATTAACAACCAGATGTCCATTCAGTAATACATGCAGCTAACCTTCTTTGACCAGTAAATTCGAAGTTTCTTTGCTGCATCATTTGCAAGAAATAATTGATCCAGCTGGGTGTCAAAGAACGGACACAGCATTAGTAATCACCCACATGTGTTTGGTTTAAGTGACTTGTTTGCCATTCCATGGGAGCTTTGTGGCAGAGCTAAGGGTGAAATCTGATTCTCAATGGCAACAGTCACATCCTTAAAAAAATCATCAGTCTTCTCTTTCTTTTTCTCCAACCCCTGCTTCATGCCTTACTAGCCCCCAGCTTTTGCAGTGAGTAAGAAAGGAATCGCACCATGAACAACCTCCTGTATGGTTCAGGCCTGATTCACTTCCATGGCTTGGTCCATCCTGTGCTCTGCAAGGTGGGGAAAAGAATATAAAGCATCATGTATTTAAAAAATGTATCTTAATGTATCTGAATCCTCAATTCTCACATTGCCTAATTTCAGCAGGCTTGATTTTGTAATCTTATTTACATTCTTCAAACACTTTTTCCTGTGTGTATATTTTCCTAAAATAGCTTTTTGTTTATTAAAAACCACAGTGGTAAGTTGAATGGCAGTCAAGCCAGGCCTAGCTGGAGTCAAAGGGATGGGGGATGTCAATTAGAGTGCAGTGTGTAATGCATTTATTGCGGATGGACACAGAAAAATACTGCCATTCAACATTAGGCATTATGGTGTTATTTCTACTGTTTGTGTGACTACTTCCACTGATCCTGACCCCTCTGCTACTGTTTGTGACTCCCTGCCTCGGTCCATTTCTGACTGCACCCAGTCTCAGTCTCCACCCTGACATTTTTCACATCTCTCCTTCCTGTTTTTGGGCTAGCTGTCTCTTGCAATTTGGCTACGAGGAGATAAAAGATGAAATCATGCCATATGTTCTCACTCAGTATCTTTGTACTGCTTTCCTGGCTTTGGTTGAGAAGGAAAGCTTTTCCACAAACATCTGCCAGCTGATGACTGCTTAAACTGGAAAATAGCTCCTTGGTTCCCCTAAAGAGGTACTTTTCCTTCCTTGTCTGGGAACAAACCTACACTTTTTCTAGGAAAGGCGTAAGCTAATGCTGAAAGCCATTGAGTTCTCGAGCTACTTTTTTTCAGAAACTATTAAGCACTTTGCGTCTTAACTTGCATGCTTAAGCACTGCATATAGAGCATGTCTCTGCACATACAAAGAGGAGAGACCGTGTTTGGCTTTGAAATATATTCTCCCATCCACATCTCAAGACAGAGGTCATCTGTCATTTTCCATTATGACTTTGTGTGAGCCAACATGGGCAGAATGCAGGAACGACCACAAAATCACAGATGAAAGGCAAAAAACAAATTTGATCTCAATACCTCACGGACCGGGGGATCTCTGAAGCAGCACCCAGGCAGAGACACGCAAGTGGGGGACATGGGCCCCGCAGAGCGAGAGAGTCCTTATTAGCGAGAGAGACCTTGTTAGTGAGAGAGTGACAGAGTGAGAGCTCGAACCCTTTCTTCTTGCCTGTATTTCAAGGGTTTAAGCAGGTGTAGTTTTCCACCGTGCTTTGATCTTCTGCAACAGCAGGGCAGGAATCTCAAGCATGTTCAATAATGTGCCCATGAGTCCATCCCAGGCCTACGTTATCTAAGTGCAGATGTTCTACGTGTCGAGCACATAGACAAAGCAACGATTAGTGTGATATATGTGTTTTCCAGCACCCCATGTGCAAGTCACTTGAGAGTGTTTACAATCCTCCTCGCCAATCTTCCGTTATTTTCCCACAGACTTGCACTAGGCCAACCAGACCTATAGGCGAAATGCCATCTTTTTCTTTAAATGCGATATTTGACTCCCTGAATTTCTGCATATACCGCACCTTGGTCTGTAGATCCAAGACAACAACACCTCCACCTCCTAATTTCCAGCATTTTATAACCCTTCTGGTCTAATTCTATGTGGCCTGAATATTTCCTATGTCCCTACGGTTGGACGCTGATACTTGCACAGAAGCATGTGTTGTAGAGCAACGTGCTATTAGAGCTGTGCTGATAATCAGACTTCTGCAGAGACATTTGGAACCAAGGGGCAGCCTGAAAAGCAGGGGTTTGACACAGCCATAGGTATTGGTGGCTCCTGCCTTTGCATAGTACTTAGGATGAATGACTTCCCCATGGAAAGGGAAAGACCAGATCTAAGTCGCTTTTTAGTGTGAGATAGCTGAAACTTCACCCCAGAAGAGTGCCACAGCATGCCAGACTGCACATGTCCAAATACTGTGTCCAGTTCTGGGCTCTCCAGTTCAAGAAAGACAAGAAACTACTGGAAAGAGTCCAGTGGAGGGCTACAAAGACGATCAAGGGACTTGAGCATCTCTCTTATGAGGGAGGTGGAGACACCTGGAGCTGTTTAGCCTGGAGAAGAGAAGACTGAGAGGGGATCTCATCAATGCTTATAAATATCTAAAGGGCAAGTGCCAAGAGGATGGGGCCAAACTCTTTTCAGTGATGCCCAGCAACAGGACAAGGGACAATGGGCACAAACTGGAACACAGGAAATTCCATCTGAACATGAGGAAATACTTCATTACTTTGAGGGTGGCAGAGCACTGGAACAGGCTGCCCAGAGAGGCTGTGGAGTCTCCTTCTCTGGAGATATTCAAAACCCACCTGGAGGCCATCCTGTCCAACCTACTGTAGGCGAACCTGCTATGGCGGGGGGGGTGGACTAGATGATCTTCAAAGGTCCCTTCCAACCCATGCCATGCTATGGTTCTGTGATTCTGTGAATGCTGAAATAGTCAGGGGAAAGGGCAGGGAGACATGAGTGTCTGGTCCTGCAACTATGACAGTTTTCTTCTGACGAGCAGCTAATGTAGGAGGCAGGCTTATCTCAGGGAGTGGGGAGAGGAGCTGCCCAACCCTGCCGCTTCTTGGGGAGGTCGTCTGACCCCCTGTCCCCCAGCTTGCTTTTCCCTGTTTCCCAGGACGCAGCGTGGGACTCTCCCTGGAATGGGGAGGATTTGGGAAGGATGGGACAGCTCTTCTTAGGTCTCCTTCCTCAGTCCTTCATGTGAAGGAATAAACTAGTTGTGCCTCATACTGTCTGTTAGCTTTTCCAGTTTTATGAATTCAGACTATTTATTTATAGCCGTGGCTGTTGATCCTAGTTCTCACTTTTTGTACAATTTCTTTTGCATTTGAAAGTCATGAGAGAGGTCCTTATGCAACCTTGTTGGTCCTTACCTACAATAAAACCTTGCTTTATATTGAGATTGTCTGATGATTTTGTCGATTCTGGAAGCTTTTCCGTACTTTTTTTTTGTTTGTTTTTCCCCCTAGGAAAGCTTTAGATTTCCTTCCAAATGGATACTAGGCTGATCTCATTCTTTTGGATCAAACATTATCCCAGTCTCCTGCAACTTGTGGTACTGATTTACTTATGTCATTCTTGATACATAATGACACAAAATGGAAGAAATTCAAGAAATATACTTTGTGTTAGTTAATTTCCTGCTTACAGATTGTGTCAGAGAGCTAAATATATTCCACATGAGAAAAGTCTTTCAAAATAAACATTAAAATAGATCTTTAGTAGTTAATATCTGATTTTAATGTTCCATTATTTCAAATAAAAGAGATTCCCTTTGAATTTATTCTATTTTATGTATACATGCTATAGAAACACTACAGATACATATATTTATGTAAGATTGCAATCTGGCCAGTTAATAACATAGTTAGATTACACTGGGATGCTGGTATGTAAAGGTACAGGAGAGGACAAGAAAGACACGAGAGGTTTTTGGCTGCGCAGTCAAATTGTATATGATTCTTCTGAAGTCTGGGAAGAGATGGAAGGCATGCTTGTTCAATGTTTTTAGGTAAAACTAAAATGGGAAAAGAAGAGATTCAGTCAAGAGAGAGTTAAAGATTTGCCAGTAGCGGAGATCTGAACTATTCAGATATCCGTTGGGAAAGAAACAGAGGAGGGCACAGATGATGCAGCAGGTTCTGGGAATGTGTTAGTGGCAACTTTTTATTGTAGAGGCAGAGGAAGCTGATAGATAAGGGACAGTAATTAAGTCTGTTTGAAATTCAATTCAGCCAGAAGTCAGAGGGCAATGTGTTACAGGAGACTACAAAACAATAGCATTCCAAATAAAGGAAGGAAGCCCCAAATCGATGTGAGGCAGACAGGTAGGAGGATATCTTTGGAAGACATTCCAAGGAGTGTCTAAGGAACAAGAACACATGTAAGAGACAAAAAGCTGATTAAAAACGAGGTGGGATTGCCAAGAACAAAACATGCTTTACCAGTTCTGATTCCTCTTTTCCAGGATAACTGGCTTAGTGTTAAAGAAGTAATTGTGGTACATCTGAGATTTAGTAAGGGTTTTGAGGAGTGCCATAAGTAAGCTAGGAAATGTGGTGGAGATGATGGGAATGTAAGGCTGATGCTCAGCTAGTTAAAAAACTGTACTCACGGAGCAGCCAACAATGGATTTTTGTGAAATGGGGGATATTTCAAGGCAACGTTGCAAATTTAATTCCTGGGAATGGCTTGACTCTACCTAATCTAATCATTTAGGTTAAAAACGTTCGTGATGGACTAGGGAATAGTTTCATGAAGTTATATTTCAAACTGCAGTAGGTAAGAGTGGAAGAACCTTGAGGACAAACAGCAAAGGTCAAAGTGAGTCTGAGATGTTCGGGTGGTGGTACCCGAGGATAAATTCAAGAAAGAAAATACTAGGAAAAACTTTTAGTGGTATCTGGGGAACTGATTAGGCAATAGCAGCTCTGCAAGGCATATGGAAAACAAAAACAACCAGAAATTGTGTTAGTCAATAATGCAAAGCAGTTGCAACAAAGACAATTTGAATTGACGTGTACTAACAGGGTTCTTTTTCATATAACATGAGAGGTATTTATTCTTTTCTATCCTTATTGGGAAGATCTAATTTTTATTGAGTTTTGGAATCACATTTTGAGAAAGATGCACATAAATTGGAAAGATTCCAGAACAGAGATCCAGGAAGAAAAGTTTTGGAAAATATGATTTATTTGGAACAAATTTAAACAACTGAGTTTGTTTATATGAGAAGATTAAGGGAATATCGGTAACATGACAACAGACTTCCAAAATGGTAAGAAGATAGCAAACAGTTGTTTTCCATGTTCACTGGATTAGGATGAGCAGTAATCTCTTCAGTTTTGCATGGGAAAATAAACATTTATGTACTGTACTAGGGAACCCTGGTTCTATATTAGGAAAAACTCTTCAGCTGAAGCAAGTTTTTCTAGTTCAGGCACAGAAATAGGCTATGAAGGGGAGGACTATGAAATATTTATGAGTATCTTAAATGACCACCAGGATGTTGCAGATCTACCAGCCATATTTCAGGGCAAAAGCACAGATTAGATGATCTTGTGAAGTCTCTTCGAGCTACATCCCAGCTTCTTCCTCCAAGGTCCTGTGCAAGGGATTGTGGAGTTGTTCCCTCTTCCCACAGGCAGCAATGTACCTGTGCATCAGTTTAACACATCAGGCCCTTCTTTAACAGGCTTCTGTCTGTAGTTCCAACAGCTTTACCAGAGTTTTTGTGGACCAGTGGTGCCCAGTGATAGGACGAGGGTAATGGGCATAAACTTGAACATAGGAAGTTCCATCTTAACATGAGAAGGAACTTCTTTACTTTGAGGGTAGTGGAGCACTGGCACAGGCTGCCCAGAGAGGGGGTGGAGTCTCCCACTCTGGAGACATTCAAACCCCGCCTGGACGCTGTCCTGTGCAACCTGTGTAGGTGACCCTGCTCTGGCAGGGGGGGTGGACTAGATGATCTCCAGAGGTCCCTTCCAACCCTGACCATTCTGTGATTCTGTGATTCTGTGTGGACTACTTCAGAGTTAACCTTTTCTCTGTGTGCACTGAAGCTGAGAAAACTTTGATTCTTTGTTACCCCATTAATCCACTGGAGCTTGTCCTGGAGCATGCTGCAAACATTCCTTAAAAAGAAAAGCTTGAGTGACCAAAAACACTTAACCTGCAAGGGAGAGAGAGCTGAGTACCTTCTAGCAGCCCAAGTTTTCCTGTCTTTTTTGGCTAGGGACAAGTATGTGGTTCAATCTCTTCAGAGACATACCAGATGTATTTTTGCTACTTTGAGGCTGTATTTCATTGTTGAATGTTTGAACTCAGTATGGCATAAAATCCAAGAGGTTTTCTTTGGAAGCCTTCAGTGACGTTTACAAATAGCAGTATGCAAAATTTACCTTAGCACCTCTTTCACACCCTACCTTTCTAAGTCTTTGGACACAAATACACATTTTATATAAACATACAATTCAATTTTTGTTCAGGTTCACAGATCAAATGACAATATAGCTATATAATTAACTTTGTGATTTCACATTTCCAAAAGAACCTTTATTTAACATTTCCTTTAGACTTTTTTTTTTTTCTTTCTGTATAAGTTTCCACCCTATGTTATTTGTTTTAACAAGGGAAACACTGTAGTTTCTTTCCTTCACTGTTTGTTTTTTGGGTGATTTACACAATGATTGTTTTGGCTGCAGGAATTTGGACGTCAGCAGCCAGTTAACAAACAGGTTAGGTTATTGACAATGACACTTGTATCAATCAGGCAGCCTGTAAAAGTTGCTCAAGGCTTTTCTGTTGAGTTTGGGCTCTGATTGTCCTCTGGTAATTTTGTAACCAGTTTCAAATAAGAATTTGCATTTTCAGTTGCAGGTGCTGTAAATCCCCTGATATTGCTTGGAAGAAATTAAAAAGAAAAAGCAATTAAAAATGGTTTCAAAAAGATAGATCTGAAATTCATAGTTCAGAACTATAAGGTCACAGCCAGTGTGCAGCTTTCTGATGGTTATATCGCCATAAGAAATACCTTTGCTAATCAGATCATTGCAGGAACTTTTCCTAATAAAGCTAATTATAAAGCAAACTCCTTTAATAAAACTCATTTTTTTTTTTTTTAATGTATCACATTTAGATGATTTATGGGAGTTCTACATGCCAAAGTTGAAAATCAGCTGGAAGAAACTCAAGTTATATTCTAGAGATAAACACGATTACAATGCGATAAGGAAGAAGAACTTTTCCTCCCCTTGTCCCCACCCTTCCGCAGAGGGTCAAGCGATAGAGGTTGGCCTGTGATTATAAAGCTGCAGATGATACAAACCATGAGCTCCCACCCGCATGTGGAGAGAAATGCTATGTCTACAACTGGCACATCGGTCTGAGAGGACGAAAGAAGCTGTTCTGCAAAAGCCCTGTCATGGGAAACCAGGAGATGGAGCCTCCAGGGAGGGTGAAACCTCCTCCTGTCCACATACACTTTCCCTGTACATCCTCGCTGAACATACCATAAATCTACCAGCTGCAAGGACATGGTTTGGCATCCAGCTGGGTTGGGTTCCACGGGGCTGAAACGCCTCTAAGGATTAGTCAAAGGCTGGGTGAAGTTAGCAGTGATTAGTAGCTGAGTGTGGTGCGATGCCGTCCCCGCCAGCAGCAGCAGAAAGAACAAGGTGTGAGGGCACGGAGCAGCTTTTGACTCAGTGATGCAGAATGGCAGTGAAGTGTGCTGGGGAAGATCCCGGAGTTTTCATCAAGTTTTCTCTTAAAAAAATAGAACTGTGGCATAAGATACCATGCAGAAAGATTGTTTGGTAGTAATTTGGCTGAAGACTAAGTGTTCAGTGGGAATTTGGCCTGAGACTAATTGGCTCAAACCTGAAACAGACTGAGATGAGAAGCTCCTTCTTAATTTCTGACAGCTTGCCTGTATTCCTCAGTGCACACAGCTGCCCTTTCAGTTCATCCCTAGTCTGCTGATTGCTGTTGACCAAAATGTGCCTGTCATTCAAACACTGCTCTACCCCGTCCCGGCACAGCTCAGAAGCCTCTTGGGCTGTTTCTTTTAAGAAGCTGCATTACTTTTGAAGGCTCTGAGACAGGGACATGCTGCTTTGACAGCTTTAGTAGTGGTACCTAATTAAATACTTGTGAGATAGCACTGTTTGAACTGTGCTAGATGTAGCCAGGCAGAACAAAGCAGGATTTAGTGTGGAATGAAATGAAAGTTTAGAAACTTATGCTCAGAGCTGTGATTCTGGCAAGAGGCAATGCCTGGAGGAAAGGAAAACAGGTTGGCAGCAGCACTATCAGAGTATGGATAACTATAGGTTTTCAATTAGCCCCCTGATTTCTTTTTTCAGTGCCACTTCTCTTCAGATTAAGGAATCGGTGGGTATGAAGTCAGTGGATAACTTAAACCCAGAAGTGAAAGGCTTTAAAAGAGCCGGGTCAGAAAAGACATGCAGTGAATAAGGGCTGAATTTTGGCTTCCCGAAAATCCGTGGAAATGACTTCAACAGAAACTATGCACATGTTTCCAGCTGAGCCCGAGAATCTCAAGAGCAACTGTGGATTGTTATTGTGGGCTGCAGTTTGCACAAAATCTATATACTCTAGTAACTGCACTCCAGCAGTCTCACAGTTACTCATTATTTCTGCTGCGGTAGAGAGCGGCATCAGGGCTGCCTTCCGTACTTCACAAAATATGAAGCAAAAGAGAAACTGATTTGCCTTTATCCAGATATGAATATTTCTGGGTCTCTTCAAACCTATTTAAAACTCCCGTTGTTCTCGAGTTTTCCAGCGACATCTCCCTGCAAGGTGATGGGAACCTTTCCAATAACTTGTCAGAAGCAGATCAGGTCCGTAAGTAAAAAAAGTCTGTGAAAGGACATGCCTGCTTCGGTGGAATATGTAGCACTTTCCTGTGCAAAGAGGAGCTGTGCAACAAGCCTGGCTTTCAAAAGTGAAGGAGAAAAAGCAAACATCGTTTTGGGGGGGAGTTTTCCTAAAGACCATTTGGTCGTGACACGTGACAGCTCTTCCTTTAAACAACTGTTTCTGAGAATTATAAGGAAGCCTTGCAGATCCCTTTTCCAGTAAATCCGTTTGCCCAAAACTCTTGCACGAAAGGGTCCGAACAAGTGGGACTCATGCTGGAGAACAGCTTGCCAAAGCAGTTCCTGTGTAGGAGAGGTCTAAAGGTTTGTCTCAGTAATTAGCATATACAGGCAGCTACCAGAAAGCAAATCTTGCTCCCAGTCGCTGGTATGACACGTGAGCAGATGCCACATTGAACCTGAATGGCGCTTACGGTTTTTAGAGATGAATGATACTCAAGGCATACAACGGGGTACAATCCTATTCCCACTCAAAATAAGGGTAAAGCTCCCACTACCTTCAGGCCCTTTTCCCACGTGCATATGCACAATGAGAATTGCCCCGTCGATCGATTATGAACATGAGCGGATGTGTGACAATAAGATTGCAGAAGAGCAAGCCTTCACTTGACTTATGCTCCCGTAAATGTGGGTTTGGCAGCTTCCTGCTTTTCCTTACCAGCCCTTGAAATATTTAATTGTTGAGTTCCTACTACATGAAGATTGTAGCTAAGCAAGAGAATGAAAGCTTTCTTCCTTAAGGACAGGTGATTGCTACACCAGGTGGGCTTTACCTGCCATAACATGTGCTTGTGTACCGCAAGCCAGAGCTTTGGTTCTGTTGTGGTTCATTTAAGATCCTGATAATTCATATTGGAAGGAGCAGATCAGCCCTTAATACATTTTTTCTCTCTTATATGTCACTGTCAAAATAAATGGTAACAACATAGAGAGGACTTTTTGGTTTTAACAGGCTCTGCAAAGGCAGAAGAAGCTGGCACCAGTGCTTAAGCAGTTTGGATAATTTTGGCTATGTATGTAATGCAATGAGTAAATGTTGGTATGGTCAGGCTCAAATTAAAGCCGTTCTGTCTGCAAGTGCTTTAAAAATAAAAGAGACACAGGAAATGACTGAATTAGGAAACTTCATCAAATAAGATGGCAAGTTTTCCTTCACAATGGGAGAGGCCAGTGTCATTGGAGAAGAACAAAGTTTCCTTAATGAAAACTTTAGTCACTGGAAAATACCAATTTATTAAAACCTAAACTTCTCTAAAACATGAATTAATTTTGGCCTAATTAATTTCCAGGCACATCCTTTGCCTGGGACGTGGGGGAAGTGGGTTGAATGCTTTGTCCCTGAGCAAGTGAAGTGTGAGATTGAATCTCTCTCACCCCTGCAATTTTGGCTTTTCTTCAGGAACTAGGATGTTATTTAGGCTTTCTGTTAAAAAACTCAGGGAGATTTAATCTTAAACCCAATGTGATAAGAGAAGAAATATCCATCTCTTTGATATCTTCTCAGAAAGGATGTTTCTTGTTTCCTCATAAATTATTTGGATTTTGGATTGAGAGTCCACAGGCATTTTGAACTAATTCAGATAATTCTCTGGTAGTTGCTCCTCCCGTTGCTCCTCCAGTGGTCATCCAAGTACAAGGAATTATTGGAACATGTGGCTTGCCACAGATCTTTTTGGATTTCCTTTCAGTCTGTACTGATAAGGCAATGAGAAAGAGCAATGTTTTCATAACTCACTTGGCCTCTTCAGCCTGAAAGTTCATTCATAGATTGCAATAGCTGGAACATCGCTAACATGGGCCAAGAACAGCTTCAGCATGTCACAGTGTGAAACATTGGTGCTTCTTGCAACATCAAACCTGGCACTTTTAAACTAGTTGGCTGCAGGATGAATGCAATTCACATCATTGACTTAATTGTCATGTTGATCACTGAGCTCCAGAAATTCTGTCAGAATGCGATGTCCATGATGCTTCTGATATTGCATTTCTGTCTAATAAGAATTTCCTCTATCATCTGTAGAGTAACAGGGGGTTGATCTCCATCTAAACCTGAGACAAGCTGCAAAGTTCTATAATTTCTAGCCTGGAACCATTTTCCTTCTTGAATGGTAGCATCGGACTCCTACAAGGAAGAGAACAGACTGGCGATAGGAGTACTTTATTCCGCAATTTTGTTCGAGTGCTGTTAAGTAAAAAACAATGGCATATAGCACTGTCTGCCTTATGCTGGTTCAGGTCACCGGTGCCACTAACCTGCCAAGAGAGCTCTCAGGGGGATCCTACCAACATCTGTGCTGGGATCTGGGACTTTTATCTTGTTGCTCTCAAAAGGGAGAGGTGACAGACTTTGTGTGTGCTACAGAATTATTTAGGCTAGTCAAACACATACTCTAAGAGATATGGAAGGGTCTTACTAATCTCAGAGAACTGTCTGATAAAATGAGAGATTTAAATTTAGCGTAGAAAAATACAAAGCCTTTTTGTGCCTGTGGAAAAACAGTATTAGCTGTACAAACAGCTGGCTCTTCATTAGCTGTCTGTGTTCAGGAAAGACATGTTGACATCACTGTGACTAGTTCTCTGAAAGCATCAGCTCAGTGATGAGCAGCAGTCTGTCAGATGGGCTATCTGGTATTGTTAGGAAAGGAACAGAGAGCGTCACTAAAAAGGTCAAGATTCAATGTAGGGTTAGGTACATTGAATAACATCAGGTGGTTGAATCAAAGCAAGCACACTGGTGTCTTGGAAAGAGCATATAGTTCTTGTCCTCCAATCACCAACAAAATACAGCACAGAGAAGGGCGTCATAGATGGTCGGTGGTGTGGGGCGGCTTTGCTAGAAGGCTCTTCAGCTTGGAAATGCCTAGAGGATCCTCTGAGTCATAAACAGTAACGGAGAAAGTGAGCAGGAAAAGATGTGTTCATTCTTTCTCACATAATCAGAGCAAAGGATGCCTAGCTAAATTATTGAGTGGCAGATTAAGGAAACGCAACAAAGTAGTGGATGAAAAGCTAGACATGAGCTGGTAATGTGTTATCGCAGCACAGAAAGCCAACCGTATCCTGGGCTGCATCAAATGAAGCATGGCCAGCAGGTCGAGGGAGGTGATTCTGCCCTTCTACTCTGCTCTGGTGAGACCCCACCCGGAGTACTGTGTCCAGCTCTGTACCCCTCAGCACAGGAAAGACATGGCCTTCTTGGAATGGGTCTAGAGAAGGGCCACAAAGATGATCAGAGTGCTGGAGCATCTCTCCTATGAAGACAGGCTGAGAGAGTTGGGATTGTTCAGCCTGGAAAAGAGAAGGCTCTGAGGAGACCTTATTGCGGCCTTTCAGTACATAAAGGGGGCTTATATGAAAGATGAGGACAAGCTTTTTAGTAGGGCCTGTTGCGATAGGACAAAGGGTAATGGTTTTAAACTAAAAGAGGTAGATCCAGACTAGAGAGAAGGAAGAAATTTTTTACAATAAGGGTGGTGAAACACTGGAACAGGTTTCCCATAGAGGTGGTAGATGCCCCATGCCTGGAAACATTCAGGGTCAGGGTGGACGGGGCTCTGAGCAACCTGATCTAGTTGAAGATGTCCCTGCTCATTGCAGGGGGGTTGGACAAGATGGCCTTTAAAGGTGCCTTCCAACCCAAAATATTCTATGATTCTGTGATTCCACAATATAGTTTTAATCACAGAGTGTGTTTAGTGTTTGTGCAAGTGCAATTAATGTGTAAGTCATTTCCATGGGTTGTCATGGAGGCTAGAAAGATAAGAAGTTTAAAAAGGGACTAGGCAGAGCTATGGAGGGAAAGTTAATTAGTAACTACTGAAGATGGGCATGACCTTTTGCTGTCAGGATGCCTGAAATGCTGTTACTGGAAAATAGGAGAGTATAACAAATACAGACAAACTCTCATTAGCCTTGTTCAGCTAATATTTTTACAAATTCCTGCAGCTGGCCATAGTCAGATATATGAGATTGTCTCAGGGGCTCTGTGGCCCCTAGATTTGGCCTGATATGTCTGTTCTTCTGCCGTATTGGTCCTAGCAAGTGACAATTTTGAATATTTCTATTTTGTTAACCCATAAGCTACTATGCAGAACAAATGCAGGTCAATGATTCCAGTTAAATCAGTGACTGCTAGAAAAAATGAGGATTAGCTTCGCTAGAAACAGATACAGAATCAGAATTAGATCAGGTAATGCCCTATCTGTGCATATCAACATAAAGGAAAGTGGAAAGGCAGAGCAGTGGAGAGAAGATATGAAAAGGTTTCAAATCTACATTAAATATTAATGCCGTAAGTCTGTGCCTAAAACAGACTCTCGCTCAGTTATTCAGCGGACAAGTAAGAGAATGAGTTTAAAACTATGCAGTGTGTTGCTTCCTGGTTATCATAACATAACAAAGTCTTATGTTCTGCCGAATTCTACGTCTTCTTAGAGACACAGCTGTCTTAGTTTCCTGTTTGGACTTCCTAAAGGATACAAGCAGTAAATGATGTAGCTTAATGAAGGGATTATAATCCCCACAGTGCTTTCGCTGCTGCTTTGGCTTTTCCCCAAACACGGCAATAAATTTTTGGAGTCACAAAAGCGAGACACCATGCTGCCTGCATGCTTCATTATCTGGCTTGCACAAATTTGTGCACAGAGCATTTTAACCTTTACCAAAGGAAAGGGCTTTTGTCATGGATTTGGTCATTACCTTATTTTAAAGGACCAGCCACAGCTCTGCATTCTTCACTAGAAGTTAGACCTGTCACGCAAGAAAGAAACAATGAAGTGAAGATATAGATCCTGTTCAGCTTGTAATAAAACGGCCTATGCATTAGGTAACATTAGTCAAACATTTGACATTTTTGTGTGTCTTTTTAATCTGACAAGCTTTTATGATGTCCTCTGACTCCTGGTTAGAAGCTAACCCAGAGCTGTTGGAAGACAGTAGAGTTCTCCTCCACATCATAAACTCGGAATGAGATCTGTGAGCCATAAATATAGATATACAATTGAATTTATATTCTCCCGTGATTTCTCATCACTGAAAGCGTCATAACGGGCATATAGAGCTAATTGGCTTAAATGAATGTGCATGACTTGCGATGGGGAAATGCAGACTAAAGATAGTCTACCATATTGAGGTATGAATACCTGATAAATACAAAAAGAGTGAGAATGATACTAGAAATACCCCTGATATCTGCTGGGGAAAAATTGTCACCTCCAAGTAATGATGGCTGCTGACCATGTCCTTTGCTAAGATCATTGCTCTGAACAGACACATGGAAGTTGTTAATGGGGTTTTCGTACATCTGCACAGTGAAAACCAAACAAGACATGAGTCAACTCCTCTTTCTAAAATTAGAAGCACCCTAATGAGCAAAAGATGCAAGAGACCCATGGTCTTTCATAGACGTTGGATAGGCTGACCCATGGGTGTTCCAGAAACCATGTTATGGGAAAGATTTAACATTAACTGCACCATTTTAAACCCCAAGTCATGCACCAGCTAGCCCAGAGCTGCAGGGCTGCATGAATTCACATAGCTCACCTTCTGTCAGCTCAGATTTACTCTCTGTTTGTTTTCCTTTAACTATAAACACATTACTATGTTTAAATTGTCATTGTAGCATAACCTTGCAGCCACATTATTAAAATGCACAGAACAATGCCATAATACTGCCGATATGAGTTCAACCTCACAAGCAATTAAAACTTTGTGTTCTGGTTCTCAGTCCCCATCAAGTTATCCACCGTAAGGTGAAAGTGTGAACTACTTCACGTAGCATAATAGCCACAATTTGGCCAACTACATGAACTCTTCACAACCTAACATTTTCAGCCTCTCTCTGCACTCAGGAGGCACGTGCTGTGTCACTCCCTTTAATTCTGGATTTCTACGCATTCATATTTGAATCTGAATAAAGAAAGAGTATCACTTTAGCGCATAAAGTGAGGTTTATTTTCCATAGAAAACAAGGGATGGGGGGGCAAAGAATCATAGAATATTTTGGGTTGGAAGGGACCTTTAAAGGTCATCTTGTCCAAGCTCCCTGCAATAAGTAGGGACATCTTCAACTGGATCAGGTTACTCAGAGCCTCATCCAACCCGACCCTCAATGTTTCGGATGGGGCATCTACCACCTCTATGGGAAACCTGTTCCAGTGTTTCACCACCTTCATTGTAAAAAAATTCTTCCTTCTCTCTAGTCTGAATCTACCTCTTTTAGTTTAAAACCATTACCCCTTGTCCTATCGCAACAGGCCCTACTAAAAAGTTTGTCCTCATTTTTCTTATAAGCTCCCTTTATGTACTGGAAGGCCACAATAAGGTCTCCCTGGAGCCTTCTCTTCTCCAGGGTCCTCAGTACGTACTGGGGTGTCTCCCTGATATGTGTCCAAAGCATGGCTGAGGCCTGCAACTAGACTACAGGGACCCACTCAGGTCTCAGGTGCTGAAACCTCAGGACTAGAGGCGATAAGCTATGGGGGTCTTCACAAAAGCAATGTAAAACAGTAACGGGAGGCAGGGGAAAGACAAAAGTGGTTGTAAGATAGGTTTAAAATAATTTTCACAAATTGTGGTCTTCTCCACAAGAGTCAGCCCACATTGTTCCGGAAACTTTAAATGCTTACAGTTATAAGGTGCTCTCAGTTGCCACGTTGTGCAAAAGAGTTTCTGTTCCAACAACTCCCCTTTTTTTTTTTCTTTCTGTGGTTTATGTGGTCCCACTACTGTAATATCGTTATCTTATAAAATTATACATTATAAAAGCTATATGCAGAAAGAAATGCTGCCCTCCCCACTGGAATACACAGCACAGAATGATCATAGTGTTTGATCCACCTCATGGGGTTTCCAGCTCCATTTTCCATTCCATTTTGGTAGGACTTAAGGTCACTTTATCTCTTGAAACTCCAAAAACAACCTGTACGATCTCTCACTTGTGTTGCTTTTTTGACCTACTTGGTTAACCAAAATTCAGCACCCTGTGGGTTGTCTTTATCTGGAGAAGAGATTGATGATGGAGTCAGATGTCTTTGATGCACTGCTGTTTGTTCATGTTTTGCAAATAAAGTCTTATTTCCTGACCGCAGAGTTCTTTGTGTACGAAACTGTTCATACAGCTCCAAATCCTCTTTCAGTGAGTTTTATTAGAGAGTTTATTAGATTTATTCTTGAACTATAGATTAAATGTGGTTGTGCATTCCAGCTTTAATTTAATTATATGCTGTGTATCTGCTTATATAACTTATTAACAAATAGCTGAAGTTTGATGGCCATTGTGTTTGAACAGTTTGCAGGAAAGCAGAGCTTTAGACCAGTCACTACTACTGATCACTATTTTGACCCAGTGGGCTCACAGAAAATTGCATCAAAACAGGAAAGCATTATTTGCAAACCTGTGAAACGAGACTGCCCAACAATGCTGTGTTGCAGAACAGCAGGCACAAAAGCACAGGTTGTCTTCTAGTAGTATTTTGTTGAAAGTAGAAAACTGGAATGCCTAGTTGTCAGAGTCACAGAATCATAGAATTGTTATGATTGGAAGAGACCTTTAAGATCATCAGTCCAACTGTTAACCTAGCACTGCCAAGTCCACCACTAAACCATGTCCTTAAACACCATGTCTACATGTCTTTTAAATATCCCCAGGGATGGGGACTCAACCACTTCCCTGGGTGGCCTGTTCCAATGCTTGGCAACTCTTTTGTTGAAGAAGTTTTTCCTAAGACCCAATCTAAACATCCCCTGGCACAACTTGAGGCCATTTCTTCTTGTCCTATTGCTTGTTACTTGGGAGAAGAGACCGACCCGCATCTCACTACAACTTCCTTTCAGGTCGTTGTAGACAGCCATAAGGTCTCCCCTCAGCCTCCTTTACTCCAGACTAAACAACCCCAGTTCACTCAGCTGCTCCTCGTAAGACTTGTGCTCTAAACCCCTCACCAGCTTTGTTGCCCTTCTCTGGACATGCTCCAGCACCTCAATGTCTTTCCTGTAGTGAGGGGCACAAAACTGAACACAGTATTTGAGGTGGGGCCTCACCAGTGCTGAGTACAGGGGGACAATCACTTCCCTACCTGCTGGCCACACCATTCCTGATATAGACCAGTATGCTGTTGGCCTTCTTGGCCACATGGGCACAATGCTGGCTCATATTCAGCCAGCTGTCCACCAACACCCCCAGGTCCTTCTCCACCAGACAGCTTTGCAGCCACTCTTCCTCAAGCCTGTAGCGCTGCATGGGGTTGTTGTGACCCCAGTGCAGGACCCGGCACTTGGCCTTGTTGAATCTCATACCATTGGCTTCGGCCCATTGATCCAGCCTGTCCCGATCCCTCTGTAGAGCCATCCTACCCTCAAGCAGATAGACACTCCCACCCAACTTGGTGTCATCCGCAAACTTACTGAGGGTGCACTTGATTGCTTCATCCAGATCATTGATAAAGATATTAAACAGAACTGGCTCCAATACTAATCCCTGGGGAATACCACTTGTGACCAGCTGCCAACTGGATTTAATTTCATTTACCACAACTCTTTGGGCCTGGCCATCCAGCCAGTTTTTCACCCAGTGAAGAGTATGCCCATCCAAGCCATGAGCAGCCAGTTTCTCCAGGTGAATGTTGTGGGAAACGGTGTCAAAGGCTTTACTAAAGTCTAGGTTGACAACATCCACAGCCTTTCCTTTATCCACTAAGCAGGTCACCTTGTCATAGAAGATCAGGTTAGTCACCAGGATTTGGCTGCAGAACAAAGAAAAGGCAGAACAAAGAGTCTACCTTAACCCAGTAGGATTTGGCATCCTAAGAGCTATAGGCATTTCCTGCAAATGACAGAGAGTGTATCTATTGCAGGAACCAATGGCTCCAGACATCAGTGTTGACCTGACTTGCTATCATCTCTTTTTATAGAGCTGATAACTGGCGGGGAGATCTATTATAGAAGGGATACTGAGTCTATTTGTTTGTCTAGGAAAATCTGTACAGTGGCTTTTAGACATTCAACATTCCTAAGGCTGACAGGTGACCTTTCTAGACAGACGTCTCCAGCTTGCTACTTGCATAGATTTTGTGGTTGCTTCTTACCGGTCTAAGCTCCACGATCTATTCCCACATATTTTATGACTTGCTGCTTGTCTGACAGTCTCTATACGTTGTGTGGCATATGACCATACTGTTGAAAGCATGACTATAGTGTTTGCTACATTTTCCTGCAGAGCTCTTTTAAAAATCTGCCTCTCTGTCATCTTCTTCTTCAGAAGAAGAGACATAATGTAGGACACAGAACTGTGGGACTGCAGAAAGTAGTCTTCTGTGCTCAAGCTCTGCCAAAAATGGGTAAAATACAAGAGCTACAAAAAGGCACGAAGTTGAGTTCCAGAATCTGCTGTTCAGTAGGGCTTCCAGGTTTGGGGTGGACAGCTGGCAGGGATCAGAGATGTTGTGACCACAGGGACATTCATCAGACACAGATTTGAGGGCATGGGGTAACATCCCACAGAACGTGGGAGGGATGCTATGATACTATTACAAATGCATATATCTGCTGGAACCAGAGGCAGAACGAAAGAGAGCCCTTAAGGACTCCTAAGCACTAAGCGCTCCCACCACGTGGGCTGTGAATACATTTTCCTGTGCAGTTCATACACTACAGAACCAGGATTGTGAAAGAGGGTGGACGAGCTCCAAGGATGAATAATCAGAGAACTTCAAGCACATGCTGTCCAACAGGAAACTCCAAATCTGAACCCTGAACAAAGTCTGGAGGAGGGAGAGACTAAACCCGTGAGTTTTTAGCTAGGAGGGTAAAAAGTCACCTTAAAAAGGGAAAGAAGCTGAACATAGCATAAAAACAATTCTCCTTCACTCTCTTCAGTGGGAGCCTCTGTGAGCAAAACCCATATGTGCAGGCTTTAGAGAATCTGTGGGCACGGCAGAGCAGCAAGGGCTTCTTTTTGCTGAATGATGCCCCAGTGTTTTCAGAAGGAAAATCCTGAATTTTTGGATGAAGTCAGAAGAGATCTGATGAAGTACTAAACGTACTTAAGGTATGAAAGAAAATAAATGAGATGGTGTTGCAAACGAAAAGCGTAGCACCCCGTGGGATTCTCTGCTAATTTTCAATAGTTTTTTTTTCTGGGATTTTGTTATTTCTTCAGCTCACCTGGATTCACAGGCGTGGGGGTGGAGATGCAAGCCCTGCAAGTCCTGAAGTGACTGTACGCTCTGTACTTCCACTGCTTGAGATTACTCTTTTCTTCTGAACGCCAGAAGGCTGCCTGCCTACCCATGCTCTTGCAGAACCTCCGCCTCCCCTGAGTAATCAAAGGGAGTCTAGTCATCACCTTGAGGTATTTTTAACCTTTAGCAAGGAAACTCCTAAGTAAGTTTGAAACACAGTGCCACAGGAAATGGAATAAATGTGGCAGATTTAAAAAAAAAAAAAAGTGCTTAAAATGATCTGGTATGTTTTTTTCTCTGTAAATCTTTCTTAGGCTTTATTTAAATAGACAGTTCAATATGCAAACGATATACGAAAACCTGTATTGCTATAGTTTCTCCTTATTTATTGTAAGCTTTTTTAAAAAATACATCAATTAGAGAGACACTTTACTTTGCAGTGTTCAAATCAACTGATGGACTGGAACTCATAGTCTTTGGAGGCCGCTGGAATAGTTTTGTTTTCAGGAAAGTGACATTTCTGGCACAGCCTCTACAGACTTACACAGAACTACTGTGCTTAATGCAGGGGAGTTTGGCCGTGGCAGTAGGTAGCTGACTTTGCTCTGTGCTTGGCTGAGGGCTCTCGGGAAGGCACCAGACTCAGAGGGGATGCTGACATTGTTCTTGCATCTTATAAGCACTTTGAACTCAGCCTGAGCTCAGGCTTTGTAGAAATACTGCACATTTTTATGGTGGGTACCTGGAGATGCCTGAACCCTTTCCAAAAGGACTTTTCTAGACAAGAAAGGTCCCAAGCCATCCTTTTTGCCTGATTTTAAAACAAAGGCAGATAGAAACCATACACTCTGCATTCTGGGAGGCTTAGGCACTGGTCACAGCTGATATTTCCTCTTGGAAATACCAAGAATTTAACTTTAAACCTTCTCGTATGATATTCATATTATATTCCTTTCTAAAATTAAGATAAAGCCGGTTTTAGATGAATACTCAACAAACCTTCACAGTGGTGCATTGCAGGCAATGAACTGGAACTGAAGTCAGATTTCAAGTATGGTGTATCACATACATCTCAATTAAAAGGCTGAGAGGCAAAACCAATGTAAAAATGTAGAAAAAAAATATGACGTTAGTGAATAAGCTGTTTTACAAGGATTAGGCTCTGATTCTGATCAACAGGACACTGATCATTGAAAGATTAAAAAAAAAAAACTTATTGTGCTGAATGTCTTCAAACTATTAGATTCAACAAGAAAATAATTAGTGAATGGTCCACGAGCTTGTCCTGTATCTGCAAAAATTCATATTATAATTTATAATTTGTTCATTTATATTGTAACCTATATTACCTCTGTGTTAATAGAAGTTTTGTTTCAAAATGTAGAAATAAACTTAAAAAGAAGAAAACTTAAAATTCATAGCTATGTCCAGGGATGCAATTAAAAGCAGATGTTATTTCAGATGAGATGATGCTATCACTTACACAACATAGTGCCATGGCTTACATGGTCACTGTACAGGATTTCATTATTAACTCTGTGTTTTAATCAGTGAAGTAAAAAAAAAAAAGATGACCATAAACTATTATTTCTGATTTTCATTTCCAGACTATTCCTACGTTAAATGATTCAAATTTCTCCAATTTTCATTTATCTTGCTGATCTCAAGCAGTAACTCAAGTCAGTCCAGTGACTCATTTCAGACAGCTGTTTCAGCATCTGACTGGGGAAATCAAGGTCAGTCAAGATATAGTATCTTGAGTCCCTCTGTTACAGATTTAGACTTGTTATTTCTTCTGTACATGCACGCCAAATTAAAGTTTGGCTATTGCAGAAGCAGCTTTATACATGGCATCTCATTCAAATCTATTAAAATATCAGAACAGTGTACTCTGTCTCTGGAAGCAGACCTGAGATGAAGTAATTTATTCCATCCCTTTGGGAAAGGGATTCACTAGTTTTGTTTTGTTTTTTTTTTCACAGTTTTCATGAGGAAGAAATCTGCTTACTTGGGAATTAGGTTATGTCATGTGCAGAGCAAAAGTATCTGGAGTATTGCTCAGAACTGAATTGATAATGATTTTTTTTCTAAATTCCCACTGTCAAAGGAGTACAAACAAGTAAGTCTTTTTCAGGCTCTGTGTGTGCTTGTTTAAGATGTACAAAGCTCTTGGCAGGGGATGAGGAGGACATGAGGAGTTTTACCACTTCCTGACATTTTTCGGATTAAACCAAATTACTCCTTCCCACTCTATTTTTAAACAGGCTGCAGTGTCACCTGACTCCTGGTTCATTACCAGCCTGCAAGAAACGCATGGGGGTTATTATTTTGGTTTGTGTTTCTTACTGCATTTTTCTGCGTGTTACTTTCTCCACTGGCGCAACACAGAGTGTAACTGCTGCTCATAGCAACAAGGGCATGGCCATAGCTTCAGCTGCTATGGCGTATCAGCCTTTAAAAATCCTTTTGACATGCATCAACTAACTTCAAAAAGAATAACAGAAACACCTTAAAAATTCAGTACGCGCCTATTGCTCTTTATTTTTCATTCTGTTGTGGATGGAGGAGTTCCAGGTGAAAGCCTTTGTTCAAAAGATTATCTGGTGGCGTTCAGAAATCCCGTTTGAGATAAGGAGCCTACGTATGTGCCCATGAATGAAACCGGTTCAAGGCAGAGGCACAAGTGCTGTTCCATGACCATGTCTTCTACCTGCACACTCCCTGGCATACTTCTAGCCTGCGCCAGCTAGCGTTTGCTAGGAAATACCTGCTGTGGTACAGGGACTAGCCCAGGCTAGGGACTTTTCCCAGTCAGAAGTGAAGCTGAGAACACCTTTCTAAGGACACCGTTTGGAGTTTAGTTTAGCCACATGGAGAGAGACTTCAGACAACCTGTTCTATGGCCCATTCATTTATTTGTGCTAAAATAACTGGGGATTGTCACAGTCCGTCTGGATCTCTCAAATTTACAGGACAACATAGTCTGTAAATTAAACTTTATTTTATGAGCATTGGGAAAGAAAATACACAAACCCAACAAATAAGCCTCATCCCTCTTTGTGCAGACTAGTCTACCACGTGAATTCACTAATTCATCACTTAATTCATGATGTTTCTAATTTACAAGTTCTCTAATTCAACGCTCACAACGCATAACTTGTGCACCTATGACCAAAACAGTTCCCTAGCCAATAGTGAGAGTGCTCATCCTTCCTGCTCCACAATGACAACACTGGGAAGCACGAAAGCCTCAGCAGTCCAGCTGCTGTTGCATCCGCTTCAAAAGCTTTTCTGGGGTAAGCTGATGTATTTATACCTTCCAGCTTGGAAGTTTGCTCTATACGGTTTCCATGAGTTATTGGATTCTGAAGAAACTGCCAGATGATCTATACGCAAGGATGATGGCCGCAGGAGACAGCAAGTTGCAGGTGACAGTGGCTGCATAATGACCTTTAGCCCTTACTGGCCACTGTGTCCTGCTTACGTGTTGCCCTTGCTTTGACCTAGTGGCACTGTTCCAAGCATACATCAGGCCTTAGCATGAGCTGTATGTTAGCCAAAATCTGAGCAGGAGTTGAGTGAACAGTCACAAGGGTGCAGGTCTATGGAGTAGTTTTCAATTTTGTTGTGAAAACTGTATTTTCTTTTGGCAGAACAGATAAAGGGGCAGGGCAAGAACATGGCAAAAGATAAGAAATGCAGCTTTGAAGCCTTCAACAAAATGCTCCTTCAGTTGGAAAAGGCTATAACTCCCATGTAGGGATGCAGAAAAGCTTTTGCATCTAAAAAGAATTTGTGCTGTGCTACACTGCTAATGTAAACCCACCCTCAAACTCCACACCATTAATTACACCGGCATCCACCTGGAGCAACATAAAGCGCAACCTGCATCTCTCTCATTTACAGTAAGTTCATGCTTTGTAGCCTTCATAAAGGATATGATGACCTTATTAGCCAGTCTAGGTGTGGTCGACTTTGCCAGTATTGGGCTATCAAGGCACAGCAGAGGTTTTTGCTCAGCTTCTTAGAGTGTGTATACACATACCTGCTCAGAGGGACAAATATTCTTACCAATTAGATGAGGTTTTTCATTGGTGGCCTCTGTTTCTCTCACAAGGCTGAAGCAGGTTACGGGGAAGGGCGAGCCGATGCATGCCCTGATGGAGGCAGCGGCACTAAGGAGCAAAGACGTGCCTGGGAGTGCCACTCAGTTGGCAATTTGGAGGCACCTCCAGGACCCCTCATCAAAGCAGAACTGTGGAGCATGAGGGGACAAGGAGCACTGAGCCACCTTCCCAATTCTGAAGCTGTAAGTGGACTAAAGAAATACCTATAAGGGACGTGAATGTTGTGAGAATTTGGGAAATATTTAGGCACACTGGCAATTTTTAGGCAGCTAGGGAATTGCTCTCAAGTCAAATGCTACTGTTCAAATCTAAAAATATGCAGAACTTGAAAACAGAGGAAGACGGTTTGGCAGCATCTTCTCTTTTTCCCTGTCACACGTGAAACAAGGAGATAAAAGAGGAATCTCCAGCACACACCTTTATTGTTAGGTATTTTTCCAATTGCCCGGAAATGAGGGAGAGAAGTGCAAAGAGGTAGAGCCAACACCACCTCAATAAACTTCAAAACAATCTCAGCTGCTCATAATTTGATACTCTTATACCATGAAAATTACAATTTCCAACTTCTAAGGGATTTATAAGTATTTCTAAATTGTAAGTTATGCAGGGGTTAATAAACTCTAACGCATGAAAGAGAGAGGAAAAGGATGAGGTGAGGAAGGCAAAGGATGCATAAGGGATGGGATGATGACAGACACTTCAGGCACACATTTCAAGGTATAGCTAAAACCAGTTGAGTACCGGCAATGTCATTGCATGATTTAAGTAGTGCCTATTGTAGCCTGGACACAACCCTTCCCCTTTGAACAGCTGGATTTCATATGGTACAAAAATGATCTCATGTAATTACATAAAGGTATTTTCTTATGTGGTTTGCTGTAATTCTGGAATAAAATTTTAGATTAAAATGACCATCATAGTTTATCTTTTAATTATGGAACTTTGACTGTATGCTCACTGGTATACAAAGGAAGAACTTTTGAATCATTTTGAGCGGACTTTTGCTCTTCTGGGCTCAGACTAAGTGATGTCATCCTTCACAGCTATTTCTCATAAAATTAAGGTAAGAAAACATTTGTATTTGAAATCGGCTCAGCTGTTTATTCAAGACTGACCAACTCAAAATGAACAATGAATCTGATCCGTTAAGTCAAAGGACTTCACAAAGGGTTTCACCTAATAAAAGCACAGCCTATTATTTTCAGTAAAGACTTAGTGAAGTAAGCACTAATTCAAAAATACTGGCTGGCTTAGCACTGTGCATAAGGAAAATTGCCCCAACGCGCCCTCTTCAATTGAAGGCACAATCAAGCATCAAAGGCAGCACAGCTATGTTGTTAAAATGTGTAAAATACTAATCATATTTAAGACAGTGATTTATAAAAGCATATCTCCTGCTTACTAAATCAGGTCAATTTCCATCACTAATTGGGTCGGCTAACCACAAAGGCACATGCTTCACTTCCTCTTCAAGCATGTCCTTCTCACGTGGCTTCTCAGAAAGTTACCGTTGTGTACTTTACAGCAATACTTTGAAACACTCCAGAATCATTAATGTTACTTTTATATCAATCACCTTCCTCCTGTTCTGTTTTTCTTATCTTTACCTCAGTTATTTCCCCTTTTCTTTTTATAATCTCAAAATAAAATTCCCTTTTTTCATCTTTTATATGTTCCGCTGTTACTTTATACAGAATTTTAAATCTTTAGGTTTGGGGTTGTTTTTTTTTTTAGAATGATACCTTTTTTCTGTAACTTCTCTAGACAATTTTTTGTTTCTGTCTATTCTTGCTTATTTCTTTTCTGTGTTTTATTTTGCTTCTCTGATCAAGCTACATGCACGACATTTCTCCACTCATATCTTCAATTCTTTACTAGTTCAAATACTTCTTTTCCCCTCTTTTCTTTTACATTGGGTTTGGCTTCCCATTCTCCTCCTCTAAATTGTTTAATTCAGCCCCCCTTGTTTTCATCATTATGAGAAATTAGGAACTTTGAAACTTAAATGCCATAAAATATTCAGTGTTGATAACTTGTTTACAAAATACATTTGAGAAATACAGTGAGATGATGTAAAATGTGAAATGTCAAATTCCTGCTTTTATAGAAAATGGAAAATTACACAATACAGTGTTCAGGAGAGTCTTCTGAGGTTTAGCAACCTACAGCTCTGAAGATTTCAGCCTTATTGAACATTCTCCATTGTTTTGTGTCTGTTAGTGCTGAGCAGACAGAACAAGCCTGCGGAGCAATAAGACCCTCCAGTCTAGGAAGAAAACTGGACATTCCCTGTATTCCCTCTACTACCCTACAATGAATCTAGACACTACTATTGAGAGAGGGAAACCCGTCTCTCCTTGGCTGTGTGTGCCCATCCTGCAGCTGGTAAGCAGGCAGCAGGAAACCAAGGGACTACCCCTGGGTCAGAGGGACAGGACGTATGCGATGCATCTCAGAGAAGAGGTTGAGGGACGTGCCTCGGGAGTGGGAAAGCTGGGGCAGGCTGGAGATGGAGCATAAGACTGAGAAGTGGACTAACTCCTGTTCAAGTTAGGTTAGGAGCAAGCGGTTCATACTCTGGTGAGTAGTTTGAAGGAATAACAGAATATAGATAAAGTGGGTAGGGAAGACAGCCTATTAAAGACAAGACGTTTTTGAAAGAGATGGAGATTGTCTGGAGAGGGAGACTGGTATTAGCCACTTTTGTAGGAAGAAAGAAACAACGTGGGAAGATTTGACAGGAGATGGGTATACAGGGAGTAGGAGATGAAGAAATGGGTGTAAGAATTAGAGAAGAGGAAACTGGGAACTGATGAGAATACAGTCAGGGTGTGGTGAAGATGTTTGAAGGAGGAGGTCAGTGGAGAAACTGGGAATGACAGTCACTGGGGAGGAGTTCATGGGCAGCTGTACTGTGGGAGCCTCTAGAAACAGGGAGATGGCAGGGAGACTGGAGGCTTCTGTTTTGAAGGAGGAGGAGGAAATCACAGAATGGTCAGAGTTGGAAGGGACCTCTGGAGATCATCTAGTCCAACCCCCCCGCCAAAGCAGGTTCACCTACAACAGGTTGCACAGGACGGTGTCCAGGTGGGTTTTGAATGTCGACAGAATCCAAGACTCCACAACCTCTCTGGGCAGCCTGTGCCAGTGCTCTCCACCCTCAAAGGTTAAACCCTCATGTTTAGACACAATTTCCTATGCTCAAATTTGTGCCCATTATCTCTTGTTCTATCACTGGACACCACTGAAAAAAAGACTGTTCCCATCTACCTGGCACCCTCCCTTTAAGTATTTATAAGTATTGATAAGATCCCCCCTCACTCTTCTTTTCTCTAGACTAAAGAGACCCAAGTCCCTCAGCCTTTCCTTGTATGAGAGATGTTCTAATCCCCTAATCATCTTTGTAGCCCTTTGCTGGACCCTCTCCAGCAGCTCCTTCTCCTTCTTGAACTGGGGAGCCCAGAACTGCACAAAATACTCCAGATGTGGCCTCACCAGGGCAGAGTAGAGGGGGAGGATGACCTCCCTCGACCTGCTGGCCACACTCTTCTTGATGCACCCCAGGATGCCATTCGCCTTCTTGGCCGCCAGGGCACATTGCTGGCTCATGGTCACCCTGTTGTCCACCAGGACTCCCAGGTCCCTTTCCACAGAGCTGCTCTCCAGGAGATCAGCCCCCACCCTGTCCTGATGCATGGGGTTATTCCTCCCCAGGTGCAGTACCCTACACTTACCCTTGTTGAATTTCATAAGGTTTCTCTCTGCCCAGTTCTCCAGCATGTCCAGGTCATGCTGTATGGTGGCACAGCCTTCTGGCGTGAGACTGCATATGAAAGGAGACTATGACTGGGGTTAGAGGTCAAAGAAAATAGACTGTGACAAGAAACTCCAGGTGCATCTCACAAGACTGAGAAAGTAAGCAAAAAGGAGTCAGATAAATCTCAGTGTAGGTGTGTAGGTAAATGTAAGGTAATGCATATAGATAAAAATAATCTAGCCCATGCCTACACAATTCTGAACACAGAACTGGCACTGACAGCTCAAGAAAGAAATGCTGGACTAATCATTAACAGTTTCCTGAAGCAATCACCTTAATGTGCAGTAGAAACCAGAAGACCTAGCTAAATGGATTGAGAATAAAACAGAAAGCACAATTTTGCCAATATATAAAACCTTGGGGCACCTGTGCAGAGTATTGTTTGAACAATTGTGTGTCGTATGGTACCCTTACTTCAAGATACAGCTGCACTACACAAAATGATGATTAAGGGGATGATGCAGCTGTCTCACGAAGGCACAGAAAAAGCTGAAACTTTCAGTTCACAGAGAAGGTGGTGAGGAAGAAGAAAGATATTGTTGGGGCTTACAAAATTTTGAAGGCAATGAGTAAGATAAATATAGAACTTCTGTTCACCAAATCTTATGCTACTAAGATTAGAGGATTATCATTGCAACTGGCACTTTGCACAGCCAGTACCGACATTCTGGAAATGGTTACTACAGGTGGTTGTGGATGCAGACAGTAACAGCATGTTCAAAAAGGAATTAGGCTAATGGTCTAGATACTCTTGAGGAAACAATTCAATGTGCCCTCTAATTCCACAGCGGCATTTTCCCCTTGCCTGACTGATTCAAAATTATTTGTTGCTTAAAGGTGCTTACACAGTCTTAATATTTTTTTTTTCCTTTTACGTGCATTACAATTATTTAGTCACATAATATTGTACTTTCTAGGAAGTCTTTGGCTCTGTTGGCAAGAAAGAAGGTGCTCTCTTTTAATGATCATGTAGTCAGGATATTTTTTTTCTCCCTGGTAATTCAGTGAGCATCTTCATTCCTTATTTCTTGTCTTCTATTCAAGCCCAACTCAGAAAATATTTGTCTCTACATGGATTTCTTTTTGGTGCTCACTATTTTTTTTTTTCCAGCACTGATTTTGCAGTCAAGTACTTTTAACACGGAGAGTTTACACTATATATTCAGTCGGGACAACACTGTGTGCTGAAAGCAATTTTTGCTCTTTATAGCTGCTGACAACACTGGCAAAGAAAAGAAAGGCACACCATAAATCTGCCAGTAAAACTTACACATTTCAGGTATCGTAGCATCAAGACACTTATTATCAACTAAGCAATGAAAACTAGGAAAGGCCAAGCAAAGGCAAGATGCATGAAACTCAGGGACTACAGGTGGTTTCCACCACTTCAGAATGGGGGATGCTCAAGAAATATGACTTTAGGAATGAAAAGGAGTGTCTATGCATGGGCCTCAGCTGCTAGTCCTCACATGGGTCACATTCATACTGCATATGTGGACATAGAATTGAGCATAGATGTGAACTAACATGCATGTGTTGCAGACAACCGGAGAAATAGCATCCTGTTTGACCCAGACTGACAAATATTACCAAATATCTGAGAATGTGGAACAAAAACCACCGATAAAATTAAATCACCTCTTCAATAGAAAACAAACTTGCAACATCTGCAAGTGCTGGTGCGACTTTTATTCTTTGTGACTATTACAGTTCTTCCTTTATTGAGTGTTACAGGGAGAGGCAGGAAGCCTGGCAAACCACAGAAGAATAAGCACAGGGTGGTGGTACCCTTTGAGTAATGTTCCAGTTGCAGTCTAAACTGCTGTAGTGCTGCACTAATTGCCACTATGCCCTATATTTGATGTACTAGATGTTATTGTCTTTGTGTAACTCCACTTGTGGCTGAAAACTTCTTGAATGAGAAATTCAAAGAGTATTCTGATGACCTCCATCCAAAACTACTCTTACGCTTACAAGAGGATCCCTGTAGTCTGCTTTTTTCTAGGGTTAAAAAAAAATATTCATAATCAATAAAAAAGTGTTTTTAGTCTAATCAGTTGTCCTGGTTTGAAGTAAAACAGGACCAATTTTTTTCAGCAACTTTGCTTCTTAACTGGGCCTCTTCTAACTACTGAAATTGGCAGCATATTGTGCAGACATTGTTCGCTCTCAGAGAAATAAGACTTATATCTATAGTTGATGCCAAGGAATGGGATGCAGAGAGGCTCCTGCTTACACTTATTGGTGTAGCACCCAAGGCAGCGAACTTTGGTATTTGCCCCATTGGAGGGTCGGAAGCAGAAAAGCATAGAGGGGTCCCACCTGCGGGGAGGAACGGACAGGACAGGTGACCCAAAACTGACCCACAGGGCATTCCATCCCATCTGCCTCATGCCCACTATAAAAGCTGAGGGATCAAAGGGTCAGCTGTCTTCCTTCAATGGCCGACGTCCGAGGAGGACTCTGTCTGTTCATCTGCCTTTGATCCCGATCCTGAATGCAGACCCAGAATCCAGTTCCTGTCCATCACTGAGTCCAGTCTGGGACTTTCCCAGTGCCAGCCAGTGACATGATCATCATCCTGGGAGCTTGATACGGTTTTGTGTATATTTCATTATTTTCTTTTTATTTTATTATTCATATTTCATAAAAGCAGTTTAGTTCCTTCTAAACTCATAAGTCTCTTTTTCCCTCCTCTGCCTCTCTCTTCAAAGAGAGGTGGGGGGGAGCATCTGTCGTTCCCATCTGGTTTGCCCCACATCATTCTTACTGAACAAAGCTAGTGACCGCTTCAACATTGCAACAAGTGTAGGTTCCCAAAAGTGCTGCAGGAGACTCCTTCAACTTGTTGCCTTATCAGGATGAAACAACTGGTTTTTAAGCAACAGAATTGCTCTCTAGCTTACTTCAGTGCAGGCTTTCCTAAGAATGTTTTTCAAGGACTGTTTTTCAAGTAGCCATTGCAATGAAAGCATATGGGAAACTCCATTAATCTTTCATATGCAACTGATTTGTAAATAGAGCATGTTTTGGCCAGTTTTATTTCAAGCTGTTATAACTGTCTGGCATTAGACTTCAGAATGGGGGTTACAATAGCAATAGTAATTAATAGGTAGTATCATGGATGGAGTTGATAGAAACACCGTAAGTTTCTCAATGAGCTCTTTTTAATATTGTTAAACTTATCCCTTCGGACAGAGATTTTCTGTGCTCCATAGTCATCTAAATTTGTTTTTAAAAAAGAAAAGCCACTCATCCATTCGGAAATTTCTAACATGAGGTTAAAGAAGAAAAACACTGTGTCTACATGCTTTAAAGCCCTGAACAGAAACAGTCTTTGTCAAGGACGTGTAGCTTGCATTTCTGTGAAGTGCTATGTGGATTTAGCAAATGTATACATCATTGCATATTTCATCTCACACATGCTCATATTTGCTAACAGTTACCAGCTAAGGCCTTTGGATATTTTTCTTTTAGGATGTTTTATCTGATTTCTGTTTATGCTCTTGGAGCTCGGTTGCTGTGCCATGAGAGAGGAAGTGCCATGTTATTGCAACATCCTCTTCATAAGTCATTGCTGCCAGCCCAGAAAACCTAGAAAATTCTATGTCCTAATTGCTGTAGATACCAGTGCAAGGAAGGTGAGGATACAGCCTGCGACTGCTCTGTCCGAGGCCAGCTGGGGCTGGAGTCTATTTTCTCCCACATCTTAGGGTGCCTCTGAAAGCTGCCTGAAACTGTAGCTCCTTCAGAGCAGTCCATCAAGGCCACTCTGCTTTGCTTACGCTTTTTCCTTTCTCTTCTCTACTCTGGCTTTCCTAGTGACTGTATCTCTGAGGTTAACAGCTGGTACATACAGCAAAGGTCATGGGGCAGTCCAGAGGAGGAACTTACCAGGCACAGAATCCTCTGGAGGGGCAGGAGACCTCCTCCGAGTGGGGTACATCCTGCTAACCATGCTCCTTCTCCTCCCCGCCAGTTGTGTTTGAGCATCAATAAGCAACCTCACCCAACCAGCATAAAACATGTCAGATCTGTAATGTTTTCAGTAAACTGGAACGTGTCCTGGAAAAGCTGCTCTTAAAGAAAGGAAAACAAGCTTTGAGAAGTTTCTGCTAAGTGAGACAAGGGAAAATACCAGTTTTGTAACTTGTTGGACCTGTGCACTTAACTTTCTAAAAATGGAGACAAGGTCTGTTCTACAATGAGATCTATGCTGGAGACAGCTTATCTAAAGTACAAAGTTGGCTTCTTTCCTTTAGCTTTGTCCTTTCCTTTGTATCCTTTGCCTTATTTGCTCCTTCTCCCAAGTACGTCGTCATTTTGAAACTGTTCCCTGCAATGCCGCTGATCAACACAGCACAAACATTGCACAAATGAAGGGAGGGGAAATAAAGAGAGCCCTTAGTGTTGAATCATATGAACAAAAATTATTGTTTCCAGCTTGCCTGCAAGAGATGTGAATTTCCACCCTCGGCATGTCCTGTTTAAGAAAAAAAAAAAAAAAAAAGCATAGCGCTGTGGTCTGGCTCCTCTTCCCTCTTTCAGGCTTCTGCTGAAGAGCAAGAAACTGAAATTGGGAGGACATGAAACTCGCTCATCACCCGGCGGCATAAGGGAGACTGAGAGAGTTCAGAGCTCAGAACTGTTTCTCCCATTTGCTCCAGGGATGGAAGAGATGCTGCCTCCCATGGTATTACCTTCCCAGCTCTCCAAAGAATAGCTAGAGACTCAGACAGGCCAGAGGGGGTGTGTGTGGGAACCAGTCATTAAGTAAACTGAACTTTTTCATGCATCCCAAACAAGTATTTAAAAAGCACAGTTGCTTTGTCCATTTTAATTCACTTTCAAACTCTGTGCTTAGCACTCTTGAGAGGTATATATTACCAGTTTAATAGCTTACACTACCATCAGCTCAAACTACCAGTGTGATACCAGTTAAATGGTAGTCCCTAATCCAGATTTTCTGCCTCCTCTTTTATCACATCTTCTGGTCATCCGCTTTATTTAAGTTAACACCCTCTCAGGCACCAGTTTTTAGCACCAGTTATAGGGAATGCCCCAGAGGAGAAAGCCTTGAAGTGGCTTGTGCATTCTCTTCTGTTGTTCTCCTAAATCGGTTATATTGCTCAGTCCCACAGGCCTGGACCTTCCTCATCTCATTGTGGTTGCTTTGAGCTGGAGAAACATCAAGGTTGCTGTGAGCAATGATGAATGGGGTGGCTCTGAATTCACTACTGAGTCTTGCAAAAAGAATTAAATCAGAAAAAGTCGATTTCATAATAGCAGTAAAAGAAAGAAGCAACTATTGTTGAATGAAAGAAAGCAACTAGTTAACTGGAGGTTATGAGGTTACAGCCTGTCGCAAGCTTTCTTTGCAAAAGGAAAGACAAAACCCCTCCAAACAAATCCACACCAATTATCATCTCCTTTAATTTGTTTTGGATCCTGTAATAAGGTCAGGCTCCCTCAAAAAATATTTGCTCCCACTCAGTCCCCCTGATTATTTAATAGCTTTTTCATAATTCATGTAGACAAATGATAACACCCTGCCCCCCAAATCCAGAGAGCTCAGTTGAAGTGAACAAGAAATGTAAAGAGTAACAAAGCTCAGTGACACGTTTCTCACTCTCCAGCTACACTCGCTTGTAAAACAATGGTTAACCTCTGAGTCAAAGCCGTGACTGCTGTTTGTAGTCCTCCACTGCCCTGCCACAGCAGCGGAATTGAATGACGGATTTGAATTACGATTCCAGTTCAAACATTTCTCAAACCCTTGTTCTTAAAACTCTTAGTTGCTCTTTTGCAGGGGATCATGAGGAAACTCTTCTTGCTATATACCTTGTAATAATATTTCACTTCACATTTCTTCATCTTTCTTCTTGAAGTGACCCCAGAGATCTGGCCCATCCTCCTTTCTTCCACTCCTTTCTCCCTGCTGATACAAATTCTCTTCTCGCCATTCACTCAGCACCTTCTTTTTCAAAAGGCTGACCCTGACTGTCCATGCAGGTTCTGCTCAAGTTTTCCTCTTCTTTATACAAATCTGGCTGATCTGATAAGCTTCAAAGGTCTAAAACACAGGTTGAGACAGTAATACTTTCTATGGAATTAAAATTATCAAAACATAAGCAGATTTATCTCAGAACAGGGGGCTTGGAACAAGCCGTGTTGTCTCCCTTGGAAGACCATAGAGAGTCCTCATTTATTGTTATTGCTATCTTTGGTCTCCCATATACAAATTTCTTGGTAACATCCTTTAATTTTACACGTATTCCACGCTCTTTTGGGCAAAGGTGTACATCACAGCTGTTTGCCCATTGCTTTGCATAATGGGACAAGACATGACAGGGAAGCAGTATCATAAAAATTATGGTCACAAATAATACATATAATGGTAAAGCTCTGTTAAAAAGGCAAGGGGCACTAGAATCAGAAAGCTGTACTATTAAGGGGATTCCAGCACTTTAACTGTTACTTTCTGCCGTGTTGACTCAAGCTCTACATTTTGCAGCAGAAATGTCTGGGTGTTTCAGAGGAAGCTGTTTCCTCCAGCAGGATGCTGGGAGGCAGAAAGACTGGCAACAGCTTTCTTACACTACCACCCTCTATTGTGTCTGACATTTCATGATAAAAGCTTCAGCTGCAGTGGAGACAAGTCAAATTATTTGAAGGATTTTCACCTGTTGTCATGATGAATTATTTGAACACAGGATGCATATGAGATATATGTTCTCCTTTGTTTCTAAGGCTTGTAAAATATAGGAGCTTGGTACTTAAGCTCTCTATGGGGCGTAAACTGACTTGATATACCATGAAGAGAAGAAAAAAACAGTTTAGTATAAGGTACGTTCTTAAGTTTAACCTTAACCCTGTAAGTTCACCAACATGAAATATTAAGCTGGTTATTTGTTACTTTGAATGCCAGTGCATAGAAATAAACCCACAGATTTTGTATTTAGTCTGATTTACTGTAAAGAGGCAAGAAGCCTCTGTCTGTCTCATTGAAATAAAAGCTTGGCATTAACACCACAGACTTCTTCTGGCTCAGGATGTTTCTTAGGGTCTGTACGTTTAAAAAAAAAATCTAAAACAGCAAAATCAAAGCCAGAACTTCTGAGGAAACCACTGCCTAAGCTTCAAATGGCTCCCACTTTCCTTACCTCTTTGCTGAACTGAATCATGAGCTCTTCAGCATTTGCTTTTTCTATTTATCGATCACATTTATACTATTTATCGATCACATTAAAGTTCATCCTAAAAGTGTTATCAGAAGACATCCATTAATCATAATTTACTCCCATCAGACAATGACTTGTTTAAATCAGGCACATGAGCTGCTGAAAATTGTAGAACCACTCTTCATCTGTGTGGACCATGCTAGTTTGGGACAAGTTTTGGGGGCAAGATACCATGGATACCCCTTCTCATTGTTCCCAGCTCTCAGCTGCCACCAGAGCCATCCAGGACATTTTGAAAAGTCACTAATCATGGGAGAGGATTGAGATACATAATGGGACTATTTGCTGTTGTTGGTATCCACAATAGCACACCACCAGTTTAAGCTGAACCATCTCTGACTGGTTATTAAACACTCTTGAAAAAGAGTCTAATCGTTGCTGGCTGGTTGCAAACGATGCTTAGGAAGTGTATTAGCAAAAAGAGTATATTTACAAAGCTCTGAAAGAGAGTTATCAGGAAAGGCCATGAGCACAGCACACTCTCTCAATTAATTTGTCCATCATTCTGTCATTTTGAATTTATCTAGGAGCATCTGAAGATACTGTGCATGCTTGGTCTTGTGTGCTCTGGATGATGCCTTCCATCAGTGCAAGACACCGCACTTGACATGGTTATGGTCTCCACAGACTGTGAAGCTGGTCTGGAGGATGGTCCTGGGAGGAGCCATAAGATATACTATTACATGTACTCAAAGAAATCTTCTAATCTTCTTGCTAGAGAGGCTTTATAACTGGTTTCATCTCCCTAGCGCAGACTAAGTGCCACCTTGTTGCCAGTGAGTTATTAAGAGAAGTTATTGTTGTGGGGTTAACTAAGAGGGTGTTATTAATGATTAAACGATGATCAAATGATAATTAATCAATGACTGAATGAAAATTAAATGGTAATCAAATGGTCATTAAGCAATAATTGAATGGTAATCAAACAGTGATTTAACAGTAACTTGATAATGATTTGATGATTATTTGGGAATGATTTAAATGATAATTTAGATGGCAGCCAAACACTCTACTACTTGCCATGCTTCCACTAATTAAGCTATAGTTGGCTATATAAATGTTGCTAGCATGATATATTTTTAGGCCTAATATAAAATGTCACTTACTTCATCACAGGTATCAGATGCAGCCTCTTGGAGTAACCTTGAGAGGTGTTTCGACTCAAGGGGAGATTGCCACTGTGCAGCCTTCTGCCATACAGGAGAGCTCAATGAGCTGGGGGAGCTACAGATATTTATAGCAGAAAGTGATTGACTTAATAGTCCAACTCCCCGTTTGGTGGATGTGCAGGAGTGCAGCTGTGGCAGTTTTCAGTTTTGTCTAGTCCCAGCTCAGGCTGGTGCTGTTAGCTCCACATAAGACATGGCCTAAACTCCTTAGTCCCTGAGAAGATATGGCCTACCACAGCTTTCAAGGTTTGCACAGCAAGGCAGACTTCAGTAAGGTCCACTTGTCGGTGATGCCTGAACCAAAGCACCGTTCACCCAGTCATCCCTCACGTTCCACCTCTTACACCTTTTGCCTTTCTGTGCTCTTCTTTCTCCTTCACTTCACCACACAGCAGAATGGAAGTTCTGACACCTGACATACCTGACCGCAGCCGCCACAAAAGTGACCTGGTAAACATACCAACAAAGAAGGATATCTCCTTAGCTAGAGTCCCAAGACACCCCTGATAAACTCAGCCACTGATAAGCTCAGCTGAAACCTCCTTGATGGAGAATAGTGGGCAGGACAAAAAAACCCTGATGGGTGCAGGACAAAGAAACTGTGTGTGCTGGTTTTGACTGAGATAGAGCTAATTTTCTTCATAGTAGCTAATATGAGGCTATGTTTTGTATTTCTATTGAAGACAGTGTTGATACCACAGCAATGTTTTAGCTATTGCTGAGCAGTGCTCACATAGTTCAGGCCTTTCCTGCTCCTCACACCACCCCACCCCACCCCACCAGCGAGTAGGCTGGGGGCGCACAAGAAGTTGGCAGGACACATAGCTGGGACAACTGACACCAGCTGACCAGAGGGATATTCCATGCCATATGACATCATGCTCAGTATATAAAGCTGGGGAAAGAAGAAGGAAAGGGGAGACACACATTCAGAGCGATGTTGTTTGTCTTCCCAAGTGACCGTTACGTGTGATGGAGCCCTGTGACCACTACAGTACCCAGCTCTGTGGGTACTTACATGCAATCGAGAGAAAAGAGAGAGGACAAAAAGAGCACTTGGAAATCCAGAGAAGGAAAGAATTTGTATTCAAATAATTTCAAAATGAACTTCATTTATTTTGGAACATGGCAGCTTACTGTGCCATCTGCAGTTGTATTTACTGCAGCTAGAGAGCTGGTTTTGATTACCAAAATCCAGACAAAATATTATCCGTAGCCCAATAACTCAATGAACACAGCACTGGTATTGTACCCTGACTTTCATAACACAGGTCAGTTGCTAACACAGTTAAGTAAAGCCCATGGGAACAGAGGTGACTAGCAGGGCAAAAGGATACACACAATATTTTTTCTTCTACTCCCAGAACAAGGTAATCCTTGAGTGGCGGCCAATAGAAAAAATGAAGAAATTTTAGTGCAATTCAGCAGAAAAGATCTCTGTGGCTGTTGAAAAAAACCCCAATATTTGGCAAGGGGTGGGGGTGTTCTTGTTCTTTTTCTTCCTTTCCTTGTTCCACGCCCCCTCCCATTTCCAAAATGCCCATTTATAGCTGTGGTCCAGCTGTGTTTTACAGCAATAAAAAAACACAGAATGAATGTCTCCAAGGGAGAAAGTATAATGCTAGTGGGAGCTGGGATTGCTTAACACCACTGTAAGCATCTGCCAACTCATTTTTAAAGGTTCCACTAACAGAAAACCACCTCATGAACTACTTCTGTATTCCACATTGCTGTTTGCTTTCTTCTGGCTGAGGAGAATGCCAGCTCTTCAGGCAATGGAAAGTTTCAGTGGAGAACAAAAAAAAGCTCCTGCAGGTACTTTCAAAAGCAACAAGAAGTTATTAATTGGAAATGTAATGCAACCCATGAGGGAAATTGTCTTCCTTCTCTTCTGTTATAAGGAGGAATGTGGCATGTACGGCTGGGGAATGGGAAGAAGGAAAACCTAAGCAGAGGAGTGAGGCAGGGGGACACTGACACCTTGGCAGTGAGAGAGCTGGAGACTGTTCTGGCTTCTGCTGAGGGCTGTAAGACAAGGATGGGATTTAGGAGAAGCTGTTATGCCGTAATGAGTTGGTCTCCTTGGGGTAAGACGAGAGAGAATTGCAAGGTTACTCTTACGAAGTTTGAGCTAATGTTTGTGTTTGAAGGACATGTGGAAGGAAAAAGAAAGAAGCAAAAACATGTGGGTAGTGTTATGTGTTATGAATGCTGCTGATGACTAAAAGCTTACTGAGAAAATAGGTGTGTCCTGGTAAATGTGCTACAATGCATGACAGGGATGCCACAGGCAGGGCTCTGCCATAGGCGAGCTTTTGTTTATATGTGGGAACAGCAATGAAAATCTGCTTCATAGGCTTTAAATCTGTCCATTTTTAAGGTGGATCAATCTTAATTAGAGCTAACATGCTGGCACTGAGCAAAAGCTATGGCATGACACAGCCATAGCAGTCTTCTATTTAAAGTGGTTTTGTTGATTTCCCTCCACGTGTACTGCTAATTAGATGACTGAAATCCAGTTTCTACTTCATATTTCTAATCTGACTTTTTCTATTGTCCTTCCTCTTTGCCTTTGGCTCCTCTTTCTGCAACGTAGGTTTATGGTAGGGTGGTAGACAGCAGTTGCAAAGAAAAATCACTGTGTCAAGAAATGCATTTTGGACTTCACAACATGTACTAAAGAACAGTGGATAGGTGTTATTAATAGAGGAATAAAAATCTGGTAATAGGCATAATTTATGAGCCATTTTCCCCCAAGCAGCCTGAGAGCACATCATTTTTGAGTGAGAGAGCATGTTGCAATTCTAGCTGTGTTCACCACTCCAGATTACTTGGGCTTTTCCTAAGACTTCCTAGCAATTAGGCTAGCACTGGATCCCTGTTCAGTTTGTGCACAAAGCTGCTGATGACTAATCAATTAAAAACTACTAACAACAGCAGCACTGCTTATTTGTTATGACATTTTAGCAAAAACAAGCTGAGAAAATAGGAAAATCAAAGCTTCTGCAAGAACTCAGTGACAATGCCAGCACAGGACCCATAAATACACACACAACAGACAAAAAAAGTCTGCTTGCCAAAATATTAATCAAAGTACTCTGCCTACCCTCTGGAAGCATTTAAGGCAGCACTTCGCACAGTGATTTATGTTCAGCCAGTTACAGCTCAGCCCTATGAAAGACAGTAAATTACTCTCCAAAGGCAAATGGTTCATGCTCCGGTCATGAGAAATTAATCGATGTAGAGAATTAATTATTTTATCATTAAGAAAAAATTCTTCACAGAAAGGGTTATCAAGTGTTGGAACAGGCTGCCCAGGGAAGTGGTGGAATCACCATCTCTGGAGGTATTTAAAAGACAGGTAGACGTGGTGCTTAGGGACATGGTTTAGGGGTGGTTTTGGCAGTGTTAGGTCAGTGGTTGGGGTTGATGATCTCAAAGGCCTCTTCCAACCTAGGTGATTCTATGATTCTATGGGCATTATCTCCCACACATCTGCTCTTCCGATTTTCTTGCTCTTTTGCTGCAAGGAATGTCATAGCTCAGGCAAAAGTAGCTCTGTATTTTCTTTCCTATGTCTCATGCTGTTCTGAGGCTACAGCTTTTACAGGTGGCAGGAGAAAGAGGCAGTACAGTTATCTCTATGTGCTTCAAAGGCAACTAATTCTTCCTTCTAATCTAGGGTGAAATCACCAACATACCCTTGTGTCTCCTGAGACAGAGTTTTATTTTTCAAAGCTCAATCCACTGCAAGTTACTGCTCCTAAAGATTCTTTCTTTTTAAATCACCATATTTCAGGGTCTGCTGTCATTGTGTGCATCCTTTTTGTGCTCTCCTAGCAATTCAAAGGAGAATATTCTTGCATGGGTTTCCTCAGACCACTTTGTTACTCCATCTTACTTGTTGCTTTTGTTCATATAATTTTAATGGTATTCTAGCAAGGCACTGGATAATCTGATTATAGACATGCAGCCATTGTACAGTTTGTCCAGATCTTATTGTGTGCTGTCCTTTTCTGACTGTGTGAGAAGGCTAAATCTAGGATTCCTTTGCTCATAGTTCCAGGTTTCTTTCCAGTATCTTGCCCTTTATTGTACAACATTAAAGAATAATTTCTAAGTGCACATTGTACATAGCAAATTGCAAAAGCAGAAGTTAGAGAACTGCTCCATGATAACAGCAGACAGATTGCAGTTATTACAGACAAGGATATTTTAAACTCACACTAGGTATAAACCGCTATGAGGGATAAACCGCTGCATCCATCTTACAGACCTCACTGCAAATTAATTACAGCCATTTCAGTTGCACTTCTGCTGACTCCAAGAGCTCTAACCCACAAAACAGGATAAGATCTTGAGGTGGCTGTGTGTCAGGCCGAGATATCAAGTTGTGAAACTTGATTTTCATTGCAATGACTCACTCACTGGCTAGTGAAGCCGTCACTTGCTTTGGCTCTGATGAGCAATGTTAGTGCCAACATACTGTCTCCATCTCAACGAAGACTTAAGGAGACCAACAATAACCTTGAAGCCACTCTGGGATCTGCCTTGAGAACGGCTTCAGTTCAAACCAGAACTATTGAGGTAATGCCAGCATTACAAGCACTACTGATTTACTTAAGTAGTAATGTGGTAAAGCCAAAAAAGCAGGTGTTTGGACCTGCTTAGTCACATTGGAAATGAACAAGGCCACAGATCATCTGCGTGCTGAAGGCAAAAAGGAAAAATCCCCAACAACTGTTGGCATCGCTCTCAGGAGGCACGGAAAATAGTCACAGAAAAGACAGAAGAGAAACTTTCTATAACGAAATCCACAGTGATTCTGAGTGGAGAGGAGGAGAAAGGCACTCCCAGCATGCATTCCTGGTTAAGTGTTGCAGTGGCAATCACATAACTGCAGAGACCTCCGCCACTTAATCTGCAGTTGCACATGGAAACATGTAGAACTGATGAAAGATCTTCTAGCTTTTTTAAAAAGAAAAATTAAACATCTGTTTTTATTTTAAATGAGATTCCAATTGCAAAAGCTATCTTTTGAGATAACTGATATGTTCAGGTTTTTCACTTACTTAAAATACCAATTTGCAATCAGTTGATTTATCCAGTATCAATTTGCTTTAAGTGCAGATGGATGTACCTGCTCAAATAGAAACTCTCTTTGCTTTGTGTGGAAATCCTGGACAGTCTGATTGAACAAGCCTCAATACATGTTAACATGTTTAAGGACACTGCCATGTGTACAAAATAGTCTGGCATGCCTTTGAAGGACTAAAGCTAAAAGCACTATTATGAGTGCAATGCCATGCCCGTGTTTTTGTGTTGCAGTTGCTACCCCATCCTCTCCAAGAAGAACGAGCTTTGTACAAGAGGGCATTAAGGGAAGGGATCTAGTAGGATATGTAGCTACTCAGTTTTGATTTAGACTTTGGACTTGGCTGACGAGAAAATCAGCCACCTCTGCGTTTAAGATTTTCTGGAATGAGGATCTTGAGGGGCACAAGCTCTGTTGTTGCACTAAACCAGATGTGTTCAGGCTGCAGGAGACTCAGAACTGGTTCGTTCTCAAAGATCTATAGGTTTTGGTGCAACAGCAAGCTGTAGCAAGATTTAACTCAGTATAAATAGGCTCTCTGGCATAAATGTGTGTTACTTGCTTGCTTTCCACGTTAACCTATATTAAACTACGAGTCCAAAGAGTCCTGTGGGAAACTTTGGTGGAATTACCAGACTGCCTTTGAACCCTTAATGTGTTGTTCTGAAGTTCACCCTGGCCAGTTACTCCAGGACACTGAAGGACACAAACCTCTGTCTGGCTTCTCGGTGCTGACTGATTTCTGAACAATGCATTCTCGCTAGCAGCAACCTGGCATCAGCCCAGAGGTCTGAGCCCTGAAACATGCCTCAGAGGCCTGCAGTTGGAAGCAACGACAGGACAGGCTTTTCCCAGTTACGTGTGAACTCGACACCTAGGTACGCTCACACGGTTGACTGTGTAATTGAGGCAACAGGTTGGGTTGTAAAACTCACTTGGGAAAACAGCTCTATGGTGGAACAAGAACAAAAATTAGCAAAATTACTCCTCTCTAACTGGAGCCTCACTAGATGTTTCATGATCGATTCATTCACAACACACTTAGGAAACCCTAGGAACCATCCTCTGCTCTGAGAAAAATGCATACTTTGCTCCTGAATCACAATTTGGCATTGCTGACGCTTGCGTACGTTCTTTTGGAAGTGTACTTTTGGTTCAGAGTGATTAGTTCCTCTAAAATCAGTGCCAGAGACTACTTTGGGTTTTTACTTTAAAAGTGTGGTCATGAAAGAGATGGGATATCAGAATTACGGAAATAGTGATATGTGCCAGATTTTACAAATGACCGTTTTATCTTCAACGCTTTTCAAGTATTATATACATCCAATCTATAAGTGTTAGTCTTGTTTAAGACTGCTAGGTTTCTGGCATGGTCCCTGTTCTCTTGCTATATGGTGGAGAGCTTTCCTGGTCACTGCTAGCTGCTGGGAGACACTTCTTTCTCTGAACTCCCCCTGTGTCACCAACTTTCAAACTTTGTGCAGCTTAATTGGAAGCATTGTTGGCTGTTACCCTTTGGATATTGTGGAACAAAGTATTGGGCAGATAAACACTTAGAACACTCTCATATCTTTGTTCTTAAGATTGCTATGGCCTATGAAGTTCCCTCAATTTAGCCAGTTTCCTTAGCACCACCCATGACTCAAAACCAGTGAAGGCAAAAGCAGAGAAAAGCATTTTGCAGAGCTAAAATAGACACAAGAGTTTGCAAAGGTTTATAAACATACACAGCAAGAGGAGTAGAAATTTACCCATCCATCTCATAAAGGGTTTTCTCCCCCTTTATATCATCGGATAAGCTGGTAAACATTTCACGGCTTTCCTCTCCGAGAGCTCCATGGCTCAAGCCAACTTTTCATCCTGATATTGTCAACATGGAAGAATTCCAGTACAAGAATCCCTTGTCTCCTCTAATTAGTGTTAGTGAAATGAATAGGGAAGCAAACTAGCCCTTCTACGCAAAAAATCCCAAGCTTCCCACTTGGGAAAGAGTAATGGTTCTGTGAGTCTGGAACAGAGGATCTCCTCTAGAGAGTAATGGTTCTGTGAGTCTGGAACAGAGGATCTCCTCTACCATTTAATACGTTAAAACATGCCTTCCCACATTCTTCCAAACCCTTAACCAAGCTGACAGTCCCTTCACATTGGTTTGGAAATTGTTCAAACCCCAAGGTGAAGATGCTTCTTACATTAAATTTTTATAATTCATATTAAAATGTATGTTTACTTCAACTGGAATGCAAATAAAGTTAATGCATGTGGATACAGAGATGGGGATAAGCAACCACTCCGAGTACCCTACAGTCATGTCTTTGAAGAGTGACTAAAAGTGAGCTTATGAGAACCAAAATGAAGGAAGTGAAGGCAAACTCAAGGAGGAAAAGGCACTGAATTGAAAACTATGGACAAGGAAACAATTCCTGAGACCTGTCTCCCTGTCTGGAAAAAATTGCATTTCTAAGTTTGAACATGTTTAATTTTAACATCAAAGTAAAGAATGAGAACTGTATAGAGTTACTACCCAAACCCTGAAGGACAAAACTATGGTTTGAACCGAAAAAGTGATACCTTGGCACAGTGGAAGGGACAGCTGACTAAAACCAGATAAAAAGTAAACACTTACATGATGGAAAGCAAACAAAGCTCTGCTCCAACCAAACGGAGAGGTTGAGCAACTTCATGTGATGGAATACGGGAATGGCAGCACCGGGCACTCACCTGTCTGTTCTGGTAAATACCAGACAGAAGTGAGTGTCCCTGCCCTCACTTCATGAGTGGGGTGCTGGTCATGAGTGGGGGGCCGAATTCGCCACGGGCTGCTTTCGCTTGTGCTACAGGGCATCTACAGTTACGTCCGACATGTTGTGCGTGCACCGCCATGCATGGGTTGGATCTGCTTATTTGAAGATACGAAAGGTCTCTGCTCCCACCAGGTTGCCAACCAGGCGTTAGCCCCGCACCGCAGCAAAGCCCGACGCACCGAGCGGGTCAGGGTTAGCCCGGGCAGGGCTTGCCGTGCAGCCCCGAGGGCAGCCTGAGGGAAAACCGGTGTCCGCACAGTGCTGAAGTCATCTCGGCCACCCTGGGATGACAGCTTGAAGGTGAACTAAACCCAGCGCGGCGGCTAAAGGAAGTGGGTTGATGCCAGAGAAAACAGGGTTAGCCCAAACTCCGGGGAGATGGCCCAAAGGAGGCGACGCAGGAGGCCACCATGAGGGCCAGGTGCTCGCACGCCCTCGGGCGGGGGAGGTGGGAGGTTAGCTGGCCGGCTCCCCGGCCTCCCCACAGCCATGCGGCCTCCGCTAGAAGCAGCCGCCCACCACC
>NW_009647874.1:3231131-3273206 GCF_000708025.1 Charadrius vociferus | reverse complement strand
GGGGCAGGTAGACGGCAGTGCTGATGGTTTCCAAGAAAAAAAAAACAAACCAAACCAAACCAAAACAAGAAAACAACAAACAAAACCCCGAAAACAACCGCAAAACCGTCGGTTTCTGTTAAATTCAGGCGTGTTCTGAGGGCGTTTGTTTTGGTGCGTGGTGTGTTTGCAACATTCCTTACCCTCCCCCCGGCCTCTGCGCGTGGCTGCTGGTTTTCCAGCTGTTTTGGCACCAAATAACTTCCTCGGAAGTAATTCTTATTTATTTATTTGGGGTTTTTTGTTTATTTTATTATTATTATTTTGCGTTTGTGTCTGCTTCCTCGCTTGTGTATCGCGTTAGACAGACCCAGGTGGGAAGTGCGACGTGAAACAAGAAGACTGCAGGAGCGCTGAAGGGCTCCCACGTTTTTTAAAAGTAGTTGTAACAGGAAGCGGGATAACGCGTGGCCTAAATCTTCTTGACCGGTAGAACGCTACAGAAGCTGTTTATTGCATAACTGTGATCAAACAGGGGCTCTTTTTTTTTTTTTCTCTTTTTTTTCTTGTTCGTATGACCAACAAGAGCACGGCTTTAGGTGAAAGGAGGTGCCTGCAGAAAGACCAGCATCGAACCCAGCGGGGAGTTGCGCTGACAGAGCCGGACCTGTGGAGCCAGAGCTGGCTGGGTGGGAGGAAGCCAGCTGTCCGTCGAAAGCTGAAGCAGGGTTCCAGTTTGCCTCCAGCAGCAGCTCTTGAGTTTGGAGAGTTTTCGTCAGGGACTCGAAGCCAAATGCTGGATGCGTTTTGTTTTTCTTCTTTGTAAATTCGGCAACCGCACGCTTGCCCGGCTTGGACCATCTCCATGTGCTTGGATGCTCAAAAAAAACAGGTTGGGCTTGCTAAATGAACATGCTTGCCTTTCATATAGATTGGGGAATTGGAGTGCTGTGAAAACTGAGAAACTGGCATAAAACTCTTGCACAAAATTTGTTTTATAATGCATTATTTTGTTTAATAATTCAGGTATTTTAAATTAATCCTTAAATGAGAAATACCTATTACTTTAAAAAAAAAAAAAATTGCTGATTTCCTCCTTCCCCCCGAAGCATGATACATGAATTCTTTAATACTTTGCATCACTGTATTTCTGATACATACAGTTTTCCCTGCATGAGCCCTTCTGGTCCTTTTAAATGCCTCTTAACTGTACTTTAAAAATGTTAGTGAAAAAGTAATAACTTGCTTTTGACTTTAATGAGAAATATTCCACATTAAAGTCTACATTACTTTATATTGGCAGGTATGAGGAGTTGAAATGACATAAAAAAGTCTTCAAAGCACTGACTGCAAAATGAGCTCCTTCCACTTGATGCTGAAAGGAGGTACTGTTTTCAGTTGGTTTGAATACTGATAAGATCACTCCTTTAAAGGTTATTTGGATGCTATCATTGCCTCCAGTTTGATGTGAGGTGGAAGTAGGTGGATGCATAGTTCTTCACTGTACTAGAATCGACCGGTGGTGGCCAGTTACGTACAGCTACAGGTATCCATCTCTTTTTTTTTTTTTTTTTCATCCTCCTACCCTGCTTTGGTGTAAGTTGAGGCAGTACCTGTAACAAACACTTTGTTCAGATTGAGACTCAGAGCAGTTAATGCTTTGTCTCAAAGCTGAACTGGAATTTAGCTTCTGAAGATTTAACTATTGCAGGCTTCTTTGTGAATATTGTTCTTTGGTTTCTGTGACTTCATTTTAATGTAGCTTCAACAGAATGTCTTGGATAATGGGTTTTCCTTAAAGGTGTGACTTTTCTGTAGACCTGCAACTTGCAGGATTGTCTGGAAAGGAGGCATTTAAGGACTAAAGTTTGTGGTCATCGCTTCAGTGTCAGAATACCACAGTGAATAGCCAGATCTGCTTCTAGAGGGTGCTTGTACATCATTTTGTGTGACTCGGCTTTCAAGTATGCCCCTGTAAAATGATCAGCCGTGTTACTGAGCATGTTAGGAAAGTTGGGACCTCAGGAAAGTAAGAGACTGGAAACAAGGTACAGTCTGTTAGACATTTTATCTTGCTTTGCTGTTGCAGTTTAACCCTGCTAGGCAGCTTAACAGCTTACTCGTGTTGACAGGAGTAAGCACAACAAGGAACAAGGTGTGAGCTGTATGAATTGTTGTGGTGGGTTGAATCTTGTCTTGGTCGTTGTACTTTGGACCACGTGGCCATACATGGGTTTGGTTCTCCACCCCCTTTGCTCCCATTTCAATTAAACTGTATTAAAGTTTTACTTCAAAAGTTAATGCAGTTCTTTCATATGGGTATGCCACTAAATTGGTGCACTTTACACCGCTATGCTATTATGTTCGCAAAGACGATAATGAACTGCCTTTGAACCACAGTTTCTGTGTTCTTATGTTTGGCTCAAAGGCTAAGGATCTGTTGGTTACCCTTGCTGTAATGAGTCCCCGTAGACAGTGGTCGATATTGAAAGCCACTTAAATTAACAGTGACTTGCTGATGTGCAATTGAGGGGCTTAGATGCTTCCTATGCTGCTGTCTTGATCATTTTTTCATTGTGTTGGCCTTTGCAAGGATCTGTCATGTTCTTGTATTTATAAATTACTTACAAGTAAAATCTTTGAAAAAGTGGAGGCGGAAAATTTGGGAAACAAAGACACAGTTACGTGTTTCGCGCGGCTTCCTGAAGGACAAATTTGCTAATTCCGCAGCATGCAGACTTAGGGACCCAATATGTCTCTAAACCTGTTCTTATGGCATTTAAAGTTGGCAATGTGCCTAAGGCAAGTAAAAGGGCAAGTTCTGTGAAGATAGACATCCTGCAAACAACAAAATTAGGTCCACATGTTTTCTGTTTTGGTTTTCAAGACAGTAATTTTAGAAATTTGAAGGAGCAGTAGTAAGTTGTATTTTAACTATGGGAAGATAAATATTAGGAGAGTGACTTGGAAATCAAACCTTTTCTTTTTTAGTAGCTCGAACCACAAGCATGATTGGTTGGTAGTGTGGAGTTTGGGGGTTTTTTTTGTTGTTGGGATTTTTTTTCCTTATTTCTTAAAAGACTTCAAGTATGTTTTTCCTTTGAGCCCAGAAATCTTTGAGCTGAAACAGTTTTCCAAACTAAGGATGTAGGCAGTGTCATCAGTGAAATTACCGTTCTCTCTACATAAGTGAAATTTTTGAGCTTCTGTGGTTGTGTCACAGGGGCATTTCATGTTGCTGACGCTGGAATAGAAGGCACTACAAGGCTAAAGTTGTTAGGTATGTGAACAAAGTTTGCTGTTTCACATTTGTGGATTTGGAGTAGTGTTTCTCTGTATATTCTGCTTAAGAAAAAGTGTAAAAACCCTGTGTGGTCACTTTAAACCATACTGACCAGAATAGAAGTGCTCCATATACTGTGAAGTATTACAACTACAGAAGCTACAGGCTTCTTCCTTTCTTTCCAGAGTTTTTAAGCTTTACTGCTGCAATGTTTGAAGGGTGCGTGTGTGTAAATTTTGGAAGAATAGAACTTCAAAAAAGTTGAGCGTTAGCGTACAATATTAAGAAGACATCCACTCTTGGTACTGAAGACCAGTAATGGGTGCAAAATGTAAAGCTTAACCTGTTGGATTGCTTAGTTATTCTTATCTTGCCCCAAATTTTAGGTATTCTTTGTTTCCTTTCAGTGGTTAAATCTTTCTTACAGAGTGGCTACTTATGTCTGGTTTTGTTGCTTGCTTGACACCAGTGTAATATTATCTTGGTTTTGGCAGAAACTTCATTTTCCAAAGGTCGTTGCTAGAATTATTGGTCAATCTTACTGCAAATTTTGTTGTTGCTCTTTTCTTTTTAAGTCATTTCTCTAGCGTAGGCAGAGGGATGCTCTTGCTTTTACATTTAGGATGTCTGTAGAAAATTTGGGTTTCTATGTGTATGCTGCTGTCCAAATGATGTGTTTTGTAAAAATCCTTTTTTCCCCTTCTCCACTCCCCTTTTCCACCCTTTACAGGTAAACTGAAGCTCCAGGAATGTTGATCAGCTCATTGGCAAGTTACAGAAAAAACGCACACAGGACAACTAGATAAAGACTATGGTATGAGTGCTTTGTCAGATAAACTGTCCAAAAGAAGGACATACTTGGAGGCCGTTATATTAGAGTGTTGAACTCTTCTCTGTGTGTCCCTCCCTACTACCCCAACACTTCTGCCTATGAAATGTTTCAAAAGAAGGAGCTGGTGTGGCTTATTTGTCACTAAAGTGAACTACGTTGGATATAAAAGTAAGTCAAGGCCATGTGTGTTTTTTCAGGGAATAACATCTATTCTTCCAGCCATTTCTAGCTGGGTAGAAGACAAATATTAACTAGGACCTGTGCAATAAGTGTTTTGCAATGGACAGCTGTGTGGGAAATGAGATTGCTTTAGTTTGAAAGGGAGCAGCATGCAAAACAGTCAGGAACTGAGGAAAGGCAAGACAGCTAAATGCAGACCTTAACCTGCAAGGAGCTGTCAGAAGGGAAAGGGTTTAGGTGTTTTCCCGCTGGCTGATGGTAGGCGGCATGGGAAGGGCTCTGATAACACCTTGACAAGAAAAAGCAGGCGCATCTGAGAGGTGAGCAGGACTTGGTTAAGATTTAGAGGTTTCATGGAAGCCACTTGCGGGCAGTGGGTGTCTGTTCAGTCGTGTCTTTGTTAGAGAAAGCTGCAAAGAAGACCTGAGGTGTGAAGTGAAACTACAATTCTTGAACATGTCGTTTTGTGTCTGACCACAGCAATTCGTATTAGCTGCGGTTTCCACACGCATTTGACTTCAGACGCCAATTTAAGTACCAGGTCACACCGGAGTTACAGTGTGCTGGTCTTCCTGCAAAGAACTACAAGTTCATCTGCTTTTAAGAGCAGTGCTGCCTCAACTGTAGAAGAACAGTTCAAAGAACAAAAACTCATACATCTCTCTGATTGTGTCTGTTGTAAACATGTGGAAAGAGGAGTAGCTTAATCAAGGTTGGTTTCTAAATTATACAGTGTAGTTTAAATCACTGTATGCTAGCATATTTTGTCTATGCTAGAGGGTTGAGTTTTGGGTTTTTTTTTTGGCTTAACTATACTGGCAAAAGAAAATTACACTTTATGCCAGAGTTACTCCAGTAGAAATTTGCAGAAATTCGAGTAGAAAGCTGAAAACTGAGCAGCCTTCTGTGGAGGCCAGCAGTTGCTGCATTGAAATCTTCAAAGGCTGGGGCTAAATTACCAAACCCTTTTTTCCCCTCCCCAAGATGACTAATGCTTCTCCTGATTTTTTAAAGGAGTAACGTAGAGTGCAGAGGACAGTGCAGCTTGAGCACTCTTACCACACTAATGGAAAAAAATTCTTCTTTGCAGCAAAAGATGACATCTATGTTTTTGCTCATTGGTCATCTCGTTCTACTGATACCTCTGTTCAATGCTGGTAAGTTAAATACGTTGTTGAAATGATAATTTTAATAAAGAAAACCTGCAAGAGACGAGTTGTGTGTATTTAGTAGAAAAGAGTTATTATGAGCAAATAGTGGATTTGGGGTTTGTTTCTGCTTCAGCATATTGAAGATATGATGAATGCCTCTTTTTGGGCTGAAGTTGCACTGGGGATGGAATGGACAAATTGACATAAATATTTTAAATCTAGCCACATGAATTCAGGGTACTGATGCTTTCATTAGCCTCTCTCTGCTTCCTTTTAAGAAAGTCCAGAGAGATTGGCTTCCTTGACTTAGCTGTTGAATGCCTTCTTTAAGAGGCATTCTGTAGCTGTTACTGTTTGCACCATGCTTTTCACAGATGATAGTATCTACATTAAGAATCTGGTAATTCTGCAGAAGTACTAACATGCTCAAATATAAGCACATGACAGGTCAGTCGGGAAGCCTGTGTTGCCTGGTGAATCCCATGTATCTTCTTATACCCTGGTTTGCACTGAGGCTATTGGACTTAAGTCTGCTTGGAGCTGGCTGCCTTAATAAAGAGAAGTTGTGGCTTAAGCTTTGTAAAATCTGTGTTTTAGATCCTCAACTAGAAGGTGCTAAACAAACAAAAAATGGTAGCCTTGCGATGTTTTAATGGTAGATTGTTACAGAAAGTTTATTTTCTAATTCTCTGTAACTTGGAATGGATAGTAATACTTATAAAAGTATGCAGATTAAAAGCATTGATAATTTTTTCTTTTCTTTTTTTTTAATAGAAGAATGCATTATTTGTAATTACTTTGTGCTTGTTGGAGAACCTACAGCTATTAGTTGCCCAATAATTACATTGCCAATGCTTCACTCTGATTACAATCTGACGTGGTATAAAAATGGTAGTGCTACACCGGTAACCACAGAGAGAGATGCCAGGATCCATCAGCGAGAGGGCTTGCTTTGGTTTATTCCTGCAACACTGGAAGATTCTGGACTTTATGAATGTCATGTAAGGTAAGGAAGGGAGGAGGGAAACAACTGGGTTGTTAAGGCTTACAAATGTGATAATATATTTGTGGAACTTGAGTGTACAGAATTTTTTGGTTTAGGTAGACAGTTTAGACCACTTAAAAGCACTGTTTTGACCATGCTTTTTGTTTCTGCATGCTGCCTTTTTTTTCGCCACGCATTTAGCATTGCAAAAGCGGTTCATACAGAAGACTGTTTATCTTAAAGCATGATAGTATTGACAACAGTCTGTGTGGGTTGTTTGTTTGTTTTGGATGAAGTGTAAGGTCACAGGGAAAAGTCTTAACTGCTTCAGTTTTTCCTGTGTTCAAGTTGCTGTCTGATGCTGACAGGTCAGAAGAACATTTTGGTTTCTTCATTGGACATGGTTAAATGGAAGAAGGATCTAAAAGGATCAAACTCTGCATCTTATGCAGTATCACCACATACAGGCTTTCTGGAGAGCTTAGTAACTTTTTGGGAATCCTTTGAGAGATTTACAAATTAAAAGGCAGAAAGCCATTCTTTTTTTTTTTATTATTTTATTTTAAAACATTACCAAATGTTACTCATCAAAAATGAGAATGCATGTGAAGAGCAAACCAATGTGCTAGACAGCTTTAGAGACGATGAAAGTGATGTGTCTGCAGTACTGCTCAAAAGAGCTGAGTGCACAAAGCAGAAGAAAAAAAGAATAGATTCTTCTTACCTCTTCAGGATTTTAAAGCTATTGCCATATATACAGCTCAGATCAGTGCACTGGACTTCACCACTTCAGGTGGTCATATCTTATTTGTAATGGGTGAAATTTGCTGTGTGCTGAACAGGAAATTAATTTTGGGAAGGCACACAGAAATTGTTCTTTTCCTCATGGTCTTTCCCCAGCACACTGAGAACAGCCAATGAAGGCTTTTTGGGTGACCCCAAATTTGTTTTAGTAGTCTGTAGCTCTGTGTAGTGGTGTGCCCACAGTACACCAGTTACGCTGAAGGGGTTTTTGTCATGAATGTAGTAACAGTGATCAGCAAAAACTTCCAGGGTAGGCACAGGTTGCAGGCCTTTGCACCTTCCTGCCTCAGAGTCGGTAATGAAGCTAAAATTGGAAGTCAGAAGGAATGTAATCCTTTCAAAGCTACCCAGTTAAATAATTTAGTCTTTACTGCTATGTTGCTAGTTACTCTAGCTATGAGATGTGTTCCCATGGGAGTCTTACATCCCTGGCTTGCATACTGTCAGCAGCACAAAAAAACTTGCTGAAGTTCAGTTGTGTTAACTGTAGGCTACGTTTTGTGCATCAGTCACTCAGACCTTAATTGCAGAACTTGTCAAGGTGCAGTATATAGAAGTTGAAGCCAGCGGTGTCAAAAAATGCAGTTCACTCTTCTGGAAACTTCTCCCTTAGCGCAGCATTGAGAAATGAAGAGTTGTGCAATGAATTAATAGAGAGTATTCCTTTACTTCTGGCATAGGCTTCTGGTTTGTAGTGCAATGTCTCCTCTGCAAGAGCTACTGTGCCACTGGTTCTTGCGAGCTCTTGGTGTGAAGTGATTTCACATGGATATTGCACCTGATGTATATGCTAAGAGTTACTGCTTGTTCTGTCCCTCCAGGGAGCACTGAGATCAACCTGTCTTCTCCTGTTCATCTGGCACTGGGGGTGTTCCAGCACAGATACGTTTTGGGTTGCCCTGCACTACTGTGTGTTGGCAAATGTAGTGCTGAAAATGGCAAGGCTGGGTTAGTACTGTGGAGCGTCAGCTCTGAGAAATCCTGGCATCCTCTCTGGTGCTTCCAGAGCAGACCCTGCTTCTTCAACACAAGATCAAACCTTACTCCCATCTCTCAGTCTGGAGCTGGGGGTGGTGTTTAAGAGCTAGGGGGACCGTGGCAGGGGTGTTAAAGGCAAGGCTTGTGGACTTCCTGGAAACAGGGAACCTTGTTCTTAATGACCTGACTTGTCTGCTGTTCTAATTACAGGCGGCTTAACCACTCTAACCAAAAAACTGTAAATTTGACAGTTTTTAAGAACGATAATGGTTTGTGTTTTAACGGAAAAATGAAGTTTGAACAAAAAGTGACAAGCACAAATACTGGAAAGATTATATGCCCTGATCTAGATCATTTTAAAGATGAAGACAATAATCAGCCTGAAGTACACTGGTATAAGGTATTGTGCACATGTATTTCAGATATACAAGATAAGAAATATTCTGTTTAAAATGTGTTATGGAGTAACTGTGAAAAGCATTTTTGGGGAAGGGAAGGTTTATTTTCTCTACAGTTTGTGTAAGGTATCTATTTTGCTACACTATTGGGGAGGTGTATGAAGATATGGGAGGCATATTTTAAAAAAGTAATTGTCCATTTTTGGAGTGCAGGTTTTTTCAGAGTCAAAAAACATGTGTTTTGGTTTGTTGATTTGTGAAAATCTAATTTATTCTTTGATTGTTTTATGTAGATAATAGTTTTAAAAACTTGTATGTTTCCTTAAATACAAGGCTCTGCATAATTACTTCAGTTTCACAGAATATTAGGCTTGTCCTATCTTTCGATCATGGTGGGGTATTATGCCTCTTGCTCTGATTCTGTCAAAATACTCTGTAGACTGTGAAAGCTTAGAAACATGTATTTTTCCCATGTTCAGGTATTAAACTAGTATTAAAGTAGCTACATGGGACTGTATGGTCTTGGTGCTGCACTTATACATCGTCTTCAGAGATGAACTGATTCAAATTGCTTATAGGTCAGGGAAGAGAAGGAAGTTTTTCACTGTATTTGCATTGCCACAGAAACAGCAATACACCCAACAGCTTAAGGCACGGCTACAGCAGCTGTTGTTCATCTCAGTGAAGTAGGAATGCAGGCATGTATTCTCATAAACTCAGCTACATGTGAATAACCTGAGATAGATAACTGTCAAGCTATTAAACAAAGGCAGTGAACTAAAATGCTGTGTTTGGAAACTTAAAGTATTGGCTGCAGTGACTTTTTTTAAACAGTGCAAATGCAGCAAGACGTCATCAGGCTTCGTGTTAGAGCATAGTGATGCTTGGATAAGAACCTATGTTGTGGCTTTCAAAAAAAATCAGTATTTGGCAGGTATTTTAGTAATCAGCAGAGTTCAGTAACTTATTTAACGATCAGATTATTAGTTCCCTTAAATCACAGGTACTTTTGATATATTTAGGAGTGTAAGCCTGGATTTCTTGAAGACAAGCGACTTGTTTTGGCAGAGGTTGAAAATGCTATCTGGATTCACAATGTAAGTGTGCAAGACAGAGGAAACTACACGTGCCGTATGGTATACACATATATGGGAAAACAATATAATGTTTCACGAACTGTGAGCCTAGAGGTTAAAGGTGAGTGCACTGAGGTTATTCTCTTGTCTTTTTGGCTCTACTCTGCAGGCGTAAGCTATTTGGCATGTTACTTTGCAGCTCTGTGAAATCAGAGTTGGCAAATCTTCTTGAATTAATTTTTTTCCTGAATGTAAAATTAAAATACAATAATGCATGTTGCTACCCTTGAGCATTGCTTCTGAGGAATAATTATCATGGGGAAATGAGAAATGCAGGGTTAGGAATGAGAATTAGAAGGAAGCAGCAGTTACTGGGGTGGAGGGGGTTGTTTTTGCTAAAGTAAATTATGCACCATTAAGTTAAATAAATTAAAAAAAAAAAAAAGGGGGGAGGGAATTTTTGCTGAGGCCATCACAGCAAAGCACCTGCTTGTGGCCTTATTGGTGAACTTGCTTTCAAAGTTCACTAGACTCTCAGTTGTTGGGAGTAGAGATATGACTAGCTGTATAAATATTTTAAAGTTAATAAATCTTCCTCTGGGAAGGATTGATTTACTCTTGGCACTTGGTTGTGCTTTTCGGCACACAGGACTCGGAACTGGCTGACTCACTCTCCCAGTACTGTCATTTATTGCCGTGATCATTATGATTGAGTCTTTGTAGGCAGTGTTGATGATGGCCTGACCAGTACCATGATAGTAGTCCTATCAGAAAAGTTGGCTGGAGGTAGAGTGTCCACTTTCTTAGATGAAATCAAAATTCTGACTTTAGATAAGTGGTACAAGAGCGGTGGGTTGTTAGTAGTGAGTCTATACCTCGTGCCGAATTATACGATTCCAGCTCAGTTTAAGTGCATATTTGTTTACTCTTTTACTTGAATAGATATTCACCTGATCTAGGAGGTTGTTGATACAATCCCTCTTTCTCTTCCTTATCCATCTCTCTGAGAAAGTTAATTGCATTTTTTGGTCTTGATTTTGTTTTCTGGTTTTGTATTACTTTTTATATCAACTGCTAGTAAATTTGAGATTTTTTTTTTTTTTAAAGTATTTTTAAGGTAAGCTAAAGCCTTTTGTTAATTTGGAAGCTAAAAAAAACTTGGATACAGTACAGAAAATCTTATGAGATATTTTCTGTTGTAAATTTGAAACTGGTTGTAATTATGGTGCTGCAATAGTACCAAACAATAAAACAAAACCATTGTAGAACTATCAGTTGAAGTAAGTTGTGGAACTCTTCTTGCCTGAAGATGTTATTTTTCTCTTTGTTTCTGTTAGAAGGGCAGAAGAGACCAGAATTTATTTATCCGAAGAACAATACAATTGAAGTAGAACTTGGTAAGTAGTGACTCTAAGAAGTGATTAACATTCGGTAAAACAAATAAGCTCCTGTTCTTTCTGAAATAACGCACTAACAGTTCCACTGACTTCAGCAAGACTGGGAGATAGGCACGTGGATTAAGGATGCCTGGAAGACAGATGATACACATGATTCCCTCAAGTAATTTGCAGGGGCAATAACTGTGGGCCTGATTGGAGTCTCTTGACCAGCAGTGTTGGGTGGGATGCATTTATTTATTTTTGTTGTTACTGCCATCTGTCCTTTGTACCACTTCTCATTGTCTAAGTTTTGACATATCCTCACTGTCTGTGAAAATATAGTTACATATATGTAACACGTTAGGATAGTTACCAGTTGACTAGTTCAGTAGTTTTTCTTCCTCCTGCATGTTTCCTGTCTCCCTTCCCTCTCCACAGCCTGGATTTTATTCCTCATTCTAGGGTGTTAAAGGGTTTCAGATACTGATCTTTTGTGAAACAGTGAGCTGCTAGTTGATGGATATCCCAGGTATTGTTTATCTTAGTAATTTCTTAAATAAGAGATTCTGGATAAAAAGAGTAACTTCTTCCCAGTGAGGACAGCCAGGCAGTGCAGCAGGCTGCCCAGAGTAGTTGTGCAGTCTCTGTCCTTGAAGGTTTTGGAACCTGACTGGATAAAGCTCTGAGCCACCTGCTCTGACCTCAGAGCTGGCCCTGCTTTGAGCAGGAAATTGGAATAGAGACCTCTCAAAGTGCCTTCCAACCTCAATTATTCTGTGATTCTATCAGACAAGTATATAGTATGCAAGCCTTTTCCTAAGCAAACCTATACATGTTTGGATTGCACCATATATCGGACAGACTTGTGTTCTACTGATGTAGTCCAGAAGAAAGAGTTTTGGAGCTGCTTGAACTGTAATTTTTTTTTTTCTTGTTTTGCACAAAAGAGAACTGTTTCAAGTAGAGTATTTGATTAAAAAGGCATTAACTGATTCTGGAGAAGTGTGATGGGCTATTTACTAGAATCTCCTAGTACAGCATCTAAGCTGTCTTGTAGGATTTTGAGGAAGGATTATTACCAATTAGGTCGTTAGAGAAGCTCTGAGGAAAGGTTGCTTTGGGGCTCTGGCACAATGTGGGAGCTGAGGGCAGAGCACTGGGGGTTATTGTTATGTACATCACGCTGATGGTAGTCCCACATAACACAGCTACTTTTGCTGCTGCTTTTTCTGACATTGAGATTGTAAATACTGTGTATATCAGGTGTTCTTTTGTCATGTTGAGGCTTCATGCTTCTTTTCACATCATCTGAAACATTTTGTCTGGCCCAAATTTGAGTATATGGTATTAAACTGAAGCGAACAGTGCTGAAATACTGGTGGGTTTTGTGGTTTTGTTTGTTTGGTTGGTTCGCTTTTTGTTGCAGTTGCTTTGTTTGTTTGTTGTTATTATTTTCTTTTTGACCTCAACAACTTGTGAAAGATATCTCATTCTGAAGTTGCCAGATTCTGGTGAGGCTTAGTAGATTTTGACCACAATAGTGAATGAGCTTTAATAGAAATTATGTTCCTCCAAAGTCCAGAAGGCTTTATTTGAAACAGTGGGGATATTCATACAAACTGATTTGATACAAACAGTATTACTTCATGGACTTACAGTCCTGCAGTCTTCAGATGGTTATTTAATTCTGTTGGAAATACTCTGAAATGGCTCAGCAGCCTCTTCTTTTCTGGTAATTACATCTTCTGTGGCTTCATTACAATTATGTGCCTGAAAAGCTTTATTTGTGCTCTTCCACTAATAAGGAAATTTGTTCCCTGGATCTTAGGTTGAAATAGGGAGACTTTCCACAGTCTTGTCTTTTTTTTTTTTTTTTTTTTAACTTCACACAACCCTAATCTTTACATGTGAAAACTTTCCTTTTCCTTTGTAATTGTAACTGTGGAAGAAATGAGGTAATATTACGGTGGGGCTTCCCTGTACTGTATCTTCCACCCATTAAAATATTATGTATATCTCATCCCCAGTTCTGACTGGTAATTAGTCATGACTTTGCACTTAATTCAGAAAAATTCTTACCAATGCAACCTCTAGTCAGAAGGAGTCTGATCTGCTCTTTAATTTACTGAAGACTTCCTTTAGGATTTTTTTAATCCTTGATAATACTTGCTGAGAAAATGGAGAATTGAGTAATTATTAGTCCAGGGGTTACCTGTGACTCTCAGCCTATTTTAAGATGTGTAATGTGACAACTTGGTTGGACTCCTTATTTTTAGAATAGCATTTGGTCCATATTTATTATGTCTTGGACACTGCATAAATTAAAATTTGCTGATGTGTTATGGGGTGCCATAGACCAACTAAGATGAACAAACCTTGAATGCCTCACAGACAGGAAAGCAGTCACATGTGAGACTAAAAGAAGACACAACGCGTATTGTGGCTACTGAACAAACCTACAAAGTGGGTTTATTGTGGCTATTGAACAACTACAAACAATTTCCTACTGCAGGGGGACTTTTTAAAGGAAGTTGGTGAAGGTTTTTTGTTGTTTTGTGTGGTTTTTTTTAGTCACTGCCATTCAAAAGTACTATTCTCTGTCTGATACTTTAATGAGATACTAGAAGAAAAATAATTGCTCCTATTAAATGCCTGGCTGTGGGGCAAAACCTGGAAACGCTTGCATGAACTTGGAAACACCTGCATGGTTTTTGAATGAGAAATGGCAGGAGAAAATTGTGTAGAAATTTAACAGTACATTCTTGACTGTATGGAAATGGAGGGCATGGAACACTTGAAGGGTTTTCTTCCTTCTGAAGAGCTGTCGTGGTTTGGGCCAGATTGGACACTGAAAGGAACGACAGATGCTCTCTGACCTCTCTCCCTTCAAGGGGAGGAAGAAGAGAGAGAGAGACTTATGAGTTTAGAAAAAAAAAATAAACTACTTTAAAATATTAATAAAATAATAAAAAAACCAAAAAATGAAATATATACAATATAAACAAAACCGTATCAAGCTCCCAGGGTGACAATCATGTCACCAGCTGGCACTGGGAAAGTCCCAGACTGGATGCAGTGACAGACCGGAACCGGATTCCGGATCTGGATTCAGGAACTCACGGGTTGGGATCAAAGGCAGACAAACAAAGTCCTCCTTGGATGTTGGCCAGTGAAGGAAGAGAGCTGACCCTTTGATCCCTCAGCTTTTACACTGAGCATGAGGCAGATAGGATGGAATACCCTGTTGGTCAGTTTTGGGTCACCTGTCCTGTCCGCTCTCCCCACAGGTGGGACCCCTCTATGCTTTTCCGCTTCCAGCCATCCAAGGGGGAAAATAACAGTTAGCTGACTTGGTTGTTACAGCAATAAGTATAAACAAGAGCCTCTCTGCATGCCATTCCTTGGCATAAACTGTAAACATAAGTCTTACCACTATGGAAGCAGACTACTGTCTTAAAAACACGCTGTTAATTTCAGAGAGTTCAGTTAATTAGAGGCTTACCTGCAAAGTAAAATGACTGAACAGAAAATTGGTTCTGTTTTACCTCAAATCAGGACAAGAGCTGTGCAATGCACTAAACCACATCTTTAGAAAAATTCATTATTGTGCCGGAAGGACATGAAGGAAGAGATTGGGGAGTGTCTGTGATTTCTATGTGAACTGTTGTTCAAGTAGCTGCTTTCACGTGAGCAGAAGGTTTATTCCATACTTTTGATAGAGACTGTCCCTTGGTGGAACCATCTAGATCTGATGTGGTTCTAGGAAACAAAACACTGAGATCTTTACATAGGTGAACTGAGAGCCCACCTTCTCCTATCAAATCATAACTTCCATGGGTAAAATACGGAAGGAAAGGACTCCAAGAAAGCTGCTTACCTTCCTGTAAATGGAGCTCACTGAGGTACATTGGCAATAAATATATTCTGCAACTTGGCTTGCTCTCTTAATACTGAAGCATTCTGTAACATCTGGACTCTTGCTGGTGAAAGAGCTGAGTGACAGGTGAGCTTGGTTTGGGAGCAGAGCGTGAGAGTATTCAGAAACGGTCCCAGTGGACGCTGTTGGCCAAAAGACTCTGATCTGGGGTAAAGATATGCATGCTCACTAAGAATGAGATTCAGCTTCAGGGTGGTAGTTATCTGCGCATGGGTATCTGCATATGAGCTAGGGTCCTTAATTCATGCTATTATCAACAGGGGCTCAATTCAGTTGCCTACACATAGATGTCTAGTGCTGTTTTGGGTGGTCTGTAGTAGCACAAGTTTCTGAAGGTATCGAGTCCTACCTGCCAGCTCCATACAGATGCCTTGGACGCTGGAGAGCACCTCAGATGTCATCATATTGTGTACATTCAACTGATTTGAGCCCTGGAGATCTTTCAGCGGACTCAGCGGTGTCTGCAGAGCCTTTCAGCTGGTAAGGTCCACATGTCTACTTTAACGTGAGTGGACTTCAGCAGAGCTAAACTCTGTTACTATCTTAGTCATCTAGCTTACATGTAGATGTGAACATTTAGACACCTACATTTAGGATAGAATTTATATCCAGATCAAAGACACCCGAGTGTGGATTACAAACGGATGAGTTTTAAGGATTCTGCTTTTCATAAGGTAGGTGGGTTTTTCAATATCCCTGCTTTTCCCAGCTGATCTCCAATCACTTGATCCTGCTTCTGTAACAAGACCTTCAATTGCTGTATTTCAATGTTGTTTTTTTTTTTTTTTGGTAGGCTCTCATGTAGTTATGGAATGTAATATATCAAGTGGCATATATGGCTTGATTCCATTCTGGCAAGTTAATGATGAGGATGTTGATAGCTTTGATAGCACCTACCGGGAACAGTTCTATGAGTAAGTATCCTTATACATTGAATTGTAAGTGCATTTGTAGGGTAAGTGATCTGCAATAATTTGCAGTGATTTCACCATAAAGTTGACTACTAGTCAAATGTCAGTTGTCATTGAAACAATGGTTAGAAGTCTATGTCAAGTAAATTGTATTCTTAATGTTTGGCTTATAAAAAAATAAATGTTTTATTATAAATACTGACATACGCGATACAAATATAATGAAGCAATCACATGTAGGTTTTTATAATGCTGTTGTGAAACATAATTTTATAAGGCTTATTTATGCATTTGTTTTTATGCAATCCTTTTTGTTAATAGATTAAAGTCTGCGCACTGTCATTAATATGGGAAGGATAGATTGTTCCAAAACCAAAAAATCACCTAACTTATTTTTATTTGTGAAGTTGGTCCTTTTCTAAGTACAGACACAGCTGCTAATCCTAAAGAATGCAAAGCAGAAGCTCTTGTTGCAGGAAATTTGTGGGTTTTTTTTTTTTTTTTTTCCTAATGTTCAGGAAAATTCAACACAAATCAAGCTGATAACACCAGCAGTTCTTTCAAGAGTGCAGGACTTCTGTTACTCAGTGACTGGTCTATGCTGTAGCAGACTGTAGATGTACTGTTTGCTTTCTCATTGTATTAATCACCGCTGTTAAATATAACCCTTAAAATGTAGTGCAAAGAAGAAAGGAAAAAAAATAGCTGATCAGTTCACACTTATGCAGAAGCGTTGCCGTCTCCACCAACTGCCATCATCAGTGCAGAATAAGGCTAGAGAGTTAGGTTGCAGATTGCTTTTAAAATTGTCTTTTTCATTCATCTGTATCTGGCCTCCAGAAGGAATCTTAGTTTTACTTTGTCCCCAGGTTCCTTTAGGGAGAATTATTACTTTTGTTACAGATCTGTATGCTTGGTTGGTTGCCTAGAAATGTTAGGCCCTCAGCTTATGGTCTCTAAGGTACAACTAAGTCCATTATTCTTTAGGACATGAAGTTTCTCAGCTTCACCAGTTAAGACACATGTGCAGCTCTGTGTAGCTATGATTAAAGTTATAATAACTGCAGCTTCTTCTGAAATCAACTTGGTGCTGATATTAAACACGTCTTCCTGAAAAGCATTTAATATATTTATCTCAAAGCGATTCTCTGTTAAGATTTTTGGCTTGCTTGGATGTGATCTCTGTTTCTAATCACTACTCTGCCTGATAATTTTCCCATGCCAGAGATGGAATTGTGCAAAACACATCCTGTCCAAGTTCTAATTAGGATTAATAGTTCAAAGTAAGTTATCCAGTATCAGAGAAATTAATCTAATTGCAATAATAATGTTTTATTTAAAAAAATAGTAGCAATTTCTCAGCAATTTAATTTGTGGAACATTTGCTAGTAGCAAACCACACTGTACGCATGGCCAACATTATGGACCTAAGGCTTACACCTAGGAGGTAACTCTTTCCTCTACTGGGAGGAAAGTTAAAACTGATGTGAACAAATCTGAACAAGTTGCAAAATGATGAGGTTTGTATTGGCATCCCATGACAGAAGTTGCTGGCAATTATTTATGCAATAGAAACTGGTTCTTCAGGATGTTCTGCAAAATGAGTTTTCCTCCTTGAGCACATAATGTGACGTCACTTTGGTATATAGAGTAGAATGCCAGTTTGTAGGTACCTTCCTATTGCGGCTCTTCCCACCTTATACTTGTAAATTTACCTTAGAGCAAGATGGTATTTAGCAGGATAGTATAGTATATCTCCAAGCTTCTGGTGGCAATAGATACCAGACATTAAGGCAGCATCACCATGTTGTCATTTGACAGCAGGGACACCCAGCTTTTGTGAATTTTGTTCATCATTATTTCCCAAGTTGGTCGGCGGCATTGACTGTGGACAGTGTGGGCTCAGGGAGTCTGTTAGCGTGCTTAGTCTCTGCTTCATCATCAGTATAAAGAATCCTGGAAGACGATTTTTCTCTTGACACTTCTATGACTAGTTATTACTGGTTTGAATAGTCTTTCATTCACAGAATCATTTAGGTTGGAAGGGACCTCTTGAGATTGTCCAGTCCAACCCCCCTGCTCAACCAGAGTCAGATGGAGCAGGTTGCTCAGGGCTGTGTCCAGTTGGGTTTTGAATATCTCCACAGGTGGAGGCTTCACAGCTTCTCTGGGCAACATGTTGCAATCTTTGACCACCCTGACAGTAAACAAGTGTTCAGATGGAATTTCAGATGGGAAGGTGTTTCAATTCGTGCTCATTGCCTCTTGTCCTGTCAGTGGGCACTACTGAAAGGAGCCTGGCTCCCTCTGCTCCACTCCCTCCCTCAGGTATTTACACACATTGATAAGATCCACCCCCCGCCTTCCCTTCTGCAGGCTGAACAGTCCTTGCTCTCTACTATGACAGATGCTCCACTCCCTTAATCATTTTCACAGCTGTGCACTGGACTTGTTCCAGTAAATCCATACATCTCTTGTATTGGGGAGCCCAGAACTGGCCCTGCTACTCCAGGTATGACCTTATCAGTGCTGAGTAGAGGAGAAGGATCATCTCCCTCAACCTGCTGGCAGCTCTCTTAATACAGCCCAAGATGCTTGGGGACTGGCTATTCCTCCTCAGGTGCAGGATTTGCTTTTTGCTTTGAACTTCCTGAGGTTCCTCTCAGCCCATTTCTCCAGCCTGTCGAGGTTCCTCTGGATGGCGGCATGACCCTCTGGTGTATCAGCCATCACTCTGAGTTTTCTATCATCTGCAAAACTGCTGGTGGTGCACTCTGGCCCACCCAGCAAAAAAACTCCAGAGTGTATGGAAAATACCAAGTCATCTCTGATCATGAAGCTGTTTGTTACAGGGGTGATATTTACTGTGCTTCATTGGTTTCTTAGGTTTATAGAGGTTAAAAATGCATGTTCTTGTATTTGTGGATAGATTAACGTGTCCTATATTAAGCACTGATATTTCAGTTTCTCTACAGATGTTTCCTTTTTACCCTTTTTTAATGACAGAGAGAAGATGCCTCATGGACTTGCTGTATCTGGAACAAAATTTAACATTTCAAAAGTGAAAGTAAAGGATTATGCTCATAATTTTTTCTGTCACTTCATATATGGTACTCAACAATTTACAGCCTACATCAAACTGGAACGCCCAGGTAAGAGATCTCATCTTGATAAAATGGTTCCCAGTTAGTTTGATGATGCCCTACTTAGAGCTAAAACTGTGTGATGTACCATTGTGGAAGGTGCATTTGTGGGCAGTGCAGCTCAGTACCTTTCTTCATGATTTTTTTTTGTCATATTCTTAGCAAAATTAAAGAAAATGGCACTTTGAATGAGAGAAGACAAAGCAAATTAAGTGTTTTAGGGAACATTAATGAAAGACTCCAATTTATTTGAAGCAAGTATGAGACCTCAGTGGAATGCTGCGCTTCATTTTACTCATTTGTACTTAAAGAAGCACGTGCATCAGGGGAGATCGTGTGTCTATAAGAGCAGAGAAATCTCTTTATATAGTAGGAGAAACTCTTAACAGTGATGATAGTGAAGGAATGAAATAGATTGTTTGGTAGGGTTATGGACTTTCCATTACCGATGCACGTGTTGTGTTATCACCCTGTAGATAGGCTCATGCATGTTGATTGGGAGCATCCTGCCAGTTATTGGAGACCGCAGGTCTTGTGCTCAGAGACGAGGATAAGTTTGACCTATTGCTGGCTAGCACGAAATTTTCTTTTTAGTCGATGAACTTAAAGTGAGCTTCAAAAACTCAAATGCAAGGCTGAAGATATGTATTATTTTTATTTAAAACCAGATACACAGAAAAGCAAATCACCGGATGTTATATGTGCCCATTTCTTTAATTTAGCTGCAGAAGAGCCTCTGCTCCATTGAGCTTGTTTTGAGCTGACTTTGTCAACTGTGAGCCAATCTTCTGACAAATGCTATTTTCAAACTTACCTTTAACAGGCCACATTGTAAACAAATAATTGACTGGAAGCAGATTTGAGCTCTAGTTTGTTACGTAACTATAAGTTCTTCATAAAGATTGTCAGGGTAGGATTTAACTTCAGAAAATCTTTAATATGCATGAACTAAAAAATGCAATTTGTGGAGAGTGTGTGTTTGTTTTAATGACAACAAATCTATTAAGGACAACAAATTAGTAAGTTCAATGACAAATCTTCGAAGAGGTTAGAGACAATAGAAAGCTGGTTGGTCTGGGAAGAATTGCATGATCAGGACATCACCTCCCTACCTCTGACTTTCTTGCTTGCTGACTGATAAAATTTTGTAGAAGAATTCTCACTCTGCTGCACTGGCATGGATGTCAGTATATTGGTGTTTCAGCTGAAGAGTAGCCTCATTTGTCACATTGCTAAGGTATCTTTTCTCTGAAAGATGAAAGTAGGCTTGTCAAATGACAGTATTTGCAGAAAGCATACATGAAGAACTTTCAGGCCTATTCTTTCATTCTCTTTTTTTTTAAAAACTATTTTAATGACTAAGCAATTCTGAACATTTCTTTTGTCTTTCTCTGGTTCTAGTGTATAACTGTATTTTGTTTGTTTGTTTTCTCCCTTCTTATTCCACTCTACTGCAGCTCAGAACATTCAGGGTTACTTAATTGGAGGAGGAGTTTCTTTGGTATTTTTAGTATTTTTTACTCTCTTTGTCTACAAGATCTTCAAAATTGATATTGTGCTTTGGTATCGGGACTCCTGCCATCCTTTCCTGGGTAAAAAAGGTATGTTTGTGTAGCAGTGCTATGTGTTGTAATGAGACTCCACCTACCCTTGCAAAGCAATGAGTTAACCTCATGGAGTGTGATTGGTCTTCCTTGGGATTTTTGAAAGGACAACATGTTTTTGGGATGTTTAGAATTAGTTTAGATAACAAAAGCATCTACGGGGGAAAAATCAGCAACTTTCCAGGAATCCAGTACTATCATTCCTTTCCCTGAAGACCCACTTCAGTGGTTTGAATGCTGTTCTGCCAGCAGTTGTTCAGATTTCTTTTACTGTTCTTACAGAAAGCAGTAGTACAGGGGAATTGCTGGGTGGTTTTTGTTTTCCATAGACAAACCAGGACAAATTTAATTTTCCACTTGAAAGCACTTCTGATTGTTTTACTGTCTGTAAATTCATGACATTCAAAAAGTATTGATAGCGGTGCTGACTATGACAGTATGCTGAAATGTGGGTCATTTCCAAACATCTGAAGGAGGTACATGGCTAGAGAAACAGAAAATATCTTCTAGAGGTACTGAAGTGCTGTTAGATTTCTTTGAAGTCTTTTAAATTTGGTCTTTTTGAAAAATTTGTTCCAAAAAATCTAATACAATTCAGACCTTGAAATTTGCCAAGTACTTTGGTTTTGTTTTCATGTCGAAGTGTTTGCTGTGTTTTGAAAATCTAGGTTACAAAACAGACCTGTGAGTTGTATGGCAGCTGGATTTTTAAGTATTCAGTTGTACTACTGGAACTGCTATTTTCCAGATAATTCAGTAATAACGTTTTTTTATTTAGAGTTCAAAAAAAACCACCTCAAACCTATGTAATTTTGCAGGTCTCTTGCTTATTCAGATCTGGCATACTGAATTCTAGAAAGCCTGATTCTACAAATATTTCAGACTTGGTATAATTGTACATGCTTACATAATGGCAGGATTAGGACCTAAACCAATGATTCAAGGGGGGGGGAAAGATTATAGAGATTTTTTTTGTTTGCTTCCTTGCTTGCTTTTGTATCTTTAGAATCCATTTTTATATTACTACTGTTGCTCACTCTTTAGTTTCAGATGGGAAGATCTATGATGCGTACGTTCTCTATCCAAAGAACAGAGAGAGCTGCTTGTATTCATCAAATATTTTTGCTCTGAAGATACTGCCAGAGGTCTTAGAAAGACAGTGTGGATATAACCTCTTCATATTTGGGAGAGATGATTTACCAGGAGAAGGTAAGCTATCTGAAGACAAATTATACTCAAGTTTTGTCATTAGCAGCTGCAAATAGAACTCAGAAACAGGCAATCGATCAGATGTGATTCTAAATATCTCCCACTGTTGAATGAGCTATGATTTTCTTATTCTGTCTGATGGAGAATGAGAAAGAGAGCACTGGGTGCTCCCATGAAGTCTGTTTATCTCAGTCTTTCCCTTGACATTATTTAGTTCTTCTAGGTTTTTTCAGTGTCTGGCTAGCCTAGACACCTGGAGATGGAAGGATGGTGAGGGGAAGAGGAGTTGAAATTGTGGTTGTGAATTATGACTATAATGGCAGGAAACATGGAAAAGTAGGTCTCGTGAGTGGTATGAAAAAGGCCCGTTGCTTTGAGGTGCCATTTGACAGAATGACCTCTCTACTGTTTCATTTTAGTTCGTTCTAAGAATTGCTGTCAAACCAATAGGATGCAATAAAGGGTACAATGGATGCTTAGACAGCACAGGTGGAAAAGAAAAAGAACACAAAGCAACACTAAGTTATCAGGAACAATCAGCTGTATCAAAGACTGCTTGTCCCTAGTGAATGTTGTTACAAAGCATTGCCTTCCTTGCTAGACATGCAGTCTGATGGGGTCAGATTGTGTGGTATTGGCCAAATCTCTCCTTGTTGGCTAACCCAGTGTAAATGCTTGCGTGCTCTTATCCTGTCCTTGTTGGTGAGGTAACGTGTGTTGGCTCAAATATCAAACAGGGAATGAGAGAGCTGCAACGTGTTGGTAACAAAAAATAGGAACATACAGCCTTAATTTTGCACAACCTTTTTCTCTACAGCTATGATCAGCGTTGCTGATGAAAAAATTCGTCAAAGTAGAAGAGTGATAATTGTTTTAGTACCAGAACCCTCCTGTTACAGTATTCTAGAAGATGCGTCTGAAAAGCATCTAGCCATGTATAATGCTCTTATTGAAGATGGCATTAAAGTAATTCTCATTGAACTTGAAAAAATACAAGATTATGCAACCATGCCAGAGTCCGTCAAATATATTAAGCAAAAGCACGGGGCTATCCGATGGAAAGGGGACTTCTCGGAAAGGTATCATTCAGCAAGTACTAGATTCTGGAAGAAAGTGCGCTACCACATGCCATCCAGAAAAAATGGATCTTCATCACAATTGCATTTGTTACCAAAAGACTTTAATTCTCCCTAAATAACAAAAGAAAAATGACTAATTCTGTTCACAGAGTTGGTGATGGATTGATTGAAGGTCACATCTATCTGTTTTGTGTGGACCCGAATTTTCTGGATTGAAGGTACTACAATTTCATCTACGGATGTGAATCTTCTGGCCAGATCAACAGAACACCTTGAAATGTCTTCAGTAGCACAGCGATGACATGGAAACCATGTTAGAAGTACATGAGGCCTTTTCCAAGAATTGCACTGTGATTTGGTGGAATGCTTTCCATCCAGAAAAAATGGATCTTCATCACAATTGCATTTGTTACCAAAAGACTTTAATTCTCCCTAAATAACAAAAGAAAAATGACTAATTCTGTTCACAGAGTTGGTGATGGATTGATTGAAGGTCACATCTATCTGTTTTGTGTGGACCCGAATTTTCTGGATTGAAGGTACTACAATTTCATCTACGGATGTGAATCTTCTGGCCAGATCAACAGAACACCTTGAAATGTCTTCAGTAGCACAGCGATGACATGGAAACCATGTTGGAAGTACATGAGGCCTTTTCCAAGAATTGCACTGTGATTTGGTGGAATGCTTTGGTACTAAAAAAAACTATCAAAAAAACCCCCAGAAAACTTGATTTTTGCAATTAAAGGTTGAATATGAAGGGAACTATACTGATTATAATTGTGATATCATGTCATGGGCATGGTTGATGCCAGTAAATGTTTTTGTTTCAGTTTTCTTAATGAAATGACACAAAACTTTTCTTTGTTACAAGTTTGTTATTTGCCTTATTCGGTTTGCTGAAAGATAAATCCCTCTGTGTTACTGCATCAGTTTGTTATCGTCCAAGAGAAAAGGTAAGAGACAATCCCAGCCACCCAAAAGTGCTGTTGAACCTGACAAAGCATAAACAGTCTTCCCTGATCCTTTTTACATTTTAAAAAACTGTACTATTTTTAGTCACTTGTCCCATGCAGACATTGTAAAAATACCATTGTAATGCTGTACTGAGTCAAAAAATTAATTTCCAGAGGATTTTTTTTCCCAGTTAAGTGGCTTCATATATTTGTTCTTACTTTACCCAAGTGGACAATTAGCTAATGACACAGACTCTTTCATGGGGAGTACAGGATAATTGGCTTCATCCACCTTACCATAAAGACCAGATCAGGGGGTTTCAGGGCACCCATGTCACATAGGTCACTGTTGCTGAAGGAGACCAGATCTTCCCTCCTGTTCCCAGCCAGGGTGTCAGCTCTAGTGTTTGTCAGCTCTGAAGGCTGAAGCTGGCTGAACAGACTAATGTGGCAGAAATAATTCATTTCCTCGGGATAGTTTTCCCTTAGATTAATGAGTTTATCTGGTTCCCAGAAGGTTCAGAGTGCACTAGGAGAAGAAAAGGGGTGGAGGGACCATGCTTTTTGGGTCCAGATGTGTTTAGAAAATAGAGCTAAAATAGCATTGTTTGCCCAGTACGCCTTAAAATGAGAGAGAGAGATGCCCTGTGTTACCCACTGCAGCTGCTTGCTTTTCTCCTTTCCCTGATGATGTAAGGAATCTCAGGTGACTGTGTTGAATTTGGCTGGGGCTGGATGAATTGAGGTTGAAGTCACAGCTTCTAAACAGCTGTTTCAGAAAGGAAGTTGCTAAAACTTACTGTGCTTGTTGAATCCTTTCTCTTCCTCTTTTTTTTTTTTTTTTTAAATTGTTTAACAATAGTATGTATGCCACAGTTGTTAACTCTGAAGTTATGATTGACTTGTGTGTAGGCAGCGAGGTAGTTTGTAATGATCAATTCTTTTATTTCAGGGGAGGGAATTGATTTGATTGATTGTTTAAAAAAATATCAAATCTGTTTAATGCCATGTTTATGGCTATGAATTTCATAGGAGCAGGAGATGTGAGACCAAATTGCCTGTGCTTTTCAGTCTGTCCTTGAAAGTTACATTTTTAAGTTACGAGATCTAGTTGTATATGGAAGCTTCAGGATTTGACTGTTACTGCCTTTAACTGCTGCTTCCAACTCTGAATTCCTCCTGTGCATGTCCTATCAGCTTCTCTCTTGCACCACCTTTTACTCTCCTCCCATTCAAACTCCAGCCTATCTTTTCCCATGCAGCTCCCTTATCTTGGAACAAGCAACCTACTCTTGTGTCAAACTCCATCACTTTCCAACCTGTCCTTGGAGGCTGTTGCTAATACAGTAGTAAGCAGAATTTTTCCCTTTGAGTTGGTGCTTTGGTATCTCCACTTGTTCATCTGAAAAAAAACTCATGTTCTGCATCCTTCCGAATCATCTACTGATTTTGACACTGCAGTGTTGGTTTTTTCTTCTTTCATGGCTCAAGCGTTTATCTTCTTATGCCTCCATCCTCAACCAAACAAAACTGATAGTGTGAAGTGTCATCTGATGGAAGAACTGCCCAGTGAACACAGGATGGCGGGACCCTCATGTTCTGCCTGATAAGTGACAAACCCAGTGGAAATATGTTCCTCTCACACCTAAAGTGCTTTGGTTACCTCGGTGTATGCTGGAAACGTGAAACTGTGCTTCTGAGAGACAGAACTTCTGAACTTTTTGAGTTGAATGTGTGTTTGGCCAGAATGGAAAATAAGAATCTCTTCATGTCAGGGTAGGAAGGAAAAAGTGCATTTGAATCATCAGACTGTTTCAAACTGTCATGGTACTGGGGTGTTTTATTGATGAATGTCGTGTATGTATAGACCAATGCACGTATGCTTATATTCTGTTCTCATTCTGTGTTTTATTCAAGACAAAATTGTCAAGGGAGCGTCAGTTCTGGTCATGAAGTGCCACATGCACTTAGCTGTTGCACACAGTCTGCTTTTAAATATGGTGTGTGTTCAGTGACAGCCTGTTGTAGGGTAAAAGAGCCTTGAGATCCATCTGAAGTTACTGAGATCCATCTGAGCAAGGTTAATCGTTACGGTTCACATCAATGGAAGAATTTAGTAGGACAGAAGCTCTACAGTTTGGTTACAGAACTCTTCTGTAAGAAGATCCCTATATCAAATGTGAAGACGGAACACTGGAAATATGGTATTTGTACGCTGAGGACTTGGGTACAATGCTGACTTTGCACTTCCACCTTGACAGCTCGCAGTATGCAGGCCCGCCAACGGAGTTCTGGCAGCCTCGGGCCTTCAGAATTACTTTTGCTGACTGGAATAGATTGAGTTACTTGTTACTTGTTATCCCTACCTTTAGGGATAGGAAAGTTACTTTACTGAGCCAAAGTACTGTTTTTTTAAAAAATACTTGTTCCTTTTGATATATTTATACAAATGATGCTAAAGTTTTCATGTGTGTTATGTAAAGGCACTTTAAAAAAAGGTCCATTTTTTAATTCAATAAAGGCACTACATATCTTTTTTCTTACAGTACTGCTGTTTTTTTCCCTTGTTCCTTCACTAAAGCATGCTGAGAACGGCACGCAGCAGTCTTGAAGTGTCTTAAACAAGACACTTCATATATTAGATCTTCATTCAGGCTGCTGACTGCGTGTGGGGGGAAAGGGTCTCATTAACCATTGTGTTAATCTGGTCTTGGCACAACATCAGCGCTAACCACCTCGCCCTGCCTGGGCAAACGGGAGCTGTGAGCTTGGCCCTGCTCTGTCCTGTACTCTTCTTGCAGTGAGGCGAAGCTAGAGCTAGTGCTGCCTCGCTCTCTGGGACCGGCGTGGTCCCCAGCGCTGCCCCAGTCAGCAACCTTCTGCTGCAGGTCCTCAAGAGCTGGGGGAAATGCAGGAGACCTCAACTGGAGGAAATGCGAAGGGCTTCTGAGCAGTCGTGGAGAGGCAGCCTTCTCTGTTGACTCCCTGGGCAAGCCCTGACTCAAATCTGCTCCAGGAAAGCCAGAGCCTTGGCAGTGGGACAGGAGGGAATGGTCTCGCACGAGACCTCATGTTGATTTCAGAGGGGCTAATGTGCTTAGCATAGGGTTTACAGAATAATTTTCAATCCTAATAGATAAAGGGAGCTTATAAAAGTAGGATTTTTCAATTTGGTGTGCACTTTTTGCATTCAGATTGTTTTGAACTTCTTGAAAGCTGTTACTGAATACAATTTCTGACCCTTTTTCTAGTACAAGTAATGCCAGCTCTGTTTACTTGCTAGTTTAATGCTGGGCTTGCTTTTTCATGCAAGATAGATAAGCAGATAAGAAAGCCATTAGAGGAGTTCTTCTGAAATGAGTTTTTATATACCTGTGTAACTCTCACGGTAGTTGTTTCTCAGAATCCAAGAACTTCGGTTAACTTCTGTATAAGCAGCAGCAATAAGTCTAGTTCTATATTTAGACTGTATCAGCATTTTCATGTGAAATTTCCCAACTGAAGTGTTTTCAAGACCTGTCTTGATAATGCTTTTTTGCTTTTTTTATGGGCCTAATCTATACTATACACCTATCTAAAACCCAGGCAAGGGTTCAGGCTGTAAATTAGCATGTGTTTGAAGGTCCCGTGTATTTGTTGCATCCCCTTAGGAAGGGGGTCACTATAAGCATCACTTCCATGTTGGCAGCAGCACAGCACAAGTTCCTTTTAAACAGGAGGTGGTGGACGATTTGCTTCTGCTAAGGTGCTCTTTGTTCCACACCTCTTCCAAAATACAGCATCTTTGAACTCATTCTGCATACTTAGAGATTAAAAGAGTGTGGTGGGACGAGTCAAGTTGGAGAAAATCACTGTTCCCTGGTAACTGGACTCAGCATGGTTTGCTGCGAGAGCTGAAGCCAGCCTGACCAGCAGGTTTTCTGCCTGGACTAGAGCAACAGTAGGAATGTGGCCAGTACTGTGACAAAGCCCTTCTATGTGAGCTTTTCAAGTCATAGAATCGCTAAAGTTGGAAGGGACCTTTAAGATCATCAAGTCCAACCATTAACCTACCCTGACAAAACCACCAAGTCTTCTACATTCATTTAGCCCCATCCTCTTCAAAGCCATTGCAAGTGTCACGCAGGAAGGAATAATCATATGATATTTTTTATAAACAGTAGTGTAACTAAAATATTTTAATTATTTAAATGCTTTGTGATTAAATTGAGACTAAAGCCATTTTCTTTTCAGCTTCTGCTTAAAAGGTAAATGCGTTTTACTGTAAAAGGCAAAGAGAGGAGGTAAAAAGGTAAAGGTAAAAAGGTAAAAGGTAAGAGGGGACTTTGTATATCATGCTTTTGTATCTCTGGTTGTTCAGATATGCTCAGTTATTTTCTTTGCCCCTCTTAACTCTCTAAACTACATTTTAAAAAAGAACACCTTAATTTTATGTACTTATATCCACAGAAATGTGGATGATAAAGTGATACTTCCCCTGGCTACAACAGTTCTAGAAGCGAAGGCTGCCCAGTGCATCTGGGGAGCATCACTGAGCCCCAGTACACTTTCCCACATGCTTTGTCTTGATGGACTGCTCTGGCTTTGCAGAGTTTGTAGCAGGCTTGTCGGCACATCGTAGGCTAAACCAGCAGTTATCTATAATATGCAAACTGGACAACATAGAAAAAAGTTTTCAGAGATGTCTTAATGTGAAAGGAATTCTATTTTTACCAGCAAAATTATTTTCTGCATTCTTGAGAAGGAACATCTTACATTTTGAATTAAGTTCTTTGTTTGTATTATCTGCCCATGTTTTAATAATTAATTCTTATAACATTTAGGAATGTAATCCGCTTAAAGACAAAAGGTTTCTTAGATTGAGAGAGGATCTTATACTAACCTATATGACTGTAAAAAGAGTAGAGGGAATGACATGCAAAATCACATATAATTGATTGGGAAAACAATATAACATTTATGTAAAAGTTACTAGTCAGTCTACTTCTCAGTCTTTTGTGTAACAAAGTAGTGTGATTCTGTGGATTTTCTATCATTTATCTAAATCCAAAAGCTTGACGTGTTAATTCTCTGTATTCATGAGGAATGTTGAATTGAAACACGCAAGAAAATGGTTTTCTTCAATTATAGTAATCCCTTCTAAAATATGAAGTTATAATAGAAATAACATTAACAATCTGTTAATACTTATGTGGTTTGTGTGTTTAGAAACATACTCACTTTCAAATACAGAGCCCAGGAACCCAGCTGTTACCCAGTTACTCTTTATTTCGTGCTCTTGTCAGCAGCTACTCTTTCCTAGTAAATGTAAGTGGAGAGGGAAAATTTGAGGTGAAAATCCCTGGCCTGGAAGTTATATCAACACTTGTAAGTTCTTGGAAGGCGAGTGTGCTGAGTAACAGGTAGGTCTCAGTACATGGCAGTTCATCAGGCTGTGGAGTGTGAATGTGGACAGTTTGGACACCTTCCTGGCATGGCATGGCACCTTCATTGCTTTGGGAGTGGAAGAAATGCAAGTCTAGGCAGGTAAATCTTCTAGGGACAAGCAGAAGTGTAAATAAAACCTTTGAGAGCTCTTCATGGCTGTACCTGTATTACAGGATGTGTTAGTTCTTCAGTGCCGTTGAGTCTAGGTGCACACCACAACTGTATCCTGACCCCACACTGGAATGCCGTGTGGATTCAAAACAACTCTTTGGCTTTCCCTGCAAGAAAACCGAATCTGCAGCTGGGAGTCATGAGAGAGAGTTGGGCAGAGAGGAACCTTATGAAGTTCAACAAGGGCAAGTGTAGGGTACTGCATCTGGGGAGGAATAACCCCATGCATCAGGACAGGGTGGGGGCTGATCTCCTGGAGAGCAGCTCTGTGGAAAGGGACCTGGGAGTCCTGGTGGACAACAGGGTGACCATGAACCAGCAATGTGCCCTGGCAGCCAAGAAAGCCAATGGCATCCTGGGGTGCATCAAGAAGAGTGTGGCCAGCAGGTCGAGGGAGGTCATCCTCCCCCTCTACTCTGCCCTGGTGAGGCCACATCTGAAATGTTGTGTGCAGTTCTGAGCTCCCAGGTTCAAGAAGGACAAGGAGCTGCTGGAGAGGGTCCAGCAAAGGGCTACAAAGATGATTAGGGGATTAGAACATCTCTCATACAAGGAAAGGCTGAGGGACTTGGGTCTCTTTAGTCTAGAGAAAAGAAGAGTGAGGGGGGATCTTATCAATACTTATAAATACTTAAAGGGAGGGTGCCAGGTGGATGGGAACAGTCTTTTTTCAGTGGTGTCCAGTGATAGAACAAGAGATAATGGGCACAAATTTGAGCATAGGAAATTCTGTCTAAACATGAGGAGGGACTTCTGTACTTTGAGGGTGGAGAGCACTGGCACAGGCTGCCCAGAGAGGTTGTGGAGTCTTGTAGACATTCTGTAGACATTCAAAACCCTCCTGGACACCGTCCTACGCATCCTGTTGTAGGTGAACCTGCTCTGGCGGGGGGGGTTGGACTAGATGATCTCTAGAGGTCCCTTCCAATCCTGACCATTCTGTGATTCTGTAACTTCAAGAACTGGAGAATATTTACCTGTGTAGATACTAAACAGAAGCAAAGGTAGTGATTTTAAATAGCCCAAATATATTAGATGTTGAGCCTGAGAACTTACTCATGCAAGTAATCCAGGTTACGTGCGTTACATATTATTTTGGCCAACCTTCAACAAGAGATGCTTATACTAGGATGCTCCTGTTTGTGCACTGAAACCCTGGGTTACTCATACGGGATTAAAGGATTGCAAAAGTTCATATTAGTAAGTGTTGGGCTTTCTCGGTGTCCCTTTAACACTTAACTACTTAAATGCCATTGCTTCTGGCTTAGGTGCTGAAAGAGGCTTTCTGACTCTTATGTTGAATAGGAGAACAATTTGCAGGACTGGGGTTTTGAAAAGCAAACATAGGCTGACAAGGGAGCTAGAAAAGCCTCATATTTCTAGAAAATCATTCTTTTGTTCTGTCAATTTCCTCTTTAACTTCTTGCTGTTTCCTGTCAGTTGAAAGGCTAAGAGTATGCAAAATTAAATAATGTTTAAGGCCACACTGTAATGGTGTTTTTTAGAGTATAGTATGATCACAGACTGCAATGTATCAAGCTTCAAAGATAATTTACTTGCTGTACCCTGGACAGTCAATAATAGGCTAGTCAATTTTTTGTAGAAAGAAGAGTCAGAGAGAAAGATTTGTAAATATATTTGTATGTGGTTATCAGCTGATGTTGTTATCAGCTCTTTCCGAATAAAAATATTTTGGGTTTCACTTTTGTCTTTGCTTCAGTGTGTCTGAATTGGAGAAACACCATCTCACTGATTTATAACAGACTCCAGCAGAAAACTAACATCATACTTCAGAAGATATGGCTTTAAAAGAGGGCATTTCATCAAAAAGAGGATGTGACTTCTCTTCATTCTCTTTCTGCTTTGCCTTTACCCTTCTCACTCCACTTTTCTCCTCCCAAGTCCGTTAGGCTTTAGCAATCTGACAGTCCTCTTCACTTAAGAATTTGGGCTGATATCTGCAGGCACAGCTCCCGTGTGCCATGGGGCAGGCAGAACAGCATTGGTACCACCAGAACTGGTGGTACTGTTTACCTGAATGCTGGTAGCACCAGCATGCAAATTATTTTTAGTCTGACTTAAAAAAAAAAAAAGTTTACTGTAGATTTGGATTCTTTTCTTTGTCTTCAGGTTAACAATCATCAGTTGTCCACTCAGCTTATATTTTTAATTTTTTGGTTTTGTAAAAGGAAAATCTGAGCACGTTTGGTAGTTTTTGAGAGAGAGAAGAAATTTGTAAGAGCTGGACGTGATGCAATCACAAGAATTGTCAATGTTGTACAAGCCAGTTTCTCAGTCTCTTTCACCACTGGAGTACGATAACATGAGACTTTTGTCTATTTTGAATGCAGTCTGGGACAGTGGCTGTACGCAGGTATGGAGTGCCTAGCCACAGAAAGCTCTGGTCATGGTTAATTACCTATAGGTATACTAGTCTAATAGAAATATTTAATATTCATAATCTTGGTTCTCTGTTCTTGGTATGTTGTGAAGAGATTTCAGTGATTTTCAAGTACTTGAGAAAATAAAACATGTCTTCCCCGCTGTGCTCTCAAAACAGAGCCGGTTGCCTAGCATCAACTTCTTTGCTTTCCTTTTTATATACAAGATTCTTTTCTTGATGGATGCTTCTCTGCAATGAAGCTCAATATCACAGAAGTGCAGATAGAAAACCAGGAATATTTAAGTCTTTTTTTTTTTGCCATACGGGCCACGTTGCAGCATACATTTCTTTTAAGGGACTAAGTTGCTAAAATAGTCAACGCTTCCCTAGTTAGGAACAACAAAGTTACCGCTAATTCCACTGTGTAACTGAGAACAATTTATATGGAGACTTGGACACCTGAACCTCTACAAGGAATATTAATGAAAACCAGGAATATTTAAGTCATGCATTTCAAAATAAGTATGGAAAGAAAGCATTGATGTTGTACCAAGCATTTGATTGTAAGACTTTTTTCCCCAGTAAGTGAACTGAAACGCTCTGTTCCTTTGCTTCTGCTGAAGAAGGTCACATGTTTTAATGACCTATAGCGAAGTTCTTTCCAAGAAGCTGGAATAATTTCTTAACTAGTTTTAAATAATAAAGAATCCCACCACAAGTAGGAGACTTGACTCTATGAATTGCCCAGAGAAATCCCTTTAGGCAGCTTAAGAAGACCTAAATTTCTGTGTCTTGCATTTGCTTGAAAGTTCCAGTGACTGATGCAATACTTTCATTATGTCTTTCTTTTCCTTTGCTGCTGTAGCTCAAAATCCTTGTGGTTGCTTGGTTGCACGACTCCTTGCACCGGCACTTTTAACTGTTGCAAGATGGAACTATTACTCTACGCATTTTTAAAGACTGATGTCATGCCTTGGCATTAAAACTTGTCATCTTTGCCTGCAGAAAGGGGGTATGCTTGCATAATCACACAGATAAAGTGCAGTACATACTCCTAGGACTGCTAAGAACTTTTTAACAAAGTAAGCAAATGTGAAAACTTGCAGGAGATGACCTCATTGCAGAATTTTGGTGCACTTTGCCGTGTTATCCCTTCACCAGCTGAATTATAACCCCCCTGCTCTGCCCTCCAGTTTTTAGGGGGTTTCATCTCAAGCCCCCCAGATACATGTGACACTCACTGGCAGAAAGTTGTATGTAATTATAAATGCTTTTTTTCACCTTGTCTGTGACCAAGAACTTGGTTGTGTATACCTGTGCAATGTATATATAGCAATTACAAGGTCTGAACTTGGGAAGGGGCTTCCTCTGCCCATTGCCTAGTTCATGCCCATCTCAGCTGTTCAGTTATATTGTTCTGTCAGTGATTTATCATTCTCAATCCTAACAAAGTCGTTAGGTTTCTCATCTCCATTATCGCTGTTTAAGAATCTCATTTGATCTGATTCTTAGAAAGTTATAAATTTGTAGCTTTAATGTATTATAATTCGTAGCCTAATGGCTGTAGGCTCTTCAGAAAGGATAGGCAAGCAAGGAGAGGCGGGGGTGTGGCCCTGTATGTCAGGGAGTGTTATGAATGTTTTGAACTAAATGATGGTGATAATGGGGTTGAGTTTTTATGGGTAAGAATCAGGGGGAGGGCTAACAAGGCACATATGGTAGTAGGAATCTGTTACGGACCGCCCAACCAGGATGAGGAGGCAGATGAAATATTCTACAAACGGCTGGGAGAAGTCTCAAGATCACGAGCTCTTGTCCTTGTGGGGGACTTCAACTTGCTGCATATCTGCTGGGAATACAATGCAGCAGGGAGGGAACAGTAGAAGGTTCCTGGAATGTACTGGGGATAACTTCCTGACGCAGCTGGTGAGGGAGCCAACTAGGGAAGGTGCCCTGCTGGACCTGCTGTTTGTAAACAGGGAAGGGCTTGTGGGGGATGTGACAGTCAGAGGCTGTCTTGGGAACAGTGATTATGAAATGATAGAGTTTCCAATTCTGGGAGAAGCAAGGAGGGGGGTCAGCAGAACTGCTACCTTGGAGTTCCGGAGGGCAGACTTTGGGCTCTTCAGGAGCCTGGTTGACAAAGTCCCCTGGGAGGCAGTCCTCCAGGGCAAAGGAGCCCAGGAAGCCTGGATGTTTTTCAAGAAGGAAGTCTTAGAGGCACAGGAGCAGGCTGTCCCCAAGTGCCAAAAGACAAGCCATCAGGGAAAAAGACCGGCCTGGCTGAACAGGGAGCTAGGGTTGCAACTTAGGGAGAAAAAGAGGACTTACGGCCTTTGGAAGGGAGGGCAGGCCACTCAAGAGGACTACAAGGAGGTACTGAGGCTACATAGGGAAAAAATCAGGAGGGCCAAAGCCCAGTTAGAGCTAAACCTGGCTTCTGTTGTCAAGGACAACAAAAAAAGTTTCTGTAAATATATTAGCAATAAAAAGAGGACTAAGGATAATCTCTGTCCTCTAGTAGATGGGGCCAGTAACATAGCGACCAAGAATGAGGAAAAGGTTGAGGTACTTAATGACATCTTTGCCTCAGTCTTCAGCAGTAGGACCAGTTGTTCCCTGAGTACCCAGACCCCTGAGCTAGAAGACAGGGATGGGGAGCAGAATGAAGCCCCTGTAATCTAAAGGGAAATGGTGAGGGACCTGCTTCAGCACCTGGAGGTACACAAATCTATGGGGCCGGATGGGATCCACCTGAGGGTACTGGAGGAGTTGGCGGAAGTGCTCACCAGGCCACTTTGCACCATTTATGAGCAGTCCTGGCTAACCGGGGAGGTCGCAACTGACTGGAGTTTAGCAAATGTGACACCCATCCACAAGAAGGGCCGGAAGGAGGATCCAGGGAACTACAGGCTGGTTAGTCTGACCCTGGTGCCTGGGAAGGTCATGGAACAGATCATCCTCAGTGCCATTACACAGCACATGCGGGAGAACAGGGTGATCAGGCCCAGTCAGCATGGGTTTGTGAAAGGCAGGTCATGCCTGACAAACCTGATCGCCTTCTATGACAAGGTGACCCACTTAGTGGATTAGGGAAAAGCTGTGGATGTTATATACCTGGATTTTTGCAAGGCTTTTGACACCGTTTCCCACAGCATTCTCCTGGAGAAACTGGCTGCTCATGGCCTGGACAGGTGTACTCTTTGCTCGGTAAAAAACTGGCTGGATGGCCGTGCCCAGAGAGTGGTGGTGAATGGATTTAAATCCAGTTGGTGGCTGGTCACAAGCGGTGTCCCCCAAGGCTCGGTGCTGGGGCCAGTTCTCTCTAATATCTTTATCAATGATCTGGATGAGGGGATCGAATGCACCCCCAGTAAGTTCGCAGATGACACTAAGCTAGTCGGGCGTGTTGAGGGTAGGATGGTTCTGCAGAGGGATCTGGGCAGGCTGGACCGATGGGCTGAGGCCAATGGTATGAGATTCAACAAGGCCAAGTGCCGGGTCCTGCACTGGGGTCACAACAACCCCATGCAGCGCTACAGGCTTGGGGAAGAGTGGCTCGAAAGCTGCCCGGCAGAAAAGGGCCTGGGGGTGTTGGTGGACAGCCGGCTGAATATGAGCCGGCAGTGTGCCCAGGTGGCGAAGAAGGCCAACAGCATCCTGGCCTGTATCAGGAATAGTGTGGTGAGCAGGACTAGGGAAGTGATCATCCACCTGTACTTGGCACTGGTGAGGCCCCACCTCGAGTACTATGATCAGTTTTGAGCCCCTCACTACAAGGACATTGAGGTGTTGGAGAGTGTCCAGAGAAGGCCTGTGAAGCTGGTGAGGGGGCTGACCTCTTCTCCCTGGTGACAAGTGATAGGACGAGAGCAAATGGGTCCAAGTTATGTCAGACTAGGTTTAGATTGGATATTAGGAAACATTTTTTCACTGAAAGGGTTATTAAACATTGGAACAGGCTGCCCAGGGAGGTGGTGGATTCGCCATCCCTGGAGGTGTTTAAAAAAAGGGTAGATGTGGTACCTGGGGACATGGTTTAGAAGTGGTTTTGTCAGGGTAGGTTAATGGTTGGACTTGATGATCTTAAAGGTCCCTTCCAACCTCAGCAATTCTATGATTCTATGATTCTATTAATTGACAGCTGAGACATATTCTTCTCCTTCATTGGTATCTACTGGATGTATTTTATTTATAGACAGCAGTTGTAGTCTGTCTTCAATTTAAGCTAGACAAGCCAAATTAACTTAATCCTTTCTGAAAGGGAAGCTTCTCGCTTTCCCTAGTATGTTGGTAGTCTTTCTTCCATGAGAAGTCTCTTCAAATTTGTTAATGTGTTGACCAGGACAGTGCACAACATTTCAGCCGAAGGTGGGCTGGTACCCTGAACAGTGTTTTCGGGGTCCTAAACAGAAGATGGGTGTGCATGGAGGAGTTAGTGATCCACATCAGAGCTGATGTGAGTAGGCGCAAGCCTGAGCACGTACCACGTGGCTGCAGGACAACATGAGCCAGCTCACCCTAATGCAGAAGCCTGTGGGCAGCTCCCACTTGGTACCTGGCGGTGACTCCACCTGCATGTCTCAGCTTGCCTTGAAGAGAAACAGCCCGTTTCCACACAACATCTTTTGATTGACAGTAGAGATAAAGAATAGAGTTGTCTACTTCTAAGGACAGCTCCTAAAACCTCTAGAAGCTTCAGTGCTGGCAAATCTCCCCACAGACAGGATTTGTGTGGCATGCTGTGCCCTGACTAGAGGTCTGCCCCATGCTGCACAGGTCCAGGTTCCCAGCACCTGAAGAGGCATAAGATTATATGTGCTATTTCCTTTTATCCTCTTGGGTTATTTCCAATAAACCGAATTTTAATCAATAACCCAGGGAGTCTGAGCGCCTTTCTCACTGGGATCTATAATGAACACTTACATCGCGGCATTACAGGTGCCTCAGGTACTTCTCTAACTCTACTGGAAATAGTTCACCTGACTTAAGACATCATTTGCTAATTTATATTTTTTTAATAGATACAACATACTGGTGAGTCATGGGAATCTTAACACCCAGTTCTTCTTCTTAGTCTGTGATTTTGGATGGCAAGCCATTATTTTTGTGTAAAAAGAAAAAAAAAGTGGTGTAATTTCTGAGGGCACAAGGAGTATGTGTGTAAATAGCATTATGAGCCAGGCCTCTGGGTCACACACTTCTCTTCCAATTGTTGTGCCATTGGTAAATCACACAGGAAAACTTCAGGTTTTTTATGCTGACAGCACTGATGAAAACATTGATATGAAGGCAATGGCTGATGCCCTGGCGAGTTCCCTCCACGAGAGTAACTGCTGCCACACCTTGGCTCTTCCCTTTTCAAGCATCTGCTGTCATCTTTCACTAGCTGGCTTCCCAGTCAGCCTTGCAATTCTGGTTTTGCAATATAACTCAGCTTTCTCCGCTCTACCATGATAATTGGTTTCCAAGATGAAAGTGATAAGGATATTGAAACAAAACAACAGACTAATGTGATGTAACTGAACACTGCACCATTACCTTTGCATTTTCCATTTCCAATTTTCCACTCCTATTTTAACCTTTTCTGAATCAAAAGTTTTTGCATACCCTGCAGCTTACACTTTGATTGGTTTTGAATATTTCTTCCTTGGTAGGTTTTCACAGAATCACAGAATCTTCAGAGTTGGAAGGGACCTCTAGAGATCATCTAGTCCAACTCCCAACTTCTGTCCTCCAATTGTATATTTTATATATATAGATAGATAGATAGATAGATAGATAGATAGATAGATACTGTAGAATCGGGTTTTTTTTCTGCAGGAAAGCTTGTCTGTTTCTCCAACTATTTTAGATGGACCAAAGGAAGATATTACCTCTTGCAGCGACTCTTGCCATGCTTCAAGATTACTAGCAACTGGGTCTGCAACTTCATACACCATTTACTCTGGAACTTAGGATAGAAACTGCTTGGCTTCCCTGAAAGAAATATGCAGAAAAATTCAGAATTTTGCTTTCTTCTTTGTTATTGCAATTTCCTATATCATATCTTTATTTCTATTAGCCTTGCTGCCTTCTCCTCCCTTTGTTTCCATTGCCTTCCTCAAAGGACATGAAAGAATTAAGGTGGGTTTGTGGCCACATGTAATTCTTTTGCTCATTCTGATTCCACTGAATTTTGATTTCATTGCTCATTTTTACAGCTAAAGAATATTTTATTAAATGTTTTAATTTACCTTGTGAAACTAAATTCTATCCAACTTCTGCCAGTGCTCGTGGTTATGACCTTGAAAACAGATCTTTACCAGTCAGGCCCATGTCCCATTTCTGTAATGTTTTTTGCCAAGACAGATTGTCCCAGCTGAGTTTTAAGCCTTCCAACCTGCAGGTAAAGTAGGAGAAAGTAAATTTGTTGGAAGCATGAAAACCTTTCTTTGGGTAAAGAAAAAAAGGATAAATTTTACCATGAAAAGTATGCCTGGCTTTTCTAGTAGAAACTTGCTAGAACTACAAATTATTTCCTGTGCTCTACTGGTGAACAATTTGTAACTACAAGATGTTAGATTACCGCACTTACAAGTCCGGAGAAATTCTTATAAGATGGATGTCTGCAAGATGTAAATGTTAAGCTAGTTGCTTAACATTAAAACCGAAAGTGGGATTGCTCAGTGAAATGGAATTACACTTTCTCAGCACTGCAAACACATCTAGATGTCCACGACAGTCCTAGTACTCTGGTTTGGGATGACAGGTATCAAACCAGACTGTTTTATACAGCATTAACTGTATCTAAATAATTACTTGCAATTAAATTTCTTGATATTTTTGCTTGTAGTTTTAAAAGTTTTGTATGTACAACAATATTCTTAATGCCTTCATCAGTGTTATCTTGTGCAACATAGCTTAAAGTAGAAATGGCAGAAAAATATACATAAAGGGCTTTAAAATTCTATTAAGTTTTTGTTTGCCCTGTTCAGCTTCAGATGAAAAAGATATATGATGAATACCTATTGCAGCCAAACCCAAAATATAGGATTGTGGCTACAGACCACATAGTTTTGCCCTAAATATACTTCCGGATGTCTTAGAGACACAGAGTGACTATACTCTCTTTTCACGTAGAAGGGATGATTTACCAGGAGCAGGTAAAACACAAGATTACTGAATTAAAAAAAGTAGCAATTACATTTGCTTGCGTTGTCACTTGTCCCCCCAAAAAACAGGGCAAACGTTGCCCTGATTTTTGCAGGTGAAGTCAGTTGGTGTGGAGGACCTGGTGTCCACACAATACATGTTTCAAGACACTTTATTTCAGACTAGCTGCTGTCAGTAACTGTTGATAGCACGCCCAAGTAGTTGGATCTTGTCTTCAAGTTTCGCCTCATCTGAAAGAAATCAGTTCCATGGCCTCCAGGATTGTTTGGTGATACGAAGTGTGTGGGGTGAGGTTGAGAGCAAAATTAGCAAAAATGCTAATGCAGCCACATGCATATGCCCAAAGGAGATGAATATATATGAAAAGGGAAACTTGTCAATATTATAAATTGGGGAAGATCTTGAGAGCTGGAATAAAACTACTGGAGGATGCAGAAAAAGGAGAGACTTGTGGTAATGAAAGGCAATGGTCTAAATTCATCCCAGGCAACTTCCATCCCATCCCTACCTAAGTGAATGCTCTCACTCTGATTTCCTTCTATGCATAACTCAAAAGCATTGAATTATTTATTGCAGGTAACATTATCACAGCATTGGTTATATAATGTTTATCAAATAAATAAGGCAGATGCATGCCACCATCTGATGGAAAAAGTATTTCGCAGTGATACCTTATTTAGCAAATACATTTTGGAAAAATGCAATATACCAAATGGTACCCCCAAGTCCAATCTCTTCAATTGCACAGAAGTAGCCTTTTTGAACACCTCCTCAGTCGCAGAAAGATAAGTCATGTCATGATCATTGCTCTGCTGCAATCCTTTTTCAAAGATGGCACTGATGAACTGTATTAGAGCTCTCCCTGTGCTAATTAAACAGACCATTCTATCTTAGAGCTTTATGAGACAAAATACTTCTGAATGTTTGTGTAGATTAAAAAAAACCCAAATGTAAATTCCACTGCACATATCTGATCAGGATGGTGTTTGGATAACTCTTTGCTTAACATCACCTTCATTGCTGGAGCTGGTGGTTCTTGGTCTGCTTTGAAGTGTTCCTGGTGACCACATCAAATGTTCATGTAGAATTGTGTCAATGTCTAGTTTCCTCGGACAACCCACTTCACTGATCTTCCCTGCATTTTTTTTTCTTGTGACTGCCATGTTCTGTGTATTTTGCTGTGTCATGAAATCTGTCCATTTCACTTGATATACCTTCATCTTTCCTATGTTTTTTTTTTTTCTAAATGCCAATTAATCACATCAATCACTGAATAGTTGAATGATTGTATAGTTCTAATTTTACCTATTCATTTCAGTAATGTTTTAACAACGTCTTTTATACCAGAAACCTTTTTTTACCAGGAAGATTTTTTCACTATTAGTAGTATTATAACAAAAAAAAAAAACAAAAACCAAACCAAATCAAAACAAAACACACAACTGCATACAGCAGAACCTCTGGTGTGTATGTCTCAGAAAGATTTCTTCAAAAATGAATTTTTTATTTTAAAATCAGTGCTTCTAGAAAAATGTAGTAGAGTAGATTAGGGAACACGTCACTTGGCTTTGTTGGGTGTGCTAAATAACAATACAGAAACTAGAAATCTTGCATAAAAGTGATTTGACCTAATGCAGTGAGTTCATAAGAAACATTTCCAAAATGAAATATGGATATAATTGCTGACCAAAGAGAAACTAGCTGCATAAATCCTGCTGTCTTCACTGAGCCAGGAATGAATCAATTCTCTGTGTTCCTCCCAACAGCACAATGTCTGGAGCTGTTACAACGTGCCTCCAGCCAGCGCTAACTACCTTGCATTGATAGAGGGCAATACACGCAGGCATAGCAGGATGTAATCTCTTATCTTTGCTTATCTGTGGCTACCACATGGTGGGCAGTATGGTTAAGCATGTTTCCATTTGGTAAGTACAACGGTACCAGAAAGTGGAATGAAAAAAGAACCAGTAGAATGAAAAATCAGCGTGGAAGGAGCAGCACACATCTGGATTATTCTGCACAGTTTTTGCAGAATACTTGTAATTTGCTTAACAAATCTGTTTATGATGTATTTTTAACCCTAATGAGAAAACCTACCTTGATAATTCTAAAAGGTCCATGTTTGCTGCCTACTTTGTGAGGAAGCTAAGAAAGAGCTTTCCTCTACTTTACTATGTATTTTAGTAGTTAGGCAACAAGTAAGTGACAAAGCAGCCTTCAAAATGCCCGGATTCAATTCTGTGTTCACCCCGCTACATTTGAAGAACTTCTGCTTTGAAGAACTCTGACTCCAGTTGTGGCGTGTGAGTGAAACAGAGAACTAAGAAACACCAGAATATAGCGAACATACTGTTCCCAGAACAGCCACAAGCTGACCTCTAAAAAATGTCAGGGTTACTTAGTAGCTGTTAAGTATGTAGGTAAAAAATTACGGGCTTGCCACGGTTTCAGCTGGGATGGAGTTAACTTTCTTGCTAGCAGCTGGTGTAGTGCTATGTTTTGGATTTGGGATAAGAATAGTGTTGATTGCTCACCGGTGGCATTGGTTGTTGCTGAGGCTTTTTCTGCTCCTCACCCTACCCCACCAGCGAGCAGGCTGGGGGTGCACAAGAAATTGGGAGGGGACACAGCCGGGACCCCAACTGACCAAAGGGATATTCCATGCCATATGACATCATACTCAGTATATAAAGCCAGGGGAAGAAGAAGGAAAGAGGAGATGTTGGGAGTGACGATGTTTGTCTTCCCAAGTAAACGTTATGTGTGATGGAGCCCTGCTTTCCTGGAGATGGCTGAACACCTGCCTGCTCATGGGAAGCAGGGAGTGAATTCCTTGGCTTGCTTTGCTTGCATGCGCAGCTTTTTCTTTACCTATTAAACTGTCTTTATCTCAACCGACAAGTTTTTCCTCACTTGTACTTTTCCGATTCTCCCCCGTTGCAGCTGTGGGCAGTGAGCGAGTGGCTGGGTGGTCCTACTTGCTGGCTGGGGTTAAACCACAACAGGGCTAAGTGGGGCTGAACCTGTATGTTCAAGCTTCAGAGCCAAATATCTC